>NC_133766.1:17710909-18013939 GCF_036562045.2 Rhinolophus sinicus | reverse complement strand
TTCAACAGAGAGAATTTAACCTAAGTAATTGTATAGAGCATATAGAATATATTATATATGTGGATTGAGGTTTGCAAAACAAATTGTTTACCACTAGGGAGATGACAATGGCCACACATGTTTGCGACTGATAAGAGTGAAGTAAAAAACATATTTTTGTGTGAAACTGAGCATAACAAAACTGAGTGATAAACACATACACCAAAACAACTTCTGGCTATCACCTAAGAAGTAAACAAGTCCAAGGAAAAGAGGATAAAAGCAGAACTCCAGAGCAATGTGGTGAGTAGTCTGAGTGGGCGCTCCAGCTAAGACCCTCTGCGAGGCTCTGAGTGAGACACTATCGAACAGAGTCACCTGCGAGTGGCAAGCTGTGATACTTCGGGGCTCTCTGAAGTTCTTCCTTGCAAGACCAGCTAAACTTGTGGACCTTGGTTCAAAGGAGATTTTATGAATTTGACCTCAAAGGCAAGGGAAGTAAAAGCAAAAATCAATGGATGGGACTATATCAAACTAAAAAGCTTCTGCACAACAAAAGAAACCATTAACAAAACAAAGAGGCAACCAACTGAATGGTAGAACATATTTGCAAACAACACCTCCAATAAGGGGCTAATATCCAAAATATAAAAAGAACTCATACAACTCAACAACAACAGCAATAACAAATACACAATCCAATTAAAAAATGGGCAGAGGACCTGAACAGACACTTCTCCCAAGAAGACATACAAATGGCCAACAGATATATGAAAAAATGCTCAACTTCACTAGCTATTAGGAAAATGAGATACCACCTCACACCCGTTAGAATGGCTATGATCAACAAGACAAGTAATAAAAAGTGTTGAAGAGGCTGTGGAGAAAAAAGAACCCTTGTACACAGCTGGTGGGAATGTAAATTAGTACAGCCACTATGGAAAACAGTATGGAGGTTCCTCAAAAAGTTAAGAATAGAATTACCAGCAATCCTTCTTCTGGGTATCTACCCAAAAAGTCTGAAGACATTTATCCGTAAAGATATATATATATATATATATATATATATATATATATATATATATATATATATCTCCCTAATTTCATTGCAGCATTATTCATGGTGGTCAAGACATGGAAACAACCAAAGTGTCCTTTGATAGATGATTGGATAAAGATGTGGTATATATACACAATGGAATATTACTCTGCCATAAGAAAAGATGAAATACTGCCATTTGCAACAACGTGGATGGATCTTGAGGTTATCAAGCTAAGACAAAATAAGTCAGACAGAAAAAGTCAAAAGCTGTATGACTTTACTCATATATGAGATATAAAACTGAAAGCAACAAAGGAACAAGACAAACAAAGAAACAAAAACTCATAGCCACAGACAACAGTGTAGTGGTTACCAGAGGATGTGTGGGGGGATTGGTAGAAGAGGGAAAAGAGTCAAATCTATGGTGATGGAAGGAGAACTGATTCTGGGTGGTGAACACTCAATGCAATTTATAAATGATGTATTATAGAAATGTACACTTGAAACTTATAATTTTACTAGCCAGTGTCACCCCAATAAATTTAATAAATAAATCAATAATTTTTTTAGAAAATGTAGAAGCTTGGAGGAAGAGCCATATGGAGCTGGAACTTAGTCCTTTGAGGAAAGACATTGCTCAGCTGTTCTCATGCCTCCGAGTTAGCAGTAGGCTGGAAAAACTGCAAACAGAAACCAAATGCTGCTGTAGCAATGACCTGTCACTGTCAAGGTGAAGAATCATTGCTGTGTCGAGAATGACAGTAACCAGGAAGGAGCAAGTCTCTCTTTCCTCCAGTCTTCTGGTTTCCCTCTAGCATCCCCTACTGTCAAAGCCTAACTTGGGGCGGCTGGCAAAGCAAAAACTCGTTTGCAAGGTCCAGCAACACAAAGCAGAGAATAAAATGGTGGATTTGGAGCAGAAACTAGTTAATAACTGTCACAATTGGACAGAGCAAATCAAAGTTGCAGAACTAAAGGTAGTGAGAATTTGAGAAGCTGTGAGTAGACTGACCAGCTCATTGAAGGGGGAAAATGGGAAGGAGGATGTTCAGTGACTTTGTATGGAGTGGCCTTTCTGTCCCACTAGTTCTTTACCACCTGGGAACTGAGAGCAGGCACTACTAAAAATTAGTTCAAAATACCTTTAGGCGTGTCCCTTACTCATTAACAGTACAATTTTGTTTTGTTTTCTTAATTAGAACCATCTCAAATGTGCCATAATGCATGCGCTCACCCCAGTTTCCCCAACAACACTATCTGGACTGTTTTCTCATAGACATTACCCTATTTATCTGATCCTTAGACTTCCTGTAACTTCAACTCAAGAACACCAGTGAGTCTGAAGAAAAGCCTAATGTAAATGCAGCAAGAGCCTGAAGCTAGTTTGAAATAGATGTCTTTAAAGTCATGTACTTTACCTCTATCCAGACAGAGAATAAATTAATATTCCACTTAATAATTACTTAGCTGGTTTCCCTTGGCAACCACGCAGGAGTGGCTGAACAGAAAGGAAGAGAAAAAAAGTTACATCATTTTGGCAGCTTCGAGAAGTTACCATGGAGAAGAGATGTGCAGCAGGAAAGAAAACAACATCACCGGCAGCAGAACCAGAATAACAGCATGCAGTGTGGAAGCACTCGGCTCTACAAACCACACAGTGTCAAAAGCGTCAGTAAGGGAGAAGACGGCCCCACTGAGAATTAAGACAGTGCAGCAGCCTGGCAGAATTCAGGAGAAAGAGTGGTTAAGTTTCCCTGCTCCATCCCCCTGAGGTGTGTCATTTTTATCACAGACCAGAACAACTGTGTCTGTTTGTTTACCACTGCGTGTTCAGTGCCTGGAACAAGACAGGCATTTAATCAATGAACCGCGGATAACCATATTGATGCCTGATCATAAAAACAGCAAATGCAGAGATGTAGCAATTGCATTTTAAAAAGTCACTATTGCAACAAGGCACTATCTGAGAGCTAAAGAAAGTAGGACCGGAGAGTTATTTACTTCAAGAACAAAAATGTACAGATGCAGACCACTACCCTGATTCTCAATGGGCAAAAAGTGAGAATTTGGTTCAACATAATTACTTAACGAAGAGCTGTATTTCTCTCTCTCAACTAATCTGTTTGGGAGCTTTCGTTTTGTTGCTATTGAAAGACTTTTCTGTTGGGCTGAATACAATAGAGCAGGGGGGTCCAAACTTTTTTCAACGTTTTTCACCAAGGGCCATATGCGGTAAAATACACAAACAGCCGGGCCACTCACTCGAGGTGAAGTACGGATTGCCTCACCTGGTTTATTTAAGTAAACTAAATATATTTTTGGAATTTGCTGCAAGACAATTAACAATGGATTGCGGACCGCAGTTGGCCCGCGGGCCACAGTTTTGACACCCCTGCAAAAGAAGAAATAGATACATAATAAACAGTCATATGGTTATCTCACAAGTGGAGAGGACAGAAGAGATGCTTTAAGAACGACTTTGAAAGCCATTTCCTATTTGGTGTAACCAGAGGATGCTAAAATTTTAAGAGAGTCTAATAAATATTAATAGCAATTGGAAAAGGTATGATTCTTTTAACATGAAATGCTGTATAGGCTTTTGACTTTTACTTTTCAAGTCTAAAGTTAAGCTTTCTAAGAGAAGCACTTTTCAAATTAACACACACCAAGAGCAATTATAAACCTAGATAAAATACCACCCCCAATCAGTTATTTGAGCATATTGTGGACGGAAAAGGGACCACATATTAAAACTGACAAGCTCAGGAGACTGAAAATAACCACATAGGATGGCGTGAGCATAAAAACTTTCATAACTAAGTGGGCCATGGAGGGAAGTCACATCTTTAGCTTCTGTCATAAAGTTAATCTGTGCCGTTAAGTGGGCCTGTCTGTTGTCTTTTTGCACCTAAGATCACATCTTTGGAATGTCAGTAATCCCTTTTTCCGGACCAGAGCTGGAAACTGCAAAATCCCTCATTATTATGCTTGCCCCCTGATTACCATCTCTATGGGCTGTAAAAAGCGAACTGTTAACTATCCTGCACCCACCTATGTAAAAGAAGTACCTGTCTCTCCAATTTACTTTTGTTCAATCCCAGAGATTTCCCCACTTTGCTTTCTCCCACCCCCTTAATCTACCACCAGTGGATTTCATGTAATCTTTCTCCTTTAATTTTATGTATAAAATAAGCTGCAAACGACCATTTCATGGAGCTTCTTCTCAATCCGTGGAGACTTTGCTTCCCGGCAATTGTTAGTTTGGCTCAAATAAACTTTTATAAGCTTTCTTGGGCTGGATGTTTTTCGTTGACAATATTGAAGAGCAACCAAGGCAGCCAGGCCAAGGAAGTCAAGATCCTAGAGGAAAGGAAAATAAACTGGAACAAACCAGGTCAGTTCTTGGTGAAAAAACAGCTAAGTAATGTTCTTTACTAAATTAAATGAGCCCAGAAAGAACTAGTGGAAGCAAAAATATTCATAAACATTTTTGTAACGCTAAACAAATATTGACTATTAAGAAGAAAGGAAGGAAGAGAGGGAGGGAGGGAAAGAGGAAGGGACAATAATAATAAATGACAGATGTGAGAAGGTAAAACCAACATGAAAATGGGAACAGGGTTGTTCAAAGGTAAAGCATTCTAATTTCTGTTTTTTACTTATACTTTTTGTTTTTTGAAATTGTCAATTCTTGTATGTGCATTATTTTTTTGTAATAAAGATAAACAATACATGCTGGGTTTTGTTTTTTTTAATTTCTGTTAGTGATAAGATTCTACTATGTAAAATGATATGGTCCAAATGTAATATTTTCTATAGCTCCATGACTATAAATAATAAAAATTAATGTCCAAAAAATTAGTAAACTTGTCAAGATTGCACACTGAGTGGAGGATGGGCTAGAAAAGAATTCAGGCATCTTCCCTTCCAGTTTCACAATAAAAACACATCAGTTCTTTATATGTATCACCAAAATCTTACTTACATTGCAAACCATGAACCAAGATGTGGATTATTTTTAAGCAGCTTTTTAACGCCCTCCCCCACGTTTTCTCCCACCCCCATCCCACCCCTGAAGAGAATTCTTCCTGAAGAGAATTCAGGAAGAATAACAATTGCCAGTTTAACCTTTTAGATTTCCTCCAAGGTCTGTGAAACCAGTTAACAATATACCCTAAGAAGATTACTTCTCCTCTAAGTGATATTAGTTTTTAAGATTTCCATGAAATGATCAGAGAATCTCCTATCCCTAACTAGACTCTAAACTTGGAAATAATGTTCTTTTCAAACAATACAGAAAAGAGCACTTTTGCTCAAGGAAACATGGGCAGTAATCTCAAATAAGTAAATATGTGTTATACTCTGAAGAATATGCAAGGAGGAAGATGGTTGTCTCTTACGATCTCCCTTGGTATTCATGTAGGTGATGTTGGATCTGTCGACAGTTTCTGGGTGTGGGCCGGGATCGTGTCTCGTGAAACCAAAGAATGGAAACACGGACCAGGGAGAGGCAAAAAGTTTTAAAAACAGGATCGTTTATTAGAGGCAGGAGAAGAGGTTGCAGCTCCCGAGCGGGAGGGGGTCCCGAATGGGGGGTGCCCCCTGACTGAGGCAAAAGTTCTTACTTTTATACCTTCCCTTGCCTGCTTGGGGAAGGGGAGCTGTTTGAAGAAGGGAACTTGTTTGAAGAAGGGAACTGGCGCCTTCTAATGAAATTCGTCTACCAGGTTTGTTCTGCTTGCCCATCCTGGAGGAATCAGCAAAGTAACCCACTCTTTATCTGTCAGATCTGCTCCATTTGTCAGGCCAAAATAAATTTTATGATTAACCTCAAGGCCTTGTTACATTATGTCCTGGAGCAAAGGAGTGATTTCAAAACCTGAAGTTTTAGGATATGGCTGTCTTTGTTTATTCCACCAGGGACCTCCCTGTCTACGTAGGGACCTGCTAACTCTCCTGTATCAGTATCTTAGTTTTCCTTCCTGCCCCTTTCCTTTATTTTGCTGAATTGCCTGTTTTCATTGTTCTCATTACTCTTTCTGGCAATATTGAATTCCACAAAGAATTACCTAATAGCTTCTTTTAAATTTTTATAAGCACTTTTTTTTTGCATTTCCCTGTTAATACTAAAATTCAACAATTACATTTCTCACCTATATTCTGAAATGAGACCTTTATACTTCTGTACAAGTTTAAAATTTTTCCATATTTTATGATGAACCCAAGTAAAGAATAATCAGGTATGTTGTTTTTCTATTTAAAGAGTCTGTTCTTAACCATTGCAATATAGTTCTTAACTACTATATAACTAGCATTATTTTGACTTACACACATTTTATTGAATAGTAGATTTTATTTCTTATGTTTTATGTCTTCCCCATCTTGAGATTTTATTCTGATTCAAAATTCATTTGGCTATAATACTTCCTTGAATAATTTTGGTTCCAGAAAGGATACTTGTGGTAGAGAAAGTTGTTCCTTGCTAGCTAGTCACCACCTCTTTCTGGAATAATAAGACCTCAAAATTTTAGCTGGATACACGGCTTCCCAGAAGAAATCACTTATCTCAGCATTTTTTACAGCTGGGTGTGGCCATGTGACATTCTGCTAAATGGGATATGAGTGGAAGTAACGTATTCCATTTCCACAACTTGGTTTAAAGAAAAGCAGTCATCCTTCTATTTCCTTGTATTCCTTTCTACCGATCTAAATGCATATGTGATAAAGGGAGTTGGAGGAACCATCTTGGACCACACAATTGAAGTTTGGTGGTGATAGAAGCTGAAGTACCCAGTGATCAGTGGTGGCAGATGTGGTCCTGGGTGCAGCTGCCTGGGATGGCTTGCTCCAGTCTTTTTAGCTGGTTCTCTAGCTTCCTAGAGATGTGGTGAACCACCTGACATATTTTCAATATATTCTTTTTCTTCTTAGAACTGACAGTTTCTGAAATTTGCAACTGAGGACAATGAGACAAATATTGGAAAGACATGGTTGCAGGAAACAGACCCTCAGGGCAATGGAGATAGAAGAGCTATATGCATAGTTATATAGTTTGATTGGAGCTGAAGGGACCTGGTAATGCATGGCACATAGTCTCCAAAGAGTTAATTACATTACCACCTGTGGTGACTGATGTGAAATAAAGTGCTTGTATTGGCAACTAAATGGCCATTGCCATAGACCACTATGAAGGTTGTACAAAATAACCTTTGGGGTAGCTTTTCTAATGGTTCTGGAAAGCTTAAAGTAAGACGACTACTCAAATTCCTAAAGTTTTGACTTATGTCACAGACTTTCTGCTATTTTGCTAACGTATCTACTTTCCTGAAACCACAGGATTGAGATAGATGGAAAATAAATGCAAAGTTTGATCCACAAACTTACTAAATTATAAGGCCTTTCTATCTGTCTGGTGTGCGAGAAAGGGCACTGATCAAGAAAGGCGGGGACCCTATAATTGGAGTTGGAGCATATAAAAAGATTGGGAAAACCTTCAATCCCCATTCCTATCGAGTCTCTCATATTAAATTAAACGTTTGTTTTGTTTTGTTTTCTAACTCCAAGCAAAATCCAATTCTTAGCGGACATTGACCAGGTGTTCCACAAATTTAAGTCAATTCTGACACTGTCTACCTGGAGATAGCATCAGATCCCACAGGTTAAGGACTTGGTCCCACAAGACTGCCCCCACTTCAGATACCAATCAGAAATCCAGGTTATTACCTGTTGTGACCAACCAGCTCTAGATGAAGGGTTCTCACAACCTTCTCTTTGGGTTTGATTAATTTACTAGAGCAGACCACAGAACTCAAAGATTATCTGAATCCCCAAACAGAATACATCTGCCAAGAAGGACTCCTCATGGTTAACTGCGTCCAAATTCATAATCAGAGTCAAGCAGCCATTGTTTATAAAGGCCTCTCATCCACATTGCATTTCACAGAAAAGCTGCCAACTGAGCTGCCAAGCCTCTTGCCCTGTGTTTCTGCTGGCTGAGCCAAACCTTATAAAGGAATTCCTGGAATTGTAGTTTGACCAATGAGTTGATAGACCTGCCCCATCCAATCTGAGCTGCATAGCTGTATCCTTATTTGCATCTTTACTGACCAATCAGAGCAGCTCCATAATGACCAATCAGACCTCAAGAAGCCGACGAATCAGGACAGCGCTATTTGGACCAAACTGTGCAGATGTGGATTTCTCATTTACATAAAGATGAACCAATCAGGGACCAGGGTGGGTACTTTCTCTATACAAACAAGCCTCCCCTTTGTCTCAGGGGAACACACTTTTGGTTTCACCTGAAGCTATGTTTCCTGGGTTTGCAAACTGTTCATCTGAATAAAGTTTCTCTTCTTTTCACAACCCAGATTAAGGACTCCTATTGACATTATATTGTGACTTTTTGTTGACAATTACCAGTTTATTATAAAAGGACATAACTCAAGAACAGCCAGATGGGAGAGATGCATAGGGCAAGATATGTGGGAAGGGGCACAGAGCTTCCGTGCCCTTTTGACACATTACTCTTCCCTTCCGCCATCTCCATGTGTTTACCAACCCAGAAGCTCATCAGCTCTTGTTGAAGAGTTTTTATAGAGCTTAATCTGTAGCCACCCTTCCTGTCCCCTTCCCAGAGGTTAGTGGGTGGGTCTGAATGTTTCAACCCTCTTACCACTTGGTCTTTTTGGTGACCAGTCTCATCTAGGGGTTGTCCAGGGGCCCCACCTGTCATCTCATTAGCATAAACTCAGGTGTGCTCAAAATGGATGTCTAATGAATGACAAAACAAATTCCAATCACTCAGGAAATTCCAAGGGTTTTGCCTGGGATGAGACCATATATATTTCTTATTATACCACACTAGTCAATGCTGCTACCTCTTACTTCTCAGACGAGCTGTTACTTTAAACTGTGAAGACTTTGTTGAAAAGGAGAGCAATGTACTTCATGCCTCTCACATGTATATCTCATTGCTTCAGTTTCATAATCAGATCTGATATTCAGCTGGTACCACTAGTGAAGCTGTACTTGCAGTTTGAGCTACTTAGAGCATGGCATATGGCTTCTCCAAGATTGCAAAAGGAGATGCTTTCAGGATTTCTTAAGCTGTAGGACTGGGCCTGATACAGCATCTGTTCATGCAGGTCACACAGCCAACTCAGATTCAAGGCGAGGAGATACACAAGGGCATAAATCCTGTAATGGTTCACTGGGACCCACCAAAGTTTCAGTCTGCTGCACTTTCCTTCCCTCCTACAACTGTGATAAATGTGGGACCATTTCAAGTGACAAGTAATTTGCTAAAATAAACTGTAGAGATGAGCTGATCGAGTCACAGCTGTCAAAGAACTTTGAGGCTTTGATGTTGGATGGAGCGTCTAGGATGATGGCAGGTGTTGGGGTGAGAAAACTATGAGACAGGAGCCAAATTCTTCAATGAATGAGGGGAGTAACCTCAAGATGTCAGCAATGAAGATAGTTGGTTTGTATGAACCCCAAAGAAAGAAGGATTGTTATATAAAAATGGAAAAGGAATGATCTGGAATACGGGGCTAGCAGAATGTTGACTGCCCCACAGCTCTTCTCTATGGAAATGTGAGAATAGGCAGCCTCTATTCAAGTAAAGTTCTCAAAAATATTAGACACAATAATACATGTCTTAGCTGCATAAGGAAGCAAAATATTTTTACAAGGTTTCTGAGAAAGCATTCATCAGAATCCCTCTAAGGACTTGAGAACGCTTCTTTGAGTAACTGTCACATAAACATGGTAGTGTGGCAACTTAAGGTGGGTCAAAAGTCTGATTTAGGGAGCAAAGCTTGGAAAGGCAGCCTAAATCCACCAATAAATATATTTGGCTTCACTGAATAGTACTTTAGAAAATAATTAAGCAGCTCCAGGTGAATAATATAGAAGCAAACAAACAAAATCCATAAGGTAGTTGATTCACATAAAACATTTTTAAATTGGTTGCTTTCTTCTACATATTCAGAACATTTAATATAAATAACTTTTTTATGTTGTCATAAATGAAGGGTGATGTGGAAGTCAAAATGTGAAGTTTTATTATTAAATTTGCCATTGAACATGACTATGAACTTCACCAAGTAAATGTACCCACCCACTAAGAACTTCATGCCTCTTGGCAGTCAAGAAAAAAATAGAGAACACACCCTCTGCCAGGTGGGCAGAGCCGCAAAGATAGTGCTGAGCAGTTTCAGACTATGCAGGCAAAGAGGATCAGAAAGAGAAGAGGTGACCTTTGAATATCTACCGGACTTCAGGAGGTCCCATTTATGGGCTGATAAAATGTCTTCTTCTATAGGTGGGTGTAAGAATAGGCACTACTGGAAATGCCCACAGAGGAGGGTAGCTCCCAGGAAGAGCCAGGCTTTGGTTAAGGCAAGACGTGGAGGTGAGTTCCCAGTCATAGCTTGACACAGTGTGAGTGTCGTGCGGGAGAACCCTGCTCGCTGTGCCATTTGTCATGCGGGAGACCCTGCTCGCTGCGCCATTTGTCGTGCGGGGCGGCCTGCGGGGTCTCTGCTCCCGCTCCCCACATAAGAACGCAGGATATGGTGAGGCCAAAAAGGAACACCCACGGAGCCATAGGTAGGGGAGTCATACCGCTATGGTCTCACTGGAGGCTGGGTTCACCGGACGTGTGCCCTGCTGTCCGTTTCTCTGCCAACCGACCTACGACTCTCCTCCACTCTCCTCGGCTCTCCTCCGTAACCGCAGCAGTTATATTAGTGGTCAATTTGGCTATCTGGCTACAGTTGATGGCCGATCAGCCACAGCTGACGGCCATCCACCACCCGAGCCAGCACCTTTCCACGTGAGGCTGAGAGCCTGTAAACTACTTTCTGGGGCTCTGTCCCCACAGTGAGAGTTCGCTTAATCTGTGGACTAGGAGTTGCTGAAGACCCAGTGAAATGATTTGGGGAGAGAGAGAAAGTTAAGTTCAAGGCTGGGTCAAGGACAAGAAAGTAAGGCATTGATTCACGAAAAAAGGTGAGCGACAAGGTGAATTTAATCCTGACGGTCTCTTGGAGGATGACAGGCACCTGGCACCTCCAGGCCACTATCCAGCTCCCTGGACTTCAGGCACCCGCCCTCCTCACACAGCATGCGGTCCTGTCACTCCCAGCCGGTCCTGTATCTGGGGCCCTGTTTGCTCAGTTTCTGTTCATCCCAATGACCACAAGCTCTGCTCTTCAGAAAAAGATATTTTGGACATATATCCTACAGCTCTTGTATTCTGGACTGCTTATCTCTAAAAGTTAGTCATGCATTCCTTGTGGTGCTTAAAACGCCCATGTAAGAACTTCTCAGTAGATCAAAGATAACTGGCGAAGAAGTCACTGAAAGTGGCTGACTACACATAACTTGGGTCTGAACATGGTCGAGATTCTTTGCAGAATTTCCTTTGCTATTTGAAATGAAAATCTATTATATCTATAAAGGCAAATTCAATTTTCAATACAAAAACAGAATTATTTTCTAGGTGCAAACTTACCTTGTCTTTGATGCCCCTTACTGTGATGCCCTATTAACCACAGAAATATATCAAAACCCAGAAGCAGTCAGGAAAGCTTTAGGTTTTTGGAAGAATGGTTTTCAAAGCCTGCCTCATTCTTCCAAAAACAAAAAACAAAAAACAGTAACACAACAACAAACCCCTTACTTAACTCTCTGGGTTATAAAATGTTTTTGTGGAAAGCTCTGAAAAGAGTTTTAATCAAAAGACAGAATCTTGTTAAACCCTACTTTCCCATTTAGTCTTAGTGTCCAGTGCATTAAAATGTATAACAGGCAACAGGTGAAGATTTGTTCCTGAACAACCCCCTGGATGCCTGCAGATTTGATACTTAAAATTACCTTAAGTTCAAGGTTGGGAAGACTTTTCTTCTCGCTTCAAAGCCCTTCCATGTCAGCCTCTTACCAATGTGTCTTGAGATAATATGACGACAATGCAATGGAAACTAAGAAAGGGGGAATAACGAACATTTCAAAAGCAATTTCTCTTTTTAAGGATCCTAAATTATTTTTATAAAATATTATTTTAAGACAGATTATCGGGGCCTCATAAATACTTGACATTGGACAAAAAGTTACTCTGCAAAAAATTTGGGACAACTTCAGAAAATCCTATCTGATCTCATTTAAAATGTGTTTTTTTTAATGTCCACAATCTACCAAGATTTTAAAATAAATTTCCTTATGTAACAGTGATTACAGAAATGCGTTATGCTTCAGGGGAGTTTGTACAAACGTGGAATATGACCCAATGTCTTTGTTGCTATGTAATATCAAGAAATTATTTTCAACAATTATAATTTTGTGGTTTGTAATACTCCATCAGTAGTTTTTCCTGGCTTTTTATACACAAATTAAAATGTATTGTTGCTAAAAGTTTGTTAATTGCTAAATCCAGTGGTCAATTCCTTCTTCACCTTGTTTAGCTGCCCAGCACGATTTGATGCAGTTGATCACGCCTTCTTCCTGTCTCTCTGGGCTTCCAGGTCACCACACTCCCGATTTCCTCCTCCCTCCCAGTTTCCTTTACTGGCTCCATATATATACACACAGATACGTGTATGTGTAGATAGATAGATAGATAGATAGATAGATAGATAGATAGACAGATAGATGATAGATAGATGTACATGCATCTATCTATATCTATATATATGTATTTAAACTCGTTGTTTATTATTGTCTCCTATAGGGAAGACGTTGAAGAAAATTTGCCTTCATTGGTTGATGTGAGCTTTTGTCGATTAGCTTTTTTTTTTTAATATATATTATTTTACTGTATGCTTTTTTTTTTTTTTTTTTTTTAAGATTTTATTGGGGAAGGGGAACAGGACTTTATTGGGGAACAGTGTGCACTTCCAGGACTTTTCTCCAAGTCAAGTTGTTGTCCTTTCAATCTTAGTTGTGGAGGGTTCTGTTCAGCTTCAAGTTGGTTCTTTCAGTCTTAGTTGTGGAGGGCGCAGCTCAGCTCCAGGTCCAGTTGCCGTTGCTAGTTGCAGGGGGCACAGCCCACCATCCCTTGCAAGAGTGGAGGAACTGAACTGGCAACCTTGTGGTTGAGAGCCTGCGCTCCAACCAACAACTGAGCCATCTGGGAGGCAGCTCAGCTCAAGGTGCTGTGTTCAATCTTAGTTGCAGGGGGCAGAGCCCACCATCCCTTGCGGGACTCGAGGAATTGAACTGGCAACCTTGTGGTTGAGAGCCCACTGGCCCATGTGGGAATCGAACCGGCAGCCTTCGGAGTTAGGAGCACGGAGCTCTAACCGCCTGAGCCACCGGGCCGGCCCTGTCGATTAGCTTTTATCTGTTCCTGTATGTGAGGTAATTTCTGTGCTGTGATCAGGGGTTGAGTAAATTCCCCCTTTGGTCTCATTCTCCCGAGCAGGGGGGATATGAGATGAGGTTTTCTGTTTGGTCTCATTCTCTCGAGTAAGGGAGATATGAGATGATGTTTGTTGTTCTTTCTGTGTTGTGAGGTGATGGTTAGCTTAGGGTTAAAGAAATTCTTGATCAGGGGTTGAGAGAATTCCGTCTGTTCTGTCTGTTTCGCCCACATCAGCAGATGAAGAAAAGAAGTAGCTAAGTTATATCAGGACGACATGACAGGCACGTTGCCAGGCTTTGGAAGACCTTGGGCTGATGGTCCCAAACAAGAACAGTAGATTTTGCTTATCCGGAAAAATTGGCCCTTTGGCCGGATGGACTTTTGTATCAGTAACTGCCGGGTCCCTCCCGGAAGTGGCCATTCCCGGAGGGGGAGGCAGGAACAAGAAACTTGGCTCTAAGGTACATCTGAGAAAATATGTAAGACGGACCTCAGTTGGCAGTGCTATTATTATTATGTCGTCATTTGGTCATTTTGTCATTGGTGATTTTCTTCATCATTCTAACATTTTGAAGACTTCCAGCAACATGCAACTTACAACACCAGCGGATGTCCTGACTTCCAGCCATGAACCTGGTGAGGGCTGGATGGTTCCCGGCCTCTCCAGTGTTGGTCCCCATGGTTTGCCTTCTTGAGAATTTATTAGCATCCAGAAAACTTTGTATCTAGCTTGCAGCTTACAACATCAGAAGGCATCCTAACTTCTCACAACGACAACATTCTTCAGATTGTTAACACCTTGAAAACTTATATGCAGCTTGCAGCTTATAGCATCAGAAGACGCCTTGACTTCTAACAACAACGCCAGCAGCAGCAGCATTCTTGGGAACTAGCAACCAGTGGTGTGGAAGACGCCTGCATTTCTCTCAGCTGCAGACATGGCAAGGTTTTGACTTATGACTTTTCCAGTGCTGTTCCCCACCCCGGTTTGGTGAGCTTTTGGCATCTACTGTAATAGTTACTATCCTATAGAGCTTATTAGTGTTTTTGGATGCTCCTTACTGATGTTATTTGTGTATTTAGCCAAGTAATTCTTGATCAATAGTAAACATATGTTGGGATCTCTTAAATTTAAGTTAAGAGATAAGTATGTAGACTCCTTTGACATGACATTGTTATCAATGTGTATAGTTTAGTCTTAATCACCTTTACTCTTTACTTTCTGTCATTAGCACATTCTATTAATTGCCTTTGTCTTTTGCTATTGCATATTGCTAAATAATTCATTATTTATATATTATATTTATTTATATTTATATTGCATATTGCTAAATAAATTCATATTTATATTTATATTGCATATTGCTAAATAAATTCATTAGCTCCACTCTAGCGTGTGTCCCTCCTCCTTTTCCCCGCTTGTCATTACATCCCCCCTTTCTAAAATGTAAACTCCACAAGAACAGGGATATTTACTAAGAATAGTACTTGGCATGTAATAAGCACTCAATAAATGTTATCAAATGAACAACGTATAGTACAATCCATATTTGTTATGGAAGAACTTTAAGCATGGAATTTAATAAATATTTGAATTGTTCAGTCAGTTATGTAGAGTCCAAGGTGATCAGCTTAACCTCCCTCCTCAATATTTAACTTGATAAGAAATAAAAACTTTCCTCCAACTGTTCTGTAATCGTTTATTATTCATACAATGTTATTCCCCTTATTAACTGTTCATTATTCAGTTAAATGAATGTATTACTCTCAAAGAGGGGGCAGTGAGAGTCTGCAGATCAAGAATAATTCACAATTAAGTGGGATACTCAAAGACTGTATGCTATAATTGCGCTGATTTAGTGGTATCTTATATAGAAAGTGAATTTTGCAGTAACTAAGTATAACATAACCTCTTTAAGTTCCAAAAGCAAATAAACGACTTAGAAGTCCATAGTGGCTTTCTGAGACCTGGAAATAATTTTTGCTGGTAAGTATTATAATAGTAAGGCAGTAATTCACATTAGGATT
The DNA here is from genome assembly GCF_036562045.2 of Rhinolophus sinicus. Classification (NCBI taxonomy): domain Eukaryota; kingdom Metazoa; phylum Chordata; class Mammalia; order Chiroptera; family Rhinolophidae; genus Rhinolophus; species Rhinolophus sinicus. The sequence goes on along the minus strand of NC_133766.1, from coordinate 17,998,523 downwards.
CACATTCTTCTTTCAGAAGAATACCTTTTCTCAAACTTAAAACTTGCCATATTTTTTTCTTGATAGTGACGGGGAAAACTAAGTATTTTCTATTATTTAAAATAATTTTGAAGTTAAGTTTTGCAATGCTTTCAAAGAAAAGCTACAGAGATCGGTTGCATGATTGAGCTTGTAATACTACAATGAGACGAATGCAAATGAGAAAACACTACAGTTCTCTAAAAACTAGAAATTGAAGTCAGGCCTAGAAGTCTGTCCTGTCCTGGAATGAGGACATGTTAGAGTAAAAGGATCATGTGGGGCTGTTTCTGCCTGCAATTTAATGGGATTTCAAAATATATTATCAAGAATGTGTGTAGTTAGCAATAAAAACCTAGAAGGAAAGGTTAACAGATTTAGGATTATTCCCTCTGCGGAAGAGGAAATGTCTCATCTTCAATTGTAGCTTAGATTCCTTTATATAGCGTTTCACAATTTACATTTGCTTCTACATACATTATTTCATTTTGATCATGACTCAGCTGTTTACCGAACAGGTTAGATAATATAAAAATAATAAACTTTTTCCATTTTAAATGAGATTTAACCACATTTTTGTTTAATGAGTTAATTTTTAAGTATAAACGTCAGATATAGTAAATTACATAAATTCAAATTATTATGAAATAAAGTCTGTAACTTCATTACACAGCACAGATGGTCCTCAATTTTAAGTACGATGGAAGTTAAGGGAAGATGAGACACAGCTGGCTGGCTGGCTGTGCCTTGGTGACGTGCCGTCTGTCCCTGGGAATGCCCACAATTCGATTTTGTTTTCTATCCAGAGTTGGTCCAGCTCTCAGGTCCTTCCTCATACTAAACAAACACTCAACAAGGCTGAAAGGAATCTTCTCCCTTTGTAATTAATAAAATTACTTCCTGTTTATAAATATTCAAGGACTTTGTGATGCAATAAGAGACAGATAAATACATAATTTCAATGAAGGATTGTGGTTATTATCATTGAGTCTGCACAATCTACTCAGGAGAATAAACCCATAGTTTCCCTGGGGAAGAATCCGAGGCGATTCTATGAGAGAACTACACTTTTTAAAAAACTCATTGCAATACCAGAGGATAGGAATAATACCAGCACTGGGGTATTTGATTCAAATAAGAACTAAAATACTAGTATTTTCTTTTTTGAAGCTTTTTAATTAATAAAAATGTAAGACTAAGTATTTAATACATTTTAAACATTATACATTAAGTAAAATGGAAAATCATAAAAATATAAACATTAAATGTAAATCATCAGTCTAATATCAGTTGCTAGCAGATAAAATTACAAACTTAGCTAAACACTACATGAAATAACGAAAATGTAATTAATCATGACAAATAGAAGATGAAATATGAAATGAATTTTTTTTTAAAAAAAGTTGTTTCTTTAAGTGTCCACTGGTTATTATTAGTGAAATTATTTTTGTGCAAATTTTTCCAGCTACTGAAAAATCTTTTTCTAATTCTACAATAGTTGGAAGAGGGCATCATGGTTATTAGATAACTCCAGATATTCTCTTTTTATTCCATCTTCAAATGACCTTTCTTTTTTATGAGCACATGCGCATACTAACTTTGAGAACTATCTTGTCCATGGGTTGCAATCTTTTTATTGATAGCAAGCTATATTGTTCTTATTCCTTAAAAAGAAATATTTCCAGTTCTCCTTTGGCTTCTTTAGTTTTACAATGGGATTCCAATGCAGTTTCTTAGATTAGTTTCAATATTGGCTTCTTCATATTCTATTTGTTCAGAAGTGCCTGGAACTCAAATAAGTATTATTCTAGCAATAGAAGCTTTTTTCAGTTGTCATTAATTCTTCCTCTTAGGAATTATGGAGACAGAAAAATTTTATCTACACAAGTAAAACACAGTTTGATTAGAAATTATAATGCAATATATCAATGATTCAAATTTCAGAATATTTTAGAATAATGGTTTTATTCCAACAAAAAATACTGGCCTTTTGGTGCCTTAAAAAATCATAGTATACGGAATAGAATTTTTTAAAGCCAAAATGCATTTACTAGCTTAAAAGTTAAATATAATCCACATAATACAAGGCAGATTTGTATAATTCAGTCCTGGCATGAAAAGTAACTCCACAAATCCGGCAATCTGAAGTAATTAAAATAGAAATTCAAATCTTTACTATATCCTCTGAAGAAAAACCCCAAGAAGGAAGACTTACTTAAAAATCCCTTCTTTATCCAGATTGCCTGGAACATATTTGGAAGCTATTCAAAAGTCCTTCTTTGTTCACCTCCAAAGTTCCCAGAACTGTCACTTGAACCCATGTAGTATGAATTCTTGTTTTCCCACTACCCTTCACCTTCCATTGGTTTGTCTACTCGTAACACTGCTCTTTCCCATGAAGGTCGCCGGGGTTTTCAGGTTAAAGATAAAGAATGGAACGGGAGGCAAGGGACTTGAGGTAGACCCTATATTCTTTCAGGGAGCATGACTTCAACAAGGAGATAGATAGGGTAGTAACTTAAGGACACAATACCGAGGGAAGGATTACTATTTGCATTGTTTTGGAATGTTAAGAAACGTGATTTTTATAGGTCACGGAGAAGGGGCCAAATAGAAAGGAAGACATTAAAAATACAGAGATGAAATAGAATAACCCAAAGATTAAGGCTCTACGCCTTTGCATATGCTATTCCTCTCTTGCCGGAGACTCCCTTAAGCACTGACTCGATATGGCCGTCTACCACCTCTTCTTCAGGTCTTCACTCAGAAATTAGTCCTACAGAAAGTCTTACAGAATCCCCCGTTCCCATAGCTGTGGCGGCTCATCCTAGGATGGCCCTTGCCAGGTGTATTTAGTGGCCTTGTGGATTTGTCAGACTCCCTCACTCAAGACCCGGTGTAGCTAATCCTTGTAACCCCAGCCTCAGGCAGACAACTTGGTGCACAAAGTGGTAGGTTCTCAATTAACGTTTGATGGATGCTTTAAGGAGAGAGGTGGTCATGCAACCATAATAATAGGATGGATTCTTCTTTTTCTTGAAGGAAAACTCTTAAAACCATCACTTTAGTGGTCTCAGCTTAACTAAGGAAGGAACCCTTTATTATACCTGATGGCCCAAAGAGAAAGTATAAAAGGAACTAAATACTCTACAATTTCAAATGATTAACAGAAATTGTAAGAAATGGTAATGTTCTAGAGGGTGAAGAGGGGATTACCAGACCTCTAACATGCTCTTATGATTTTTCCTCCTTGAGGACTAATGGCTCCAAAAAACAAAACAAAAACACAAGAGCTTCTTGTCTTACTGTAATACACGTGGGCTGTCCCCACGACCCATGTTGGGCAGCCTCCTGGCCGTGCCACTCAGCATTACCTGACTCCATTTCAGAGATAAACTTATTCTGAGATAGGCACTTACTTCTAAAGTAATAATGAAGCAGAACCAAAGAGCAAATCGATAAATACTTCAGTGTAATTGGTGTCATAAAGAAACTCGTTATTTGTCTGGATAAAAGAATAAAACAGGACTTCTGGTGAGGTCCTTCCTGGGTGCCTAGTGTAGCTGGTGAATCAAGGTTAGTCCACAACTAAAGCTGTTTAAATTTTTTTCTTTTATAAAATGAGAAAAACACCTCTATTCTCTTTGCATCTTTCTTATCCCATTCTACTTCCCAACTTCTGTTAGCTGTAACTTCACTTTTACATTATTTTAATGTTATGTTTTTAACATTAAGTATCTGTGTTTTGTCTATTAGTTGATACTTTAAACATTTCCTCAAAACAGTAATACACAGACATGACGAGAGTCCAGCCATGCAAAGGAATCCTCAGGCAGATGAAGTTCTCTTTCCACCCCAGACTCTGACACTCCCCTCTCCAGAGGAAAACAGTTCCTGTGTACACTTTCAGAAATATTCTCATGTATAGGCGGCTACGTATGTTTTTATGTGTGTATGTTAGAAAGGAGATGCATACATACTACTATGGTTTGAATGTATGTGTCCCACGCAAAGTCATACAGTGAAATCCTAACCCTCAAAGGTAATGATGTTAGTAGGTGGGATGTTGGGAGGTGCTTAAATCATGAGGGTGGAATTTCATGAATGAGATCAGTCCCTTATAAAAGAGGCTCCAAAAAGATCCCTAGCCCCTTACACCACGCGAAGTTATATAAGGAAAAGTCTGCAACCTGACAGGAGGCCCTCACCCAACCACGCTAGCACCCTGATCGTGGACTTCCAGCCTCCAGAACTCTGAGTAATAAACTTCTGCTGTTGATAAGCCAACCAGTCTATGGGAATTTGTTATAGCAGCCCAAGCAGACGAAGACACACACACACACGAATATACATGAATGCTGTATTAACTATTTGCACATTGACTTTTTCACTTAAAATACTAAGATTGTTCTATATTGGCATAAGTAGATATGCTTCATTCTTTTTGAAAAGGTCACATTGTGTGCATGTGTGTGTGTGTGTTGGTTTAAAAGCTAAAACTAACAACAGCATTAACATTTAAAAAAAACAAAGATGGCAAACATTTTAGTACAGAAAATTCTTCAAAAATTAAATTTAGAATTCAGAAAATTTTATTCAATTCAGCAAATAGTTATTAAGCATCAACTATGTACAGGGACGCAGATAAACTTTATTCTCTTTTTTCCTTAGCAACTTTAAATGATCTACCTAATAATGGGGGGAAGCAGCATTTGGTACTTCAACTTTTGAAATATTACACGTATACATACTCTTGCCTGTAACTCTGTAATTACTTTGCTTCAAGACACTAGTCCCTTGTTTTATTTGCTGTTCTTATCCATATGAGTACATTTCTGGAGTAGGTTCATATTGCTTGTTCCCATTTCCTTATTTCTTCACTTTTCAATCCATTCAGTTTGGCTCTTCAGCCCATCTTCCCATCATAAAACGGCTCTTGCCGAGATCGTTCCATGACCTCTTACTTGCCACAGCATTGTACCCACTTAAGCCTTATCTCACTGGGCTTCTCTGCTGCCCTGGTGATCCCGTTTATATTTGGATCTCCCTATACCTTTGGTTTCAGTAAGTTACGTTCTCCTAGTAGTCTTCCTATTGTTTTTTTTTTAGTCTGTTATGGATTTCTTTTCCTCTTTGTGGCCTTTCGATGTTGGTGTTCCTCTGCTTTTCATTCTCAGCTCATTATACTACACTTTCCATTATACATGCTCTTCCTGTGTGACCCAGTTAGGTCTCAGGACCTTAGTTAGCTACAATCAATTGGTAACAAATCCCTTTCTCCAGTCCTGATCTTGTATATCCGACTGCATGCTGGCTGTCTCTCCATGGAGAATCCAGTATCTAGAAATGAATTCATCCTCCTTGCTCTTCAAAGTGGTAAGTCTACAGTATTTACCACCACAGTTGTTGACGCGATCACCCACCCAGACATCCTGGCATCAGTTACACTCCTCTCTTCCCTTTTCCTTTCCATATTCAGTCAATCCCCAAATTTTGCTCATTTTACCTACTAAATGTTTACATCTATCCCTGCTTCTATCCTTGCTACCATTGCCATAATTTAAGCCTTATTTCTTGACTACTTCAACAGTGTTCTAATGGATTTCGTTGCCAAATTCAATTTCCATCTAAAATGCCATTTAAACCAAATCACTCTCTTGCTTAGATCCCTCAGGTTCTTTTCCATTATCTATAACTTGCTTAACCTTTTGACTGCTAGAAAGGACCTTATGTAGTTCAGCCCTTGCCTACCTCTCCAGCTTCATTCTGAGTTGACTTCATGCTGCAGGAATACAAAACTATCGTGTTTTTCTCTAAAATAAGACCTAGCCAGAAAAACAGCTCTAATGCATCTTTTGGAGCAAAAATTATTATATTATTATCATATAAGACCTGGTCTTATTTTACTATAAGATTGGGTCTAATATAATACTGGGTCTTATATTAATTTTTGCTCCAAAAGATGCATTAGAGCTGATTGTCTGGCTAGGTCTTATTTTCAGGGAAACACAGTATTTGTAGTTTCCTGACATAACGTGATAATTCAAGATTCTTTGCATTTCCCATACTATTTTCTGTACCTGAAATGCTCAATATTTTCCATTATAACCTGCACTTTTTATGTCATTTAAGACATACTGGACTATCCAAAGTTACAAAGAAAATAACTCCTAAGTAGGCATCAAGGTTTCTTGTTTTCCACATGAATATTCAATTGACCTAACACCATTTATTGAAACATCCATTTTTTCTCTCCACATTACTAGTGTCACTTTTGTATAAATAAAATGTTCACTTAAGCACCTGTTTGGGAATTCGATTCAGTTCCATTGGTCTACTTTCTAATATCTGGTAGTATAAATATTCCAATTTTGTTCTTGTAGATTGTCTTGACTATTCTTGGTCTTTTGAATTTCCATGTGAATTTTAGAATTAGTTTGTCAATTTACACACACACACACACACACCTGCTGGGATTCTAACAGGGATTAGACTAAATCTACAGATTTGGAGAGAACTGGCATTTTTACAATATTGAGTCTTCTTACCTATGTATCTGTCCAGTTACCTGGGTCTTCTCTAATTTCTCTCAATAATTTATTCTCTAATTTCTCTCAATTCTCACGATATTGAGTCTTCGTACATAGTGTATCTGTCCAGTTACCTGGGTCTTCTCTAATTTCTCTCAATAATATAATACTCAGAATAGGGTTCTTAGACCACACACCTTTCATTGAAATTTATTCTTAGATGGTATGGGCTGGATGGTGTCCCAAAGATGTCAGGCCCTAAACCCTGGAACCTGTAAATGTTACCTTATTTGGAAAAAGGGTCTTTGCAGATGGGATTAAGTTACTATCTTGAAACATGGAGATAATCCTGGATTATCTAGGTGGGCCCTAAATGCCATCACAGTGTCTTTATGTGATAGAGGAAGAGGGACATTTGAGAAATACACTGGAATGATGGTTGCAGTGATTTCTAGCCAAGGAATGCCAGCAGACACCAGAAACTGGAAAAGGCAAGGCACAGTCTTCCCTAGAACCTCTGGAAGGAGTGCAGCCCTATTGACACCTTGATTTCAAACTTCTGGTCTCTAGAATTTTGATTTTAAAATTTTTTAATTTCTTTTAAGCCACTGAGTTTGTGGTAATCTGTGACAGCAGCCGTAAAAAACTAATACACTAGGTATTTGATATTTCTGATGCATTTATACATGGTATCACTTTTATTTAATTCATTTTCTAATTGTTCAGGGCCAGTACATAAAAATATAATTGATCTTTATATGCTGACTATATCCAGAAACTTGCTAAATTCACTTAAGTTTATAGATTATTATAATTTTGTATATCGACTCTCACAGTTTCTCAAAATAACAGATGTATGTATTTCTTCCCAATCCTCAGACATTTTTCCTTGCCTTTTTGTAATTGCTGGATGTCCAGTACCATAGTGAGGTATATCCTCTTACAGCTTTTGATTTTGGAACTGTAAGACTGTATTCTCTTTTCCAAATTTAAAATACAAAAATAGTAAAAAGTAAGAAATTCCCGTATTAAAGCAGCCAAACAAAATAACCAACATCCTTCTAGTTGACAAATCCAAAGGCCTTTTCTTCAACCTTTCTCATGACTCCATCATTGGACATTGTTTATTAACCCTTTCTTAAAGCTTTCTTCTTCCTTATCCAGAGTCTTTACTTCCTTTAACCCCTTATAGACGTTCCCAGTATTTTCTCCTTAGGTCTTGTGAACCCTAAGAAGATACGTACCAAGGACTCCTTGTGCTAACTGGGCTCAAATTCAAAAACAGAGCCTAGCAGACATTTCTAAGAAGGGGCCTGTCACATAAACTGCACTTTAGGGAGAAGCTTGCACTGAACTGCGGGTCTCCATCCACTATGTTCCTGCCATCTGAACCTGCCCTTATAAAGGAGTTCCTGGAATAGTACTTCAACCAATAGGACCGAAGCTTTCCCTGTCCAATCAGAGCTACGCAGCTATATCCCCATCAGCATCTTCACCTAAAATCAGAGCAGCTCCATTCTGGGCCAAACTATAAGGATTTTGAGTGCTCATTTGCATGAGGACAGACCAATCAGGAACCAGAGACGGACCTCTATATGTCAGCTCCCCTCAGGCGACAGAATGCACTTTCCCTTTCCACTAAAGACTGTATTTCCCCTACCTGGAGCAGAGCAGAGGAGCAAAGCAGTCTAGCCTGAGAGGGGTCTGACCCCAGTGCTACCTGGCAGCCATGCTGCTTCATAGTTTACCTGTAACACTGCTAAGCTGTTTCATAGCTGTGCTGTTCTCCCAGCCATACTGCATGTTTCAACTGAATAAAGTTTTCCTCTTCACTGCACCAATTGGGGATTCCTGTTGGTGTAGAATTGGCACCAACAACCATCAGTTGAGTCTTTTCTTTTTCTATACTGTCCTGTTAACTGTTGGGAAATCAATTTAAGGCCTATTCTTCAGAATCAGGTCAGTTTCAGGTGCTTTCCTTTTCTCCACAAGCAAAATAGAAACTTGCTTTCCTTTTTAAAATGCCATAACCCAGCCTCCTCCCTGAGGTTCCTCTCCCAAGAGTGGAATACATTCTTCTTTGCTCTGTACTCTTTGCTGTGCTCAAGAAAAGCATGTAATTTCTTTAAGGGTTTTATTAATAATATTATAAAAGTCCCCAGATCTTCACAATGTTTTGTTCATGATCTATATTCATGAATTGCTTTCTGTAGAAAAGTAGTTGGAAGGTGTTACAAAGTTGAGGTATTAGAAAGCTGGCAGGCCAAGAGGCTTCTTTGTGAATTCACTCAGTTCAGTCTGGCCTTTGTATTACAGGACCTGAGATGCTGAATCACGTTCATTAGAGAAGCTTATGTATAAAAACCAAATTATATTGGTATTATAAAACCAATATACATTGTATATATGCTGTAGCTGTTTCCACTGAGTAGTTTCCCTCTTTACTGCACCCCAAATTGGGGATTCCTGTTGGTGTAGAATTGGCACCAGTGAGCCATCAGTTGAGTCTTTTCTCTTTCTATACTGTCCTGTTAACTGTTGGGAAATCAATTCAAGGCCTATTGATACCAATGTATTAATTTATAGTGAAAAATACAACTGTCAGGGAAATGGTTATTCATCTAATTTGGCCAGGATGCTCTGTCCTTGTAGAAAAATTATATGTGAATTAAAATAACATCCAGAGCTGTATTTGTTTTAAAAATAGAATAAAAGGTCTGGTGGTACGATTTAAATATTGAATGGAATTACATCAAGCTTTGATAGATGAAATTATCTCTACTACCAGAACCAGACAGCTTTTGTACCTGCCCAGGAGACTTTCCCCTTTAGACAGGGACCCTGCCAAATACTCATTCCCCAGGCTTTTCTTGGCTCATGTCCTGATTGAGACATTTCTGCTTTGTGTATGTTATTTCAGTGGACGGTTTGCTGTGGTCAGAGAAGCTTATTTCAGGCTTGCTCCATTCTGCATTGATCTAAAATGTATGGAAAAATACCTCACTATTGACCCAAAATACTATTCTGCATACAACTGCACACTAGATGCTCACAGCAAGTCCTCACTTCTACTTACTCGTGAGAAAATTTTAAAAAGAAGAAAATCATAAATAGCCCCCAAATGCCAGGCAGCCTGGCACACAGCAGACATCCTCAAATCTGGTGAACGAAAAACTCAGTTCCCTACTCCTTCTGCCTAATGCAATTCAGAAAAGCATTACAGAGCACATCTCCTGCCAGGAGGGAAAGCCTGCCAGAATGCAGCTCTTGCCTCGCCTCTCCTACAGGACTCCGCCCTCTCTATAGGTCTGCTCCAAGCCTACCCAGGTCAGCAGAGACTGGGTAGGCGCCAAGCGGGCAAGGGCACTGTCCTCATTGCATCTCACCACTGACAGCACTCCCTAACGAATGAAATAGCAAAACCGAAAAAAAAGGAAAAAAAAAGTAAGAGGAAAATGGGGGGAAAACGTTAAAAACAAACAAAACCTTTTAGGAAAACAGCTGCATTGCTCAGGCCTGAAAACTCAACTAGGTACCCTCGGTCTCTCTGGGGAATCAGGCCCCAGCTCAGATATTTGGAAACAAAAATTGCAGTGTCCGGATAAGGATGACCGAGTCTACTTCTCCCACCGGCCGGGCCTGGGACCCCGAAGGCCGCCCCGCTTCCACTGCCCGACTCCACCGCCAGCAAGGACGAGACACCAGCACGATGCCGGCGGAGAAGCGCCGTAACCGGGCAGCCAGCCCGCCGCAACACCCGGAGAGGGCCGCGTTCCCACTGGGGCTCGGGCGGCCCCACAGCCCCCTCGGAAAAAGGAGGGGCCGCTCTCCGGCCCCGGGCGCTCGGGTCGCGCCGGCCCTTTCTCACGCCGGCCGCGTTCCTTCCGCCCAGAGAGGGCAAAGAGTCCCGCTCCCCGCCGGGCGCCCCCGCCCGCGCTCCGGAGCGCCCCCTAGGACGGAAGCCCAAGAGGCGGCCGCGCCTCTGCGGCGATTTTGTTCGTGCGCGGTGGGGGTTGCCCTGTCTGTCGGCTACCGGGGCTTCCCTGCCCCCCCACCGCAGCCCTCCCTCTCCCCCCCCCCCAGCGGCCGGAACCTCCCTGCGGGGCGGAGTGATACCGGCGGCGGAGTAGAGCGCGGCCCGGCCGAGCCCGGCGTCCGGCACTGCGCGGGGCGGGCGGCGGGCGGAGGGAGGAGGGGAGAGAGGCGGGGCCGGGGCGGGTTGTTGTGAGGCGACTGCGCTACTGCCGGACCGGGGCGGTTATGGCGGCTCCATATTAACACCCTCCTCCTCCTCTGCCGCCGTCTCCTCCTCCTCCTCCTTTCCCTCCCGCCCGCACTCGTGAGCCATCTCCCCCTTCACCCTGAACGCCTACCTCTTCCCCTCACCTTTCCCCCCTCCCCTCTTCTACCATGCCCGGCATGATGGAGAAAGGGCCGGAGTTACTGGGGAAGAACCGATCGGCCAACGGCAGCGCCAAGAACCCGGCAGGCGGCGGTGGCAGCGGCGCCTCGTCCACCAACGGCGGGCTGCACTTCTCCGAGCCCGAGAGCGGCTGCAGCAGCGACGACGAGCACGGTGGTAGCCTCCAACTCCTCCCCGCCAGCCCGCCTGCCCCCCTCCCTCCTCCCCTCCCCCAGCCCCCTCCCCTCGCCGCGCTCCCGCCCTCCCTCCCCTCGGAGCCCGGGCGCTGCGGTAGCCTCGAACTCCCGGTGCAGTGCAGCAGCACCCCCGCGACCCCCGTCCCTCCGCCCTCGCCCAATCCTCCGCCCTCGCCCCCCCCGCTCCCCGCCCCCATCCGCTGCCATCTCTTGGAGTGCCCTGAGTTAATATCTTCCCAGCCACCCGTCGCTCCTTTCCTCTTTCTAGCAATTTTTATATTTTATTAAGTGTCTCTTTTTCTTTTTTTCTTTCATTTCTTTTTCGTTTCTTTTTTTTTTTTTTTTTTTTTTTTTGACATTGCTTTGCAGATGTTGGGATGAGAGTCGGCGCTGAATACCAAGCCCGGATCCCTGAATTTGATCCAGGTAGATATATTTGCTTAGGCAAAATTCTGTTTCCCCTTTTCTGGGATTGGTTTCGGGTGGAAAGGGTAGAGGGCGGGCGGGGTAGGGGTCCGGGTGTGCGTTTGGGAGGGGATGCGGGGCTCGGATGGTCAGGCATCTCTGGCGGGGAGGCTGTCAGGCTTGGCAGGGCTGTGACACAGGGCGTGTGGGCAGATGTGTGCATTGCAAGGTTAACATGGTTCCTTTGGAGGCCACTTGCCTGCTGGTGGCTTCGCCCTTCTGCCCCCTGGGCCCGGGGCGAGGTCGGGGAGAGCAGAGGGAGACGGCCCTCGGCGAATTGGAGGTCCGCGGCCGGGGAAGGGGCGGCTGCGGGGCCGCGGGCGGAAGGAGAGGCTGTGCGGGCTGTGTGTGGAAGAACCATGCCGATGTCAGTCGCCGCTCCACCGGCCCCCAGGAGCAGAGGGCCGCGCTCCGGCAGGGCGGCGGATGCCCGGACTGCTGTCACCGGCCGGAGCCCAGGGCGAGCCCTGCCCGACCCGCGCGCACCCGGGGTTTTCTCTTTTCTTTCTTTTTGGCTAGGTAGTGTAGCTTTGCTCGCGACAGCTCAGCGGAGTCTAGGAGCCAGGGAGAGAAAGGGATGGGGGAAGGGGTGGGGAGCAGCCAGAGGCACACCTCGCTCGCGAGCCAGCCCTGGGAAGTCAGACCACAGGACAGTGGCGGCAGCTGCCAAGGAGACATTTTCTCCCCGAGCAGCCAGGTTCCAGTGTCCTCTGCCAACCCAGCTTGCGGGCTCCCTGTCTACTTTTCTCCAAACAGGCTCCCTGGCGGTCACGGGATTTCAGCCTGGACGGGGATTGGGCGAGAGTTCCGCATATGGAGGCGCCCTTGCTGGAGCCTCTCGGAGTGGAGCGTGTTTCCTTCTCCCCACCCCACCCAGACCCTCTTCAGTTCAGGCTTTGGACAGACTTGGAAGGGGCTGGGTTTTTCCTTCTTACTTGGTCAGTTTTTTGCCCATTGCTCGCTCATAATAACGTTGTCTCTGTATTGGGATTCTTGAATTCTGTATTAGATACTAGTAAGGCTTACTTGTATTTTTCTTGGAGGAGGGGAATAGCATGTTTATTTGAGTATGGACTATAGCTGGGTATTTTCATTCCTCCCCTGCCCATTACAGCGGTGCAAAATGATACTCACCGACCATTTAAAGAGTTTTAGGCAGCAGCAATTCCTGTTCCAAGGGAGAGGGTAAAATAATGAGTGTTAAAAGGATTGTTAGTGCAGGCTGTTTTTCAGTAGGTAAAAACAACCGTACCAGAGTGCTCACGATCTCATTGCATTCTAAGTGACATGGCGGTTAATGCATAATACATTTTATTTAAAAGACATCAGTGTGTGTACTGGTGGGCTTCAGATAATTGAAAATGTTTTGTGAAATTAATTTTCTCTGATGTAGTTAGTAGGTGAATGGCACTTTCACACATTATTGTGCTACCTCAGGTTTTAGGTTGACATTTGGAAAGAACTTGCTTTGGCTTAAGAGAGATTGAACTCAGTTCCCAGCTCTTTTATCTCTGTGCTCTGAGCAAGTCACTAGCCTTCCCTGAGCCTCAATTTCTTAGCTGTAAAATGGAAATAAAAAATATTTCATAAAATTCTTGCCAGGATTACATGACTGCACAGTTACTCAGCAAAGATTGAATTTCATGATTAAGAATGATTCCACATACATTTATACGTTTCTCATTTGGGTCTTTCATTGGGACTCTGCTTTTGGGGAATTGATAAACTTATTTCCAAATTAGAACTCAGCAGCCAGAATTATTTCAGAGGTTAATAAACGTAACCTACCTGCCCCCCATCCCCCACCCCATTAGTTAGGTTTATGTTTCATAGGCAACTATACCCAGGTTGATTAAGGGTCTTGTGTTTAACAGCCAGACTTCCTGCTGGGACAGATTTACACATCATGTCCTGATCACTATACAGCATTTTTTGTTTCATGATAGAGTAAATACTGGAACAAATTTCAAAATTGAAAAATAATTCATTAAAAGTGCAGAATACTTCTTAGGTGGTTTCACATGGCCACTATTTGGATTATCCAATTTACTTGATCGTAGTTTGCTTATTTTGAACCTAAATAGAATATTTGTGTGAAAAAAGTTACGGAAATATTACTATTTTTTAAAGTTATATTTTCAATTTACTTACTCGGACTGATTGATACTCTTTATTAGGATAAGGATAAATGTCACATTCTTTAAATTCACTTATTGATTTTTTCCTTAATCTTTTGTAGAAGAATACTGAACTTAAGGACACAACTAAAACCAGTTACCAGTTAAACTTAGGTCATTTGGCTCTTAAACACAAGACCCCTAACCAACTTGTGTAGTTAGTTGTCTTTAGCTGTTACAGGCTAATCTTGTCAAACAAATGTAGATTATCAATTATTAGACACTTTTTACAAGGAAGTATTGAGCCTCTATGCAATTCAAGATAGTACCACTGTTTTAGTCTAAGTGTTACACTGTTGTATGAAGTTTTTACCTCCCATCAATTCAATATAATTGAGACTTTAAGCATATTTCTTTGGGAAAGATAAAAGAAAAAAGACATTAATTAATGGTAGAAATTGAGATACGGTCAGTTCTTCTCCTTTTCTCTTTTTCATACTATTATCTTTAGCTTCATAAACCACTCAGTCTGTCTTCATAGAGCTTGTTCACCCATAGCCATCCAAGTTGTTTAGAAGAAAAATTGCTTAGGTGCCAGGATTATCATGATCAGAATGTAGGAAAATTATAAGGGAATTTTTGTGTGTGTGTGTGGAGGGCATTTTTATTGGAGGAGATGATGATGATAGAAATTGAACACAATAAATTATTAAACTGACTTTTAGGAAATATGAGAAAAATTGAGATTTAAGTTAGAATTGCCCAATTTAATTGCCAAATTTAATTTATATTAATTAATGAGCCATTGCTAAGAATGCCTTTATAAAAATTTACTAACTGGATTTCTGATTATTTTCTTGGGTTCCTTTGTTTGTTTGTTTTTGATTCTTTACTAGGTCTTCACAACTTTTATTTAGTGCCTACTGTCTACACTTATACCATGAGGAGCAGTTTTGTGTGGTTATTAAGTATCTCACTTCTTATCATATGCCTTTTAGCTAGGATGGCATAGTGCCCTTGGGTGGACTAACTGACATGTCCAGGCCTTAGTTTCCTCATTTGTGAAAGGGAGATAACGTTAACTATATCATAAGATTAAGTGAAAATTAATATATGTTCAGAAGTGTTCCTCAAAATAATTTGCTTGCATCAACACCCATAAAAGGAATTTGAAAAAAGATTCTCACACGCTTTCAAGTTGACTTCTGTTATTTGCCACTGAGTTTAAATAGTTGAGAAATGTAATCTCCAGTGTATTGCAAATATTAACACTTTGAAATAAAGTGTTAATGAAGCTGTTTATCCTTATTTTAAATGCACCCAGTTAAATATAAATACTAGAGTAATATGGTGGTACCTATTTTATAAAATACATGAACAAGCTCCTAACAGTCTGAAAGTTTACATTGTTCCTTTTTGTCTTTGAAGTTATTTCCATGCATTTTCCCCACAGAATTTTATGTATTTTTGTTTGAAAGTGCTTTATTGATCACCTATCCAGTTTCTCCACCACCGTAATATGTATTCTTGTGAACATTAGGTTCTAAATGTTAAATCTCTTCTGGCTTGAGTTATTATAATTAATGCATAATTGATTAAAATTCTAACAGTCCTGGTTTCTTGAGTAAAGGAGGGCTTTGCTGATAGCCTTTGGCACTATAGAGGTTTTAATATTTGGGGCAGAATGCTTTTAAAAGATTTGGGATGGGTGGGAAATCTTGCTTTTTATTTCCGTGAGAAGGGTATTTCGGAAGAAGGTCAGAAGTAGAAGGAGCAGATAGTTTAGACTGAACATGAGTTCTTAGGCAGATGTACTTGGGAAAGAACATAGGGAAATTCAAGGGCTGAAAATTGATTCCCATCAAACTTAGTCATGCTTATGTACCCCTGGAAAAGTCTTTGTTTATCCCGGTGTGAAGCTGGTGAGTTAAGTATATAATTCAGAGCCTAGTTTATAAATGATAGAATTTAAAAAAATATTTGGAGTATCTTAATATTCTTTAAATTCTTTATATAGAATATTTGTTCCATGATTTCTATCAAAGTCCTATTTTAAATGTCTTAAAGGAAATCTGAAAAAAAAAATAGACTTTTTGTATGTATTTTGAAATTTGCTGGTGTAGAAACCCTAACCTTATCAAAATTACACAGTCATCCCTCGGTATCCACGGAGGATTGGTTCCAGGACCCCTTAGGGTACTAAATCTGCAGATGTTCATATAAAATACAATATTTGCCTATAACCTACGTACATCCTCCTGTATACTTTAAATCATCTCTAGATTACTTATAATACCTAATACAATGTAAATGCTGTGTAAATAGTTATATTGTTTAAGGAATGAAGATGAGGAAAAAAAAAACCTGTACATGTTCAGTATAGACACAACCATCGTAGGCCTAACTACATACTACGTGTCCCCAACAACATAACAATCTTTTTCTTTTTCTGGGACGTTTTCTATCCCTTGGTTGGTTGAATCTGTAGATATGGAAACTGTGGATACAGAGGGCTGACTGTACTTTTGTTCTGTAGTTGTTGGTTTTCCCTAATTGGTTTCATAAATGTACTTTACCAACTGCAGTTAAGGAGATATAAAAGATTTCAAAGGAATTAAACTTAAATATTTCATTTGATACTTTTGGAAACTTCAGTAATTTTATTTTCAGAATTATCATGCTACTATTAAAATTGTAGTAGCTTGCTATCTAGGTTTTAGTTTGTTGTTTTTTAATCCATTCAGAAGATAGGATACTTCTAAGGCTTGGTTATTTTGTTTGTGACTGAAGTTTGAGTCTCAGTATTGCTTCTGAATATCAGACAATTTCGAGGTATAATCTTAAATATTGTAGCAGATGAAAGCAAAATAAACATTGGGTTCATGTCCTTTAAATATCTTCATGTATTTCTACTTTTATGATGGAAAGGGTAAAACTTTATTGGATGCAAAGCATCCTGGAGGGTAAATTGTTTTTAATAAAACAAGTTACTTTCTCCTATTCTTTTATCGGAGAGGAATCAGGTCTGAGTTGTCAGAAAAACGAAAAGGTCATTTTAGCTATTCAATCTCATTTTCAAAGTGTTTTAAGAAGGGACATCAGCCATTTGTGTTTGTACCCCATGAGGTTTTATTCATTTAAACATTTTTATTTGATAATGTGAGGAGAAGCCCTTTCAGAATAGAGAAAGAAGAGAACTTAAGAAAAAACTAGTTTTCAATAAGCATATACTAGTAATAATAAGTCTTATATAATGTTTACCATATGCCGGCCACTTTATATAGATTAATTAATTTAATTTTTTAACAACTCTGAAGTAGGTACTCTCATCAGCCCTGTTTTTAAAGATGAGTTAAATTAAGGCACAGATTAAGTAAATTAAGTAAGTAGCAGAGCTGGGATTCAAACTTGGGATCTGGCTCTATAATGGTTGCACTCTTAACCATTATACAAAAATATCTCTCGTTTCCTGTGAACATCAGTCATCTCTTGGACCTAGCTGACACATATATGATTGAAAAATGGTCCAGTTCAAGGGTTAGGGAAAGCACATTGGGAAGTGCCTGATTAGGCTGCTACTAGACATGGTTACTCTTGCTACACACACACCCATACACCCATTATTAGAAGAGCTGTTAGTCCCCACAGCTTGGATGCCAATTTCTGCCAGACCAAGTCCTTAATTACAGTGGTAGGAACTCTTCATGGGGAAAAATACAAAAGAATAGTTTATATTTGTTTAAGGGATATTTAATGAAGATTTTAATTCAGATCTTCTATAATGCAAGAATCAGATGCAAGGAAATATGTTTAAATATTAAGCATGATATACTACTATTAAGACGTGAGACTTAATGGGACACTGCTGCGTTTTATGTTCTATTAAGTAGGATTTACATTATCTTATTGTCACAATCCATTGTGAAAAAAAGTCAGTGCCATGTTACAGGATTGCGGTTTAGGATGCTCACTAGAAATAGCAATAGATTTTATTATGAAGGCTTCTGACCAGTTTAGGTAGGATATCTGCATTATTTCCATGGAATGGTTGGGCTCCTACACGTTTACATTTTTATTTTATGTGGTTAAAATTAAATGCATATTTTAATATTGAAGTTTTTAAATGACAGATTAAAATTTATTTTCGTTGAATACAAATATTAGATACTATACTTCTAACTTGCGTATTTTTCAATTCTCAGCTCCTATTTCTGTCTTTTATTAAAGATACTTCTGACAAAATGTAGTAGGTTTTACCTTTAGATTTATTTCATAATCGTGGTTTTTCTAATACTTTGATAGTGTTGTCACTTCCCTTTTCTCCCTCCTTAATTTTTCCTTATAGTGAAATGCATACATATAATTTTAAAAACAACTTAGCTTCATGTTTCACTAACAGTGTGTCATTCTCTAAAATTTGTTGATTGGATAGTAGTGATACATGATGATTCTCCAAAAATAAAAAACTATGGAATGCTATTAAATTATTGCTTGATAGATAAACCTCTCTAGATTGAGATTATAGTAATAGTTACTTTCACCCTGGAAATGAATGTACTGTATTTCAAATATCTTACAACTTTATAAATGATTATAGTTTAACCTCAGAATTCTGTTAATGTTTTATGTGAATTATTTTGGAATTCTGGCCATTAGTTGGTGGTGGCTATCACACTTGATAAAAGTCATTTATGACATATTCATAGACAAGTCTTAAAATAGGTAGCAACAAATGAAGCATTTGTTGATAGTTTTAATTAACTTGAAAGCACCTAAGAATTAGGGAGGAACCAGAAAAAGGCCACTGAGTAATTAAAAGACAGACCCCAAGGGCATGTTACTTGGCTCTGGGATACCTGTGTCAAGCTTTCATTCTTTCTGTCTATTCTTAATTTACATGCAGTTTCAGTAGAGCTTAATTTTTCTGGCTTTTTAGATTAAAACAGATTAGAAATAAATTAAAAAGAGCAATATGCTTCTAGATTAGATGTAGGCTCTTCCATTAAGAAGAAGTAGCATTTTACATTTTTTGACTATTTTCCTCTTACACAGAGTACATACTTTTATAAATATGAAATAAATGAAATTAAGTCTAAAAAGGAATAGCTGACAGTCTTCTAGCAAGGAATAAGATAAAATAAAAACCATGAAAAGCTGATACGAGTATGTAAAAATTACAGTAATTTAGGCCTATTTAAATATGGGGCAAAAGAATTAACTTACCACCTGTGGTATTCTCTATGGTTTTAAAAGAGATTTTAATGACTCCGAAGTAATGTATAGGAGGTTAAGTCACCTGTAAAGAAACAGGGATGTGTAATGTACTTAAGGAAATCTTTCTTTTTAATTTAAAGAGGGTAAGCTTCAGTGTTTATGAAATTACCTTTATTTTCATAAATGGGACATTTACTATGTTTACTGGAAATCTGTTTTACTTCTCTTTGTTTTCCTGTACTTTGTGTTTCTTTGTCTTCTTTTGCAGGTACTATACTAAAATAGAAATAATTTTGTTTATGCTTATTTTGAATGTAAATAAAAATTTGAAATATTCAAAGTAATTAATTTTTCCCCAGGTGCTACAAAGTACACAGATAAAGACAATGGAGGAATGCTTGTGTGGTCTCCATATCACAGTATCCCAGATGCTAAATGTAAGTTTTCTGAAATTAAATGTTTATGTCAGTAGGGATCTATCAATCAATTCAAAATGCAATTTATATTTGTGTTTGGGTCTCTTAGATTCACATAAGAAAAGCCAGTTTGTCTTTGTTTTGTTTTGTTTTCTGATGGAGGTTGTTACATTAGAATGTTTTTCCTTTTGAAAGATAGTGGGTTGATCATTCCAATTTGTGTCAGGCCCAGGAAGACTGAGAAATCCTAGGATCTGATGGCATTGCTGCTTAAATCCTCAAGCAGGGGAGGGAGTTACTATGTAGACATCTGTACAGGCTTTTCCTCAGTGTACGAAGCTGTAAAGAAATGCCTTCAAACTTCCAAGAGCCCACTATCATTACCATTTTAAAGAGGAAGGGAAAGAACTGACTTCAGCAGCCAGCAATCAGGTCATCTCTGTGCCCTCCATTTCTGGACGGAGACCTTCTGGATCAATGACCATACACTTCTTGAATCATGGTGTGGCTTTAGACTTCAATGTGATGTAGCGGACCTGATCCTTTGCGGCACATCAGATATAGGAAACGTGCAGGTAACAAAACTAAGATCCCCACCCCTCCATTTAGTTATCATTGAATTTACTAAAACAAACAAGAAAACCACTCAACAGCTATTCTAGCAGCTGTAAAATAAGCTTGTCTTTTAAAAATATTTACTAAATCTTATAAGTGTCCATGATGGTTTATTTAGTTTATGAAAAGTAATGATCATGTGCATAGTTAAGTCTTATCATTCTTATTGGTGCAATAAGAGAACTAAAAATTGACAACAGTATTATTCTGCATATTTAATAATTCCTATTGAAGCGCTTTAAAATACCAGCAAAAGGTCTAGCTGGTAATCTAGGAATTAAATGCTCTTGAGACATTCTTAAATGGAAAATATGAAATTGTACATTTGGCCTGGGACTGTATACTGAGAAACCCAAAAGAGACTAGCGTGTTTCTTTGGTTAAATCCTCATTACAGGCAAGGGTTTTCATTCACAAACTGAGTATCAGGGTATCGTTGGCTTTTGCTGTTTTATACTCTTGTGTGTTTCTTAGTAAAGTGGGAAACAAAATTCAGAAAGCCAGTATTTCCTGGTAGTACGATGACCGTGTGGAATATCCAACTGAAGGTCTAGGGTTATACATTAGAGTCACTTCGGGGAACTTTGAAAAAAACAACACACTGCTGTTGTTTGATCTCTATCTCAAACCAATTCGGTCAGAATTTTCAGAGGTGGAGTCTGGACTTACTTTTTTAAAGCTCCCCACTGATTCTAATGCATAGCCAGGGTTGAGAACCACAGGCTGATTGGTGTTTAGCCTTCTATTTATAGGACGATAAGACGTTTTGTTAAAGTTAATCAGCATATATTTAGACCTGTCATGTGTTTTAAGTTCTATGGTTTCTAAATAGCCTATAATATTTGGATTTTTTTATACCAAAAGCTTACAGTCTTATGGAGATACAATAACATCGATAAAAAATAGATGTTATTCTAATAGGATTAATGCTATAATAGCATATGTATACATTAAACTGTACTGTACTAGTAATAATAACAAATTCTTATAAAGTACTTTAAAATGTGCCAAGTGCTATTCTAAGCACTTTACATATATTAGCTCATTTAATCCTAGAAGGAAGGTACTTTTTATCACCATTTGGAGTGAGGAAACTAAGGTACAAAAGGTCAAGTTAATTGCCTGAAGTTAAAACACAAGGGACAAGGCTGAGAATCTAGCTCAGGTAGACTAGCTGTTCTAGGATCAGAATTCTGAACCACTGCTTTTGAAAAATGAGCGTAAAGAATTAATTAATTAATACACACACACACACACACACACACACACACACATATGTGTATGTATAAAGGATCAAGGAGTGACTATGGATTTCATTTGAAACTGAATCCTGCTGAATGTAAAATGGCAGACTTCTCAGTAATGAGACCTTAAAATAGCCAGTATATCATCATTGAAGCTGTGCTTATCTAAGTAATTCTATTGGCTTGATTACATATGGAGGATGAATGAAAATGGAATATTCACACACCTTTTGTATAGTGAGCAGAAAAGCTGAAGAAAATTTTAGGGATACGGCAGTGTATTTAAAATGTTTTATTACGTATAGCTGGCAAAACTATAGCAAAACTAGGGTTTCCATGCTGGAATTCCCGCCCATTCTTAGGAATTTTTTTTGCTTTCCCGTTCCCGAATACCGAGAAAAGTTGGTCAGGAAATCAGGAAAATCGGCTCTTTGAACCTAGTAGTACCCACAATGGGAAATAAACGTACTACTCACAGTGTATTTCTTAGACATTTTCCCTATTTATCGGTAGGGTTTCCAGGTGGGGAATTCCAACCCATTCTCGGGAATTTCTTTTGCTTTTCCATTCCTGAATCCCAAGAAAAGTGGCCAGGAAATCGGGAAAATCAGCTCCTTGAACCCAGGTGGTTGATAGTGTTGGCCGTCACTTTGTGGAAACGATTCATCGTGGAGAACAGAAAACAGTTTATATATTGGGATTCGGGAACAGGAAAGCGAAAAAAATTCCTGAGAATGGGCGGGAATTCCCACTTGGAAACCCTAAGCAAAACCATCTTTTATACAGCTATCAGAAATGGGAAGGTAAAAGCTTTGGGCCAATTCATTTAGAAATGGGGTCTTAAATAGCTAAGTGTCTTCAAAGAAAAACTGCAACAGAAAATCAAGAAATTAATATTTTACACTATAATTAGGCTCTATTGGCTACCACAGATTGATCTTTTTTGTATACAAAAATAATGAGTAATGTCATTGAATTTAATAAGTGTATGCTATGCTGTCATAGAGATAAGTCATACTAAGGAAAATTTTAGGTGCACTTTTGATCCTGTTCATACAAGTAAAAGTCTTTGTTGTAATATTCGTGCAAAATGACTTTGACTATTTTTTGCCCCTGGAATATAAATTTTTAAATTCTGCTTTGTTTAAAAAAAAAGTAAACCTGGGCAAATGAAGTAAATGAGAATAATTAATTATGTAACATTGTTTCATTACAGTGGATGAATATATTGCAATTGCAAAGGAGAAACATGGCTACAATGTGGAACAGGTACGTAGAGAAACATTTTAATATTAAGGCTTGCCTCAATATTTACCAAATCCAAAGAAATATCATGATAGTTTGTATCCTAAGGAAGTACACAAGTTCAACCAACTTTATAGGTACCAAAAAAGTCCTGGCAAAGATTGACCTTTCAGCATTAAAGATTTTGGTTTTATAAATATTCGTCTCAGGGGGTTGAACATTTTTCTCTCAATACCTCTGTTTCTTATTCTGCTTTGAGTTTTAAAAGTATCTGAAAGCCGTCAGGATTATTCTGGCAAATGCTTACCAAAAAGGGAAAATGTTTTTGAGTACAGGTAAATTCTCTGACTTTTTAATCTAAAAGGCCTAAACGTTAAACTTTGTATTTAAAGAAATATTTAAGACTTCTAAATTATGAATGAAATCATTTACAATGGGCTTTTTAAAAATTAGATAACTTGAAAAAGGAAATATACATGGCATGTGGTTTATTATCTATAGTCATGAGGGGGCTGGAGAACATGGAAAAATTAAAAGGAAATAGGGATTCTTAAGTCTCACATCAACTAAGTATTAGGTCAAATTTTATAAAATAAGTAAAATAAGTAAATTATCTGTAACTTGGATTATTAAGAGCTAACTTTATAGTCAGTAACATGGTTAAATAATAAAAAAATCATTTCTGTGAAAATGAGATGTGTATCTAAATGTAGTTATCTTTTTTGTGTGGGTTTGAAGCCTTTGATTATGTATTTTGTTTTTAACCCTTGACTTTCTGTTGAATGTTTAAGAAAGGGTATCTTTTAAAATGTGACTGCACATATGTTCATTTTAATGTTCATTTTAAAGGAGTATTACCATAGTACAGAAATTAACTTTAAAGTTATGATCTAAAAACTTGCTAAGTCTCTTAAAAAATAATACTTTATCCCCTAAATGATACTCAGTATCTTATAGTAAAAATAAAGCCCTGTTACTTACCTACAATAAAAGAGAAAGTTGTGGAATTATTGGAAATTGTCCATTTCAGGCTTTCCTGTGATTTGCTAATGATGTCATTGAAGTTATTAATATGCCTCATAATAATTCTTTGTGTATTATGATAATAAAGAACTTTAAAAATATGTATGTGGTAAAAGATTCTTACATTTACAGTTGAGGTACTCTTCTTGGAAGTGTTCAGTTCATGATATACTTCTAATATCAGGGTTAGAACTAATATTTCTCTACTAAGTCTCAGTTGAGCACTTCTAATTTTGTTACAATCAATAGTTTCATTCAAGTACTAGTTTACTGGGTAGTTTTCCTTTTGGCATATTTTTCTGTACGCATTGACAAATGAATAAATATGGGTAAAATGTCTTGATATGAGCCTACAGATCTGCAGCTCACTGTGTTTCCTAGATTCTGCAGTAAACATGGTATGTAAGAACATTCACTGTTCTGAGGCTCTACTTGAAAGAAAGAAATGAAGTCTGCTACCTGGGCACCCCTGATTAAAAGCCCCACACTGAGTGTATCTTCAGTTGAAGTCATAGGCATAAGATTTTAACCTAATTTGTGTTTAACTCTCTTAAGTGTGATAGAACATAAGTCCATTAAAAACCAAAGGGGAATGATTTCTCTTCAAAGGCACTTGGCATGTTGTTCTGGCATAAACATAACATTGAGAAGTCCCTTGCCGATCTCCCTAATTTTACTCCCTTTCCGGATGAGTGGACAGTGGAAGATAAAGTCCTATTTGAACAAGCCTTTAGTTTTCACGGGAAGAGCTTTCACAGGATTCAGCAAATGGTATGGTAATTTTGGTCTTACTGTGATTCATACCTGAATGATATCTTATGCTGTTATTAAATACTTCCTAGTTATTAAATAGAAAAAAAGTTTTCCAATCTAATTTTAATTTTTTTAAATATTTTGAAATCAGTATATTTGCATATAGTTTTATTTTCTACAACCACTCTAATACACAATGGTTATGTGCTATTTTGTAATACATTAATTTTTATTATGACTTAAATATATACTCATGTGTCATTGTGTTATTAAATAAGTTTGTCGTCTTGGGAAAAATCATACTTTTATTTTTATTTTGAAATGTTTTATTTCTTTAACATAAGGATTTTATTTTCTAATTTATATTCCTTTAGATATGAAAATCAATTTTTAAACGTTCTGTAATTCAGTATTGTTCAGATGCTGTTAATTTTTTTTTTTTTTTTTTTAGGGGAAAAAGTGCTCTTTAGTTCTTAAATTTTTAGTGTTGTGTCAAAATAATATAAGCCTGAGAAGTTGCTGCATTAAACTCTTTTAACCTGAATGGATAAAAACTAATGTTTGCAAATATATCTAAGTCTGTTCCATAGTGGAAGAGAACATTTTTGATCAGGAATGTGCAAAAATGCATTGTAAAGAATTTAATAGCTTTTCTTGAATACATATGCTAAGTGAAAGAAGCCAGACATAAAAGGTTATATATGTTGTATGATTCCATTTATATGAAATGTTCCAAATACACAAATTCATAGAGGCAAACCCACTGGGACGAGGTTAAGGAGAGAATAAGGAGTGACTGCTACTGGGCACGGGGTTTCTTTTTGAGGTTATGAAAATGCCTGGAATTAAGTGGTGATAGTTGTACAACATAGTGAATACCCTAAAAACCACTGACTTATACACTTTACACTAGTGAATTTTATGGTATGTGAATTATATATGAATTTAAATATTCCAATTCACATAGGGAGAAAAAAGAATTCAGTAACCCTTTAAGGAAAAATCAAATGCTAACATTGACTATGCTGGAAACTTCTGGGGCCATTCTTAACCATGTGACATCCTTCTCTCCACTCCCTGCTCAGAACAAATGGGAATATTCATTCAGAAATTTCGGTGACATAGGTGTGAGTGGGATACTATAACCGTAACAGCACTTTTTAGCTCTGTAATTCATAAAGGTACCCATGAAAATATTTTTCATCTATGTCTTTGTTATCTAAGTATCAAAGACCAATATTAGAAATATTATTCATTCTGTTAATCAGAGTTTATGAATTAAACTTGCTGATATTAACATAATTTTTTTTCCCCAAGCTTCCAGATAAGACAATTGCTAGCCTTGTAAAATATTACTATTCCTGGAAAAAAACTCGATCTAGGACAAGCTTAATGGATCGCCAGGCTCGTAAACTAGCCAATAGACATAACCAGGGAGACAGGTAGGTTGGATGCCTTGCTGTAGTTACTTTCTTAGGGACCCTATACTTTTCCTAAGGGAGAAGAATTATTACAACACATTGTACTTCTTATCCTTACATTCATGTGTCTGCTCTAACAGGAAGAGCTGAGGGATCAGAAACCTTAACAGTAAGAACTCTCTTCAACTCTTTAACTGTTAATCATAGCCAGCGAACATTGCAACTGAGTTATATTTGAGCTGTGTTTGATTAATTACAAATGCTTCCTTTTAGTATTGCTATATTCAATACATATATTTAGAATATATTAAATATATCCTCCAGAAGGTGCTCTTTCCACAATTACCTGAGTAACTGAAGTCCACATTATTGTAGCTGTATCTTTATGATAGTGTAAGATCATTTTGTTTCCTGATGTTTGTCTGTGTCCTCCAACTGGAGAACTGAAATAATAAGTATTATATCAAATTAACATAATATATGTGTCCTATTTCCCAAATATCTTTCCTGTTGGGTCTCTTTTTAAGCTAGAAATGTTTACTTAAATGATTGTATATGCCTTAAATATTTCTAAACACTGCAGAAACCTGAATTACAAAAGCTCATCTTTCCAAGGACAATCCATGTTCTGTTGGGGAATATTTAGTAAAATTATTAGCAAGGTATATTAGTTTGACAAGACTACTGGAATAGAGTAAAAAGAAAGGAATTAAGTTTACTCATCTCTGTCTCTTGTCAGTGATGATGATGTAGAAGAAACACACCCAATGGATGGAAATGATAGTGATTATGATCCAAAAAAAGAAGCCAAGAAAGAGGTAATTACGATCACTAGTGCTTATAAGTAATTGTTCTATACATCCTCTCAGAAAGAATGAATAGTGCTTCATATTTAAAAATGTTTTTATATAATGATTTAGGAGGTAATAAATTCCAATATTAATTCGAGGTTTTGGGGAAAACAGTAATATCTAGAACTCCAATTCGCCAGTGGTTTAAGTAATTTTGGGCTTATCTCATTCACTCAGAAGTATTGAAAGCCCTGCCACAAACCTTACTCTTTAATCCATAGAAAGGAAATAAAACCACCCTCAGATGATATAGTATTTGGTGTAAAATTAGGCTTCCTGGTTTTGTCACCCACTTTATCTTGAAAACATTTTTTTTTTCATGTTACAGCTAATTAGAAATGAGTAGCAGGTATACTGACAGCAGTGAACATTGAAAGCTGCCTCAAAGGAAGGGATAGAAGAATCCCGACTAGAAAAGTACTCGTATTCCTCAGTGTGATGATAATGATGACTCAAAGTCATTAAGAAAAAGCTAAACTGATGTACATGCTCATTTATTAAGGCAAGGACTTGCATAAGAGTAAAAAATAAACCACATATTGATGCGTAAGGCTTATGAAGTATAGGCAGCTGCGGATAGTGAAAATAACATTGAAATTAGAGACAAAATGTGACCGCATCCAATTTTATGACTCCCATTCCCCTTAAGGAACTCAGGGCCATGGCCCATTCTGGCCCTTGTCATCATGTTAAACTCTCCTCAATGAAATATTAAAAATCCTATTCTTACCTCAACTTGATATTTTACTAATTGTCTTAATGTTGCTAAATGGTCTCAAATTTCTCGATTCCTTCATTTTTTCCCAAGTCTGCCTTGTTTTCCTGAGCCATAGACCCAATTGTCAGCTACTTAAATTGTTCTCTTTCCATTCGCTCTACGTCCCCCCACCCCCCGGCCCCCACGTCTCTTATCCGTGCCCCATACGTGCCTATCCCTGTGAAGCCACAGTGCTGGACCAATTGCTATGCTTGGTCTGAGAGGGGAACATGACACAATCATGTAAATTCTTGCTACTTACAAAAAGCAGTTTCCGATTTCAGTGTAGTCTTCAGTGCCTCTCAATTTTTAATGTTTAAGCCTCAGTTTTTTCCATTGGTAAAATAGGATTGTTTTGAGAATCAAAGAGGTAATATGTATAAAAGCACTTAGTACCCACTACATAGTAAATCTTGAATAAAAGTTGCTGCTGTTCTATTTTCTGAGCAACTGTTTTGAACATTCACCCCTTTCTACACGTTGCCTACCACCTCTCACTCCGCCAAAATGTAGCAGATAACCTCACCTTCTGTTAAGCAGAAAAAATATCAAAGCAGGAATTCCCTTAAATTCCAGTCTTTGCGCTAACCTCTGCTACCATACCACCCTTTTATCTGAGTGTATTCACTTAGGATATTAAAATTACCGTGTTTTCCCACTAAGCTGTGAACTCATTGAAGTCAGGCTGACTTACATTGTACATCTTGTATCCCTTGTAGCACTTCACACATGTACACGCGAGAAATGTCCAGACCTGTGGACAAGTTTTAGAAGAGTTTATTTGAGCCAAACTGATGACATATGCCAGGAAGCAAGATCTCAAATGCTCCCAAGAATAAGTTTTGCAGCTTCTTTTATGCGTTTGAAATTAAGGCGGGAAGAAAGGAAGGTTACTTTGTAGGTGGGAGCAAGCAAGACAACAATCAGATTACAGGATAGTTAACAAGATTATCTGCTTTCTTAAGGGTGGTTATGCCTTCCAGGGGTATTCGGACATCTCAAAGGTGTGTTAACCTCCATGCTCGAGAACAGTGGACAAGACTTGCTTAATTTCACTCAAGAAGTTACAGGCCTGGGAAGTGATAACCCACCATGACCTCCGCATTTTGGAGTTTATGATCAGATCACCTTGTGAGGTTACTTTCCATAGATCCCCTTTTTTTCATCCACACACAGTACTCATTGTCACTTCCTTGCCAATACTTGATATGATTAGACTTAAAATGTTCCACATCTGGCAATATGAAATGATACTCAGTAATGTTTAGTGAACAAACATTCTGTGCCAGAATGCCTCCCTCTCACCCTAAGAAAAGTACCTGCCCTTGTTCTGTATAATTTCCCTGCTTGTTTGAGCCTGTCCGTCTCTTCATATCACTTCTAGGACTTCTCCCATCAGTCATCCCTTCTCTATGCCATATTTTCGTCCTTTGCGTTACAGCTCAGTGGTATGCACAAGTCTTCCATTTAAAAGCATAACTATCAACCAGTATAGAAAAAGCTATACTCCTTAGCACTACTTCACTCTTTAGTTTGCTTCAGTTAGGCTTCTGTCCCTTCACTTCCCTGAAACTGCTGACAGAGGTCACCAGTGACCTGCCTGCCATATCCAGGGACTGATTGATGATTCATTGTATTCTGCTTGTGCTTTCTATATCATCTCAAGTTACTGACCCTTCCCTTCTTCCTGAAAATCTCTTTGAGTTTTGTAACACCATTCTATGATTCCTATTTACCTTTTTAACTGTTGTGTCTCAATTTTAGTGACTTTTAATTACTGTATTCATTTTATCATTGCTTTTTAAATTCTCTCAACGAAATTTTGTCTTTTTCTCTTTGTTTTTCTGCCTCCTTTATTTTTAGGTTCTCATCTCTGAATTATTGAAACTTTCTATCATATTTCCATGCCTCCAGACTCTCCACACCACACCTTCCCATCCATTCTTTACCCTGTTGCCACAGCAATCTTTTTAAAGCCAAATTTACTGCTCTTAACCCTTCGATGGCTTTGTCTAGAAAATAAAACACAAACTTTTTCCCCACCCCACCCCACCCCACATGTTTCTAATTACTAATTGTGTTTTAAATAAGTCTTTTAGTTCCCTGAATTTTGTCCTGTGGTTATGTTAGTCCCTTTTTTCTGGAGTTCCCTTTCTTCCCAAATCTGCCTAGGCAATTCCTCATAATTCTGTAAAATATAGCCTCTGTACGAAATCTGTGCCTTGTCTGGAATTGACCACTTCCTTATTTTTCTTTAAATCTATTGCAGTACTCATTCAGCTGAATGGCTCTTGTTCACTTATAGTCTCTCCTCTTCCCCATCTGCCTACCCCTGGGTGGTAAACTCTTTGAGAGCAAGAATTATATCTTACCTACAAGACCTGGTACATAGTAAGCATTCAGTCAAATTGATTATAATTATAAACTTACTGTACAAATATGAGAGATTTTTTTTTTAAGATTTTATTGGGGAAGGGGTACAGGACTTTTATGGGGGAACAGTGTGTATTTCCAGGACTTTTTCCAAGTCAAGTTGTCCTTTCAATCTTAGTTGTGGAGGGCACGACTCAGCTCCAGGTCCAGTTGCCATTGTTAGTTGCAGGGGGCACAGCCCACTGTCCCTTGCGGGAGTCAAGGAATCGAACCCTCAACCTTGTGGTTGAGAGGACGTGTTCCAACCAACTGAGCCATCTAGGAGCTCAGCGGCAGCTCAGCTCAAGGTGCCGTGTTCAATCTTAGTTGCAAGGGGCGGAGCCCACCATCCCTTGCGGGACTCGAGGAGTCGAACTGGCAACCCTGTGGTTGAGAGCCCACTGGCCCATGTGGGAATCGAACTGGCAGCCTTCGGCATTAGGAGCACGGAGCTCTAACTGCCTGAGCCACGGGGCTGGCCCCAAATATGAGAAATTTAGGATTTGGATTTCGTTATCCAGAACAGTGTATACATATGGAATACTGTTTTATCCAGTTATGCGAGATGACACATACAAGTTTGGTCTTCTGTTTGCCTGTGATCTCATCCTATTAGCAAATAATGTGAGGGGAGTGTAAGGTAAAAAGTGTTAAAAGGATACTGCCTGTTGTGGTCCCGGGTCACACTGCATGTCAGCAACTTCGTTCATTTCTCTGCTCTTTCACAAGTGACAAGGACATCAGGCAGAGAATGATACTTTATTATTGCCTTTAACACAGATCTTTGCAGCTGCTTCTACATGTTGTTGACACATTATATAGAAAGTTTTTTTTAACTTAAAAATTATGAACTACACATACCATAGAGTATGTACAGTTTAAACTAAATAATAATAAAATAAACACCAATGTGTCTGTCACTCAGCTTAAGAAATAGAAGTTCTGTGTGTGTTTCCGTACTTGAACCCCCTCCTCCCTTCTCTCCAGAGGGAACTTCTATCCTGAAATGTATCAATTATACAGTTCCTTTTTAAAATAGTTTTATCACATGTGTGTACCTCTGAGCAACTCTCACTTAATTTTGCCCATTTCAAATTTTATTTAAATGGAATCGTATGTATTCTTCAGCTACCTGCATTTTGTTTTTGTCCAATATATTTTTGCAATTCATTTTATTGCTATATTATAGCATTCCATTGTATACATATGGCACAGCTTATCCACTCTCTTACCAATGGACATCATTTCTAGTTTTTGTTATTATGAACAGTACTGATAAGAACATATCCTGGATACACACACGTGTATAAGAGTTTTCATGGGATAGAGGTTCTCAACTAAGTTTAGCATCACCCCTGTAAGGGGCATTTAGAAATTATGGAGGTGCTTTTCATTGTTACAGGGATTGTAAGGTACCACTGGCATATAGTGGAGAGGGATGCCAGCTCTCCTGAAATGCATAGCACCGATTGTTCCACCAAAATGCCAACAGTGACTTATTGTATAACAATACCCTATGATTGTTTGGAGTGGAATTATTCTGTTTTAGGGTCCAGTATTCTACCTTATGTATGGGGGTATGTTCCAAGACCACTAGTGGATGCCTGAAAGCACAGCTAGTACTGAACCCTGTATATAGTATGTTTCTCCTATACATAACAAGGTGTGATTGAAAAATACGGTGAATGTTCACATTAAAAAAAATTATTATAGTAAAAGACATATTGTCATTAATCCCCCCTCAAAAGACACGCTTATCCCATGCTTCTTGCCACTTTCTGAAGCACTTCTGGAAGTCCTCTTTTGTCAGTGCCTTTAGTTCATCCTCCATCATGACAACACTCTGTGGCCCACATCGCTTCTGGTACAGCAATTTCTGTCAAATAAAAACATTACGGTGTCTCCTCATCCACCTTATTCACTGGATCTGGCACCGTGCAACTTCTGGCCCTTCTTCCCAAAGTAAAAATGACCATGAAAGGAAAATGTTTTGAATCAATTCAGGACATCAAGGCAGCCATGACAGTACAACTAAAGACACAAAAGAAGACTTCCAGAACTGCTTCAGAAAGTGACAAGAACGATGAGATAAGTGTGTTCGAAGCGAGGGGGAGTATTTTGAGGAGGATTAATGGCAATGTGTCTTTTACTGTAATAAAATTTTTTAAATTTAAACATTCACCATACTTTTGGATCACACCTCATACATATCTTTCTCCGTAATCAGCTTCTTTAACTATCGGAAGTATGGCAGCAGCTTCTTCATTGGCAGATGCAGCATCTCCAATAATTCTTATATTTTTCAGTCCAGACCTATTCCTGCAAGTAAATGGCTTGGTGTCGCTCATTTCAGGGGACCCCTTGCTGAAGTTTTCATACAAGTTCAGTGCTTTCTGGCGCAACACGTTATGGTCAACTGGAACATGTTTTCTGTTCATGTCTTCCACCCACAAATTTAATGCCTTTTCCATTTTAACTCAGCATTTGTCACCCACGGTGGCCATAATTTTTGCAGTTTGAGTGTGACAGCAAAACTAGCATGAATTTCTTTTTCCTTTGTCACAATTTCATGGATAGAAAATTTGTTCTTACTGTAGATCTAAGCAATCTCAGCATACAATTTTCTTTCTTTATTAATTGGAGAACTTCTACCTTCACACTTAAATGATGCACTTTATGGCTTCTCTTTGGCATACCAGAATTGCTGGCATCACTACTGTTGCACTTTGGGGCCGTTATTAAATAAAATAAGGGTTCCTTGAACACAAGCACTGTGACACCATGATAGTCAATCTGATAACTGAGACGGCTACTGAGTGACTAACAGGCAGGTAGTGTGGACAGTGGACACGCCAGACACAGCGATGAGTCATGTCCCTGGTGGGATGGAGCAGGACAGTGCGTTATAAGTGAGATTCCATCACCCTACTCAGAACGGCAAGCAATTTAAAATTGATGAAGTTTTCTGGGATTTTCATCTTAATATTTTTGGACCGCAGTTGACTGTGGGTAGCAACCTTCAGAAAGTGAAATTACGGATAAGGGGGGACTACTGTAGAACCATGTTCAACTTCCTAGGTAATGGCAGACCATTTTCCACATTTGATGTGCTTCCATTGGGCTGTAAGAGTACTCAGTGTCACCTTCCTTACTAATACATGATATGATGAGACTTTTAAAATGTTACAAATCTGGTAGTATGAAATGGTGTCTCATTGTGTGCTCAGTTTCATTCATCAGATTACTAATGAGGCTAAATATTTTTCCATCTGTGTATTTTCTATTTTTTTAAATGTTTATTTGTATGTATGTGGTATTTTTTGTTTTTGTTTGTTTTACCTACTGCAATTACGTTGTTTTTGTCTTTTTTTAAAAGACAGAACGTATAAAAGTTCTTATTAATGAATTCCTTATATATTCTTGATACAAATCTTTTGGTTAAATGTGTTAAAAGATCTTTTAATAGTTTGGTTTATCTTTTAATTCTCTACATGATTTTGATGAACAGATCTCATCAAAAGCATATACATATTTAAATTTCAGTATTTTTATATTTTAAGTTTTAAAGTTGCTTTTCACATAAAAGTACTTGATCTATCAGTAATTACATTTTGTTCATGCTGTGAGGTAGAGTTCCATTTTTATTTATTTGTTTTCTAATATAGAAGTGAGTTCATCTCTTTCAACTGGTCTGCAATGTCAGCTTTATCATATATGAGGTTTCTATATATGCATGGCTCTCTACTTTTGTCAGTTAAATATCCCTTGTCAGTCGCACAATGTCCTAATTACTGTAGCTTTGATAGCTGCTAGGGTAAGTCCCACTGCTTGGTGGTGGTTCTGAAGGAGTAAGTACTTGGCTATTCTTGGACCTTTGCTCTTCAAGCTTGTCAAATGCCTAGGAAAGCCCTACCAGATGATCCACTGAATCTGCATATAAACTGGGAAGAAATGAAACTTTTGTGCGATTGATTTGCAGATTATTTTGTATTTCTTATGTAGAGATTTATATTATCAGAATATACTAGCAGTTTTATGTCTTTTCAATTCTTATGTACCTATATTTCCTCCCTTACTGAACTGATTAGAATCACCATTATAACGTTGAAGGGCAGTTATGTTAGCAGATATTTTTATCTTATTCCTGATTTTAGAAAGAATGATTTTTATGTTTCAACATCAAGTAGGATGTTACTGAAGGTTTTTGACTCCCTCATGTGACTGGTAGTTGATATGCCAGCTGTTGGCCAGCATTCCTCTCCAGCCTGCTGGTCTGTGAGTAATCTGACTTCTTACCACGGACTTGTTTCTCCAGAGGAATCATCCCCAAAGCACTAAGTGGAAGCTAGCCAGCCATTTCTGGTCTAGTCTTGGGAGTTACTCAGCATAACTTCTATTGCATTCTGTTATAAGTGAGTTACTAAAGTTGGTCCAGTATCAAAGGGAGAAGGTAGACCCCCCCAATTCTCAATGGCTGGAATGTTGAGGAATTTGATGACATGTTTTAAAACCTCCAAGCCTACACTATGGAATTTTCATAAATGTTTTTTCATGTGTGCTTGAGAAGAATATAAACTCTCAATTACTGGTTACAAGGTTTTGTATGTGTCTTATTAATTGCAGCTTGTCAGTTCTGTGATTTAAATCTATACTCCCTTAACTGCCTACTTATTTGCTAGAGTGGTTTTTGTTGTTTATCTGCTTATTAAGAATCCATCTCTCGTCCCATTTTTTTTTACTTTCTATTAGTTAAAGATGTTTCTATATTTCTATTCTTATGTGTACTATGGAAATTTTGTCCTGCATGTTTAACCTAAAGTATAATATCGGTGTTTTTAAATGACTCTCTGGTTAACACAAGGCCCTTAAAATGCTTTGACTTTATCCACTACCTTCCTGATTTATATGCTGCTTTTTTGTCCAGTTTTAGTTTCATATTGTTTTAAATTTCTCAAATTAAACATAGTGTTGGTGTTTATTTTGATTTACCCACATGTTTAAAATTTATTTTGCTTACCATTCTTTCTTAAATCGTAGACCTTTCTTTGAAAATAATTTCCCTTTTTCCTGAAGTATACCCTTTACAAGTTAATTTACGGAGGGTCTGTTGGTTATAAACCCAGCTTCATAATGTCCAAATGTCTGTTTTGCCCTTCTTCTTGAAACCTTATTTTTACTGGGGTTCGACTCTTAGGTTGACTGATAGTTATTGTTAAAGATATTACTCTACTGCTTCTAATTTCTCTCATTGCTGTAAAGAAGTCTGTCTAATTATTATTCTTTGGAGGTAATTTGTCTTCAGTGCTCTTAGTAGTTTCACTTTGTATCTGAGTATAGATTTATTTCTTAAAACTTGTTTTGGATTCATTCTATTTTCTGATTTCTATGTCTTAAGTTCTATAAAATTCTCATTTGTTGCCTCTTTGAATATTACTTGTTCCTCATTCTTTCTATTCTTTCCTTGAAAATATAATGGACTTTTACGTATCTCTTAACCACTCATTTTCCATCTTTTTGTCTTTCCATATTTCTATTTGTCTTCCTATATGCATTGTGGGTCTTTTTCTCATATGTGCAGTCTAAGTCAATACTTTTCTTTTGAGCTCTATCGAATCTGGTAAGTAGCCCATCCATTGAGTTTCTAATTTTGTTTCTAATATTTTTTATTCCTAGATGTTCTGTTTGGCTCCTTTGCACATCTGCTTGTTCGGTTTTTGATAGACTCTTATTCCTTATAAGAATAGTCCATATTTTTAATTGTCTTTTGTTTCTTTGTACACAAATAACACATTTATTGTATTATCTTTATTTAGCAATGCTAATATCTGCAGTCTTTGCGGGTATAATTCTGTTGTTTGCTTCTCTTTCTCACTCACAGGGCTTATATAGCAGTTTGTGTTGTGAGCTCCTTTTCCATGGAACCTACCTGGGAAATTTTTGAGACCTGGGTTTAAAGTACGTTCTTCTAGAGACAGTTTACTTCTGCTAAGTGTCTGAAAGCCCTACCAACCTGAGACACTTTAAATTTTTGATTTGGGCATTTTTAGGCGAGACAGGTCATAGAAATTTAGTCCCTACAACTGCCTGAATGTAGGCTCTGGTTAGGGATTCTCCGGGGAGCCTAGTTTGGGTTTCTTTTCCATTCAGCCAAGGATAAGGTAGACGTGACTCCCTTTACTCATGCTCTCCCTCTGCTGGGCAGGGGTATTTGTTCTGCTTGTACAATGGTGAAATCCCCTTCCAGAGTCTGGCTTTATCTCCTATGCCCTGTACCTGTTCATTAAAGTTTGGACTTTAGGCAAATGCCAACTCCTACATACTTGCTCGTCCCTCTGGATTCCTGCTTTCTCGTCATTTCTGGTCTCTGAGGAATTTCCTCACTTCCCTGCCAGCTCAGAAATGAATTTTAAAAGAGTTTTTTCAAAAATACTTGATCCAGCCATTTTAGGAGTGCTATGCTGGGAGGAGTTTCCCTGCACGTCAGATCTGGCCGTTTACAAACACTGCCATCGTTCTCAGCGTGTGTGGCTGTGTGTGGCTTTGAGGTGGATTTCAAGCAACGAAGTGGATTATGCTTTATTATACAGTTGTTTTATGACTTTTACTCAGAGTTCCTTTTCTAAAGAATTGGATTATTTATTCAGTGAAATACCCTTCAACATAATGGACACAGTTTCTAATGGATTCCTGTCGCAGAAGCACAGAATAACATTGTATTTTTATATCGCACTTGAAGAATATTGCAACTAATAATGAAATCCTACTTACGAGTTCATGGTCATCATTAGAACTTTCTTAATGTCTTCCAAAATGCAAATTCCCATTGTTTTTTCACAGATAAATAGACCTGGAGTTTAGAAATGTCATGATTAAGATAATTCTGTGTCCTTTTTAATGTTTGGAGGCATACTTTTTCAACAACTCTAAAGTGAGAATGAAATGTTACCTCTTTTTTTCACCAGCTGTCTGATCTGCCACTTTTCATAATTCCTGATTTGCCCCTTTTTTACTTCCTTAAAAAACTTTGTACTTAACATTATAGTGTTCTTTTCCCCTTTATTGCTTAGAAAAAATATATCCCATCTTGAAGCAAACAGGAATAGTTTAGAGTCTAACTTAGTTTTTCTTTTGTTTATAGTCTTCTGGGTGTAGAAACCAAACATTTTATCGAGTGGATTAATTAAGGATACATTATGTTATATGCTTATTTCTCCCTAATTGATGAGTGCCGTGTGTGTGTGTGTGTGTGTGTGTGTGTGTGTGTGTGTGTACTCGTACATAATATAATTGGTTAGAAGTATTTTTAGGTATACTTAGTGCAGCAGATAATAGTAGTACTGTTTTCTACTAGTAATAGACTGTTTTCAACTTATACATGTGTAAAAACTAAATGACCTATTCTGTCTTTATTCTCTAGGGTAATACTGAACAACCTGTCCAAACTAGCAAGATTGGACTTGGAAGGAGAGAGTATCAGAGTTTGCAACACCGACATCATTCTCAGCGTTCTAAATGCCGTCCACCTAAGGGCATGTATTTAACTCAGGAAGATGTGGTAGCTGTTTCCTGTAGTCCCAATGCAGCCAACACCATCCTGAGGCAACTGGACATGGAGTTGATCTCTTTAAAACGTCAGGTATTTTATAAAAATCATACTTTTAATGACTCTGCCCATTTTGCTTATCCACTTTTAGCTCCGTAAACTCAGTTCTTTGTAGCTTTTTCTCAGCCACCCATTTACAAAAGCTTCATTCTTTAAAATGTACCTTGTTTCCAGATAGTAAGATGCATCGTCTATTCTAGATTTGAATCCCAGTGTTTCTACCTGTTAGCCTTGTGATCTTGGGAAGTAATAGAATCTCTCTATACTTTAATTGTATACCCGTGAAATTGGGGATAATAATCACACTTTTCCTACAAGTTGTTGGGAATTATTTGGGAGGATATATGTAGATTGTTTAGCAATATTGGGCACATTTTGAAGGCTCAGTGGCTAATGGCTGCTCTCTTCATTGTCATCATCACCAGCAGTAAGTAGTGTTGTGAAAGTATCACCATCATAATCAGTTAGGGGTTAAGAGTCAGAGTCGTGAGTCAGTGAACCTGGGTTCCAATCCTGGCTATACCATCTACTTCCTGCGTAACCTTAGGGGAGCTGCTAACTTCTCTCAACTTCCTGAAATATGGATAATAATATGGTTAAGGAGGAATTAAACAAGATATTATGATAAGTGCTTACAACAGTGGCTGATACATAGTAAGTACTCAATTAATGGTCATTACTAGGTCTCTGGCCTTTCTGTCTTCTTGTCCTTTATTTGTTTATTTGTTTCTGTTGTTTATTCTATCCCTTAGATCTAGATACTCTTCTAAGTCTGTACTTTCTTGGTCTGTATCAACCAACCTACACTACATGCCAGTGATTTTTTAATTGACTTCTTAAGCTGTGACTTTTCTCCCAAGCAGCTATATTTCCAACTACCTGCTAGACATTTCATCTAACATCAAAAGATTTTTTTCTCTGTTCCCTGTCAGAACATCAGACGCATCTTTGATTCATCCCTTGCTATTATCACTCCCCCAACACACAAACCCGAGTCGAAACCAAGTTATGTGAGGTTTATCTCTGAAATGTCCTTTAAATCTAACCCCTTATTTTTAATCTCATCACTACTGCCCTTGTCCAGGCAGGACTTACCACCTCCTGTCTGACAATGACTGTTGTCGATGCTCCTTGCTGTCTGCTTGCTCTTTAGCTCCATGTTGCACATTGTTGTCAACGTTACCTATTTAGAGTACGTACTGCTGTGATCAAGATCATTCATTTTAAAGGTCTTCATTTGTTTCTACTTGCCTTCAGCAGGTTATAGCAGAGGTAGACAGGATTTCATAAGAAGATCTTGTTAAGAAATTTGATGGGGTCAGCCAGATGGTTCAGTTGGTTAGAGCGCGAGCTCTGAACAACAGGGTTACCGGTTCGATTCCCACATGGGCCAGGGAGCTGCGCCCTCCACAACTAGATTGAAGACAACGAGCTGCCGCTGAGTTTCTGGAGGGACAGCCAGATGGCTCAGTTGGTTAGAGCGCGAGCTCTCAGTAACAAGGTTGCCGGTTCAATTCCCACATGAGATGGTGGGCTGCGCCCCCTGCAACTAAAGATTGAAAACGGCGACTAGACTTGGAGCTGAGCTGTGCCCTGCACAACTAGGTTGAAGGAGAACGAGTTGGAGCTGATGGACCTGGAGAAACACACTGTTCCCCAATATTCCCCAATAATATTTATTAAAAAGAAAAAAGAAATTTGAAGTTCATCATGAGTTAGGAAACTACTGAAGGATTTTAAAGAGAGGTGTAACATGGCCATATTTACATTTTCCAGCTATATCTCTGCCTTTTTTTTTTTTTTTCTTTTTCTAGTAGTTGCTCTAGGGACTACAATATGCATCCTTGGAGTTAATATTAGGTCACTTCACATAAAATGTAACAACCTTGCAACAGTATAGTGTGGGACCAAGCTAGTTTCTCTCTATCCCTTTCTTTGTCCCTTGACCCTGGTTACCCAAACTGATCCTGTATTTCTCTTTTCATCTTCAGCAAATTTTCTGACTATCCCACATTAGCTTCCTCGCCGTCTTACTATCCCTTATTCTCTGAGCCTTCCCAATCCAGTTTCTGTCCCACACCCCATTCCAGTTCTACCACTGAAAAAGCTACTTTAAGATCATTTGTGAAAATGTTGCCAGGTCTAATGTCTTCTTGATTCTTATTTCTCTTGACTGTTCAGTAATATTTGACACTGACAACCACTTCTTTTTTTCTTTGGACTTCTATGACACTAGGCTCTTGAATATACGTATATATTTTATTTGATATTGACTGCTTCGCCTTTAGTTGAACCACGAACGTGTGCAAGACTCCCATCTTCCTAACCAAGCACTCCTTCTCTTTAGAAGACTTCTAAAATTCTTTGCCTATAACATTTAAAAAGTGCTCAAAATTTTTTTAAATAATGAAGGAATAAAATATATTCAGTCACATGTATTCATACTTTATCCTCAACACTGTGAACTTCACTTATGGACCATTTTTATTGATTTTTATAAAGGAACTGTTCTAAAGCTCTGAACTCCTTTCCTGGTTGTTTATTTCATGTGTGTGTGACATAGTAAATGTTTGCGTTCTTGGGTTTACAAATTGTATTTCTATACGTATCCCAGACACATCTCATGTACAATGTCCAACTGAAATCTTCCATACCCACGCTAGTTATCTGTGCCTCTTTTTGCTTTCCCTAGCTTGGTGAGCAGCACATCATACACTTGGTTACTTAAGCCAGTGACCAAAGAGTTAACCTTCATTCCTCCTTCTGCCTAATGATCCGCAATCAGGTTGTTGCAAAGACATCTTCATATTGTTTCCAAGTTATTTCTTTAACCCATCTCTATGTACCACTACCACTATTCCTTCCTTCCTCTTTTAATTGAAGTCCTCAATATTCCTCACTTGGATTGTTAAATTGATTAGTTTCCATCCTTTTCACCCCATTCTATTCTCCAAATTACTACTGGAATTCTCCTTTTAAAAGGCAAATATGGTTATGTTGCTCCCTTGTTTAAAAATCCTTTAGTTATCCTTCAATCTTTAGACAAAATTAAAATTCTTTGGTCCCAGCCTAACTGCCCAGGCTTTAGGGCTTTCCCGCCTTCCTAAATGCATTCTGCCTGGAAGGCATTCCCTCCCCAGCCTTGTCTACCTGCTTAATTCCTGTTAGTCCTTGAAAACTCAATTTTGGTGTCATCTCTGGAAAACTTAATTTTCACTACCACCCACACCCATTAACACATATACAAACACACTTACTCTCTTGTTCTCTTTCTCTCTCCAAGTCTAGCTTAGATGTTTTAATATGTATCATAGTTTTATATTTATTTATCTCCCCACTAATCTCTGAAATCCTGAAGGACTGAGACTTTACATTTTCTCTCTGTATATCTATCTAACATGGCTGACCAACTAACCACATTTGGACCAACCTAGATTTATACATATTAGATGTGTTTTTAAGATCTCTGAAGAAAAAAAAAAATTCACAAATCACTTAAATATTTGATTGTCCATAGTGAAAAAAAACCAAAAACCAAAAAACAAAAATAGTGAATGAACAAACAAAAATCCTAACCTTTAGTATTCTAGGTTGAAATTAACAGTATTGCTAATGGCATAGTAGTTAAAAACTTGACATAATTCAAATTCAGGTTCTATTTTCTATGTCTGTAGTCTTGGGCAAGTTTCTTAACTTCTCTGCTTTACCTTCCTCACCTGTATAATGGTTAAAATAGAGTCAGTTGTGCTATAACACTTGTTTTGAAAACATGAATTTGTTCCAACACAATTGGTATACTAGGGAACAATTGAAGCATAATACGAGTTTTGCATTTGCTTATATGTGATTTTTGTCAGCAAAAAACTGTACCTAGCTACCTGAGTACTTACCCACATACTTCATAAGTATACCAGCTACCGTGTCTATCCTGAAATAAAATTAAAAGGGTTTTGGTATATATCCTTTTTATTGAGAGCTCAAAAATTCACCTAAGTACATGATCTGATTCACATTTTGGCTTATTTTGTTGAAGGTTCAGAATGCTAAGCAAGTAAACAGTGCACTTAAACAGAAAATGGAAGGTGGAATCGAAGAATTCAAACCTCCTGAGGTACGTTATGAAGAATACACGTGGCTAACTGGTGAAACCTTGTTCTTTGAGTTATCCAGTGTTCAGCCACTACTTTGGTCACATGTGTTGTTAATACTGTGAAGGTTTAATAGTATGGATACCTTGTTATGTCTGTTTGTCGTTTAGATAGTCTTGAGAGACTTGGCTAATGATTTCAGTTAAATCATTTATTTCCTGCCCTTAGCAATTCATTTCAAGCAAAGTAATTAGGGAGTATAGCTATACAAGTAGGCCCCGTGCATGTGAAACCAGAAGAAGGTCATTGATGAACAAGCCAGTACATTTCTTGTTCTACAGCAGTGTTTGCTCAAAGCCCTTTCCTGCTTGTGTGAATTGGTAACACAGCAAGAAGATGATCACCAAAAAAGGAGCTCATTTTAACAAATTTAAGATGCTTGTCTTTTGGCTCAGATTTCCAATTAGGATTTTAGTATCTGAACTTACATTCTTGTATTTGTATCCCTGAAAATACGAAATCTGAAAACAAGATACAGATTGATCATAAATTTGTATTTCAACTGAGACTTAATGTTTTTGGTATTTGTGATCATTATAGGAGTACTTAAATGCCCGTGAAGTCCGATCAAGTCTTTTTACAGAAGGTCCTATTATGAAATCTTTTTTCTTTTTTTTTTTTAAGACTCCTATGTTATACTTCATATGCTTCACTGGCCTTTCTATGTATGTAATAATCGAATAATCTTATTAGATCTTAATGGGACATTTCCTCCCATGCCCCAGATCACACATTGACTGAAATACCTGCAAATACATGTGAGGGGTTGGGAGCGAGGCAGAAGAGTAGTGCTTCAGAACTAATGCACCATATGCCATCTTACTCATTACAGTCTTTCAGAAGGAAGAATCATTATGAAGAAAGTTGTTTTTGTTTGTTTTGAATATCTCTTTCAAGGTTAGGAAGTGGAAAAGACTAAAATATACATAGACTAATACCTCATTCCAGCCCCACAGGTAAACTGACAAACATTCTGGTGACATTTATTTAAAGACAGTATAATACCAAGAATACTACTTTACTTTGTTATATTATTGCAACAAAAAAATCATTGTAAATTTTGTATTGAAATTTCATATTTAATTATGTATTAAAATATACAAAAGCAAAAAACTTTAAATGCCTATAACTTAAAAATACAATTTAATAATTAAACGTTAAAATAGAGCAGATATTGAAAACATTATGGGAATACCATGAAGAACTTTATGCCAATAAGTTTAAAAATGTAAACAAAACTTAGAAATTCCTAGGAAAATATGTCTTACCAAAACTGTCTTAAAAAGAAAGAAAACCTGAATAATTTATAACCATTAAATAAAATGAAGGAGCTATTAACATTTTTCTCTTAAGAAAACACCAGGCCCAGACAATTTTCCAGAAAAAGTATACCAAATTTTCAACGAAATGATAATTCTAATTTCAAATTTTCCAGAAAATTGCAGGATATTCTCATTCATTAATATTAGATACAGTGAGACGTGCAAATGCAATAGCACTTAGAACTTTCCTATATGCTGCCTCATTTGATGCTCGTATGAATCCAAAGAAGTAGATGAAGCATTGCTGTTATTTTATATGAGGAAACGGGGCCTCAAGTTAACGCACTTGATCAAGGTCACACGTCTAGTAAGTAGTTAACCTCTGGCTCTATTTCAGATTCTTAGAGTCCAGTTGGTGTCCTAGACTAATATCATGCTGCCTCTTACTTTTGGAAGTTTTCATATAATAGCAAAATTGTATAATAGATGGTCCCATTTAAATGCAATTACTGGGTTAGAAATTATCAAACATTTATTACACTTTTTGGTTTATTGTGAAAACAAATCAAAATGAAACCACAATTTTGACATTCTACTGTCCATACACTGAAGTTTGAATGTGACTTTGAAGTTGATTTATTGAACTCGTATGACTTGAAAACGTATATGTTTTATTATCTAGAAAATACCCAACATATACTTATATTTATCATTCTTGCCTTTCAGGGAGAGCAACCTGAATAGATACACATATTTCAAAATACTAGATTAACAGCCATAATAAAGACCTTGAAAAAGCATGTGATCTCTCCCCTTACCTTTAGATTAGGTAATTTCTAACCTAAGGAATTTCATTAACTTTTGAAACAATAGGCGACTAAGTGATGTAACTCAACTAGAAGTAAACAGTTACTAAGATGCTTTACTTATTCATTTGGTTGTGTTAGTTATTTTCATTTAGGGAAAAATTTGGTGCAAAGTCCATACGTCCATAAGTATTTATTGATCAGTTATTTTATGTAAAGCACTGAGTTAGGACTGCAGGAAGTATGTGTTTGGGAAACATGGGGGACACATGAAAATGAGGAAGAGATGGATTTTCCATCTGCTTTTAAGAAAAAAGGAACTTGTAGTCTAGATGTTATAAGAGAAACTGATTAAAGTTATGTGATAGATGTACCGTGTTTCCCTGAAAATAAGACCTGGCCGGACAATAAGCTCTAATGCATCTTTTGGAGTAAAAATTAATACAAGACCCGATCTTATTTTACTATAAGACCCAGTCTTTATAATATAATATATAATATAAAATACTGGGTCTTACATTAAATTTTGCTCCAAAAGACACATTAGAGCTGATTGCCTGGCTACGTCTTATTTTCGGGACAACACGGTGTGAGTAAAGTGTCACAGGCAAACAAGTGGTCATTATTCATTCTGCTCGGATCATAAGGGAATACTCCGTAGAGGGGGATGTTTCAGCTGAGGTTTGAAGGATCTGTAGGATTTTTACACATACAAAAAAGGGCAGCCAGAGGGAATCATGAGCAATGGTTTGGTGTTGAGCAGTACATTCAACATACAAATCCAGTGGGGAAATATAAAAGCACTTTTATAAACCAGTCAACAGGTATTCTCTTC
The DNA here is from genome assembly GCF_036562045.2 of Rhinolophus sinicus. Taxonomy (NCBI): domain Eukaryota; kingdom Metazoa; phylum Chordata; class Mammalia; order Chiroptera; family Rhinolophidae; genus Rhinolophus; species Rhinolophus sinicus. The sequence goes on along the minus strand of NC_133766.1, from coordinate 17,954,190 downwards.
AACACTTATTATGTGCTCATTATGGTGCTAATTATAATTACTATTGAGAATTCAATAGAAGTGTGAAACAGTCTTTTCTCCAGTAGTACATTGTCTGCGTAGGAAGGCAAACTTGGATGCAGAGGACGAATGAACACCGTGTATGAGCGGTATTGACAAGGCTGAGCTGAATAGGGACGTCTTCATGGTAGAGACCAGTTAGCAAGGACCAGAGTGTGAGTCTTTGTGAGAGCTGAGAGGGCTGCCTTTTAAATTAGTCAGATGGAAATACCCTACAGCTCCTTCTATATGGGAAGGATGGAATGAAAATATTTAATTTTAGGGAAGTTATCTTGCCATTGTTATACAGGATAATTTAGAAACTTTACAGCTGCCCAAATACCAAGCATGTGAGTGATAAAGTAAATGGTAAAGGGGATTGGGTAGGGTTGGGCATTAGTTGTAGGAATGGACAGCAAGTGATAACTCTAAAGAGCATTGCGAAGTAGAAATCAGTGTATCCCCTTCAAAGTATGTGGGAGTGTTGGGGGGAGTGGTGGATGTTTGGTCAGGCTTTGATTTGTTTTGGGTGAAGGTAGGTAGGTGGGGACAAAGAGCTTAATGAATCCAGGAAGAAAGAAACTGAGAAAGGAGTGCTTTTTGAAGCCAGAAATTTCCCCATGCGTGGATGTTTTCATGCCTACGTGGGTGACATTCTTTCATTATGGATGTTGGATGGAATTTTTAGCATTGGGTAGGTTTAACTTGGTGACCTTTTCTAACTCTTCCCACTCAGAGATAGTATAAATCTACTACTGACTAAAATGGGAAAGATGTAAAGACTAATTAAGTTATAAGGGAAAGAATGCAGTAAAGATGCTGAATTTACTAAGGCTGTCATAGATTGTTCTAGAAGGCTCTTTGGGGCCTTTTTGTTATTACTAGTATGTATTGGATTGTTTTATATTAATATTTTATTATTTTTTAAAGCAATGGTACTTCAGACTGGGGTTTGCTGTAGAATGTTCTCAGTGGTACCACCCAGCTAACCACAACTACCACACAGTGTTAGATTCCTAGATATATTCTAGTTGTCCTTTCCTTAAGTTAAATAAACCTCTATGAGCGTTTGTTGGGTTTAAAAGAGAATATAAAAATTAGTAACTTGAAATCTTATGTGTTTACAAAATTTTGATCCTCTTTCTCCTTTAGTCTTCACCCTTTTCCATTGCTTCAATTTTGTCACCCATAGACTATTCAATTCCATACAGTTTCACCTCCACCCCCTGCATTTTCCCACTCAAGCGTCTTCTTAAAGGTTAACATTGGTGCTAATGACCAGTTTCCACAGCTCTACTAACTCATTTCCTTTGCCTTCTTCTGAGCCCTTGACATAGATGACAACCTTTATTCCTTTAATTTCTGAGAGGTTATGTTCTCTTTTATAACCATTATGTCCCCTTCTTAGCTGTAACTTCCCCTTCTATATGTAAATTTAGCTGTAACTTCCCCTTCTATACATAAATATAGCCGTTCTCCAAGTTTTTACCCCCAGAATTCATTTCTCTCTCTTCTCTTTGGAAATATACAATCTTCATCACCATATTAAAGTTACATCATATGTACATTTAAATGAGACAAATTCAAAGATGATATTCAGTCAAATAAAAGGAAAATGTTTAGTAATAGCAAGTGCAGTAGTGCTGGCGATTCTGCCTTGGCTCCATTTATTGAGTGTGTGCCCCAAGAGTGAGCAGTTATGAGGCTGGGAACTGGGAATCCACTGTTCCTTTAGTCAGTTTTAGCTTCCACATGCCTCCTGTGTGAGCATCTCCTTGAACTGAATGAGATTCTAGTATTTAAATATGTATTTATATTTTTCATTTAATACTACCCTAAATTTGAGCCAAAGGCTTCATCTGGGATTTAACTACAAAACGAGTGGTCCGTTCCAGTGCTGGCGGAACACCTGGCTACGTGGACCTTCATGCTCAATTCATAGGTTGATTTTAGAGCTTCACATCTGAGTAAGATATGACTCCATTGTTTTCCCTCATAAACATTTTCCAGGCCCTTAAAAATGTGTTTGAATAGATGAATCTGTGTTAGCCTCAAGTGGGACCTGCGCTCCGCCTGACCTGCCAGATACCTCATTTTCGGTGAATCCCAAGTGAATTCATTTTAGCCTTGCCTTCCCGCATCTCCCAAATGAGCATGTCTTCTGAAGTCCTTAACACCTTTACCCTTCTCCCAGCTCTAGGCGTAAAGTCTTATTCTGGTTATAATCCTTCCCCTCTCCTGCTCTTCCCTGCCCCGCAAAAAATATTGCGTATTAATATCAACCTTGATATTTACTGCCCTTCTAAAAGAGGTCCTAACCATGTTTTGGTTTGGTTAAATTTCACCAATTTTCCAGGCTTATTTCACTTGTTCCTGACACAAATCCTATTGTTCCCAATACATGGTATGCCTTTTCCTCATCGTTGCCTTTCAGAAACTCAGTTCTTAAACCCATCTCAATCTCCAGCCTTTCCAATGTGCGTTTTCCCCCATTCCAATCATTGTGACTTTTCCTCTCATCTTTGAATCCCCGTATGCTCTTTACAATTCTATTTTAATAATATTAGGTTGGTGCAAAAATAATTGTGGTTTTCGCATTTATTTTTAACCTTTTAAAACCGCAGTTACTTTTGCACCCACTTAATAGTTATTTGTGTTCATCCCATCTCCTGATTTGCTTGTGTGCTGAAAATACGTTTTCATAGTGCAAGTTATTTCTTTTTCATTTTTTGTTCCCTTTCCATTAATAACACCTTTTCCTCCAGTTTCTACCTTTCAGGTTTAACAAACATCAATTGATCAACTTTAACTTGTTTGCTCAGGCAGTGTTCTAGATGTTTTTTACATGTATTATAAATATATCTTCATATATACCAGGGGGTGCCAAAAAAATGGATACAAGTGGACACTTTAGTCAACGTTGCTCAAGCAGTAGTTCGCCATAATCAGAAGTGTCTGGACACTGATGGTAACCACTTTGAGCACCTCTTGTAATTGCAGAAGTCAAACGTGACTTGTATTCATCTTTTGTTATCGGTACATATTGAGTATTACAATTTTAATAGTTTTTTCCTTAAAATATGTATGTATTTTTTTTGGCACCCTCTGTATTTTACATCTATTCTAAATGTATCACTCAGAACAACTTGCAGTGTAGTTTACAGGAGATTCTCAGTATCCAAATGCTCATTGATCTGAAGAGTGAATGGAAAAGCAAAACTTGCCAAACAAAATATTCTCTAATGAACTGAACACTTATAAAATTGGGCTCTACTCATCACTTTTCCCGAATTAACTGTAGCTATGTCTACCCCATTCATCACGTCAACATCCTGCTCGATTACTCTCTCGCTAATACAATGCATATATAACCTAAACCAAAATGAAATTGTAAACATTGCAAAAGATGCGAAACTTCATGAAGTCTATGAAAGCACGAGAGAAGGGCTTTAATCACTAGCAACACTTGACAGATGGGTATCTAGCAAAATTTACAATTGAAGAAAAAAGGATGATGACTCATAGATAAGCACTTCATAAAAGAATAATTTGATTTGCAAAACTTGAGAGGCCCTTGAGAAATTTCTTAAGATCTTCAAAGATGATGTATTCTGTGCTCATGTTGTAAATTTCAAAGCTGGAGAATGTTACATCATTGTATAGTCAGAAACAATATGTCAAAAATTAAAATGAAACATAAGCTAACTCGTTAACTGTTTTTAAGAACTAATTTTTATTAGTTTTAGTTTCATATTTCAGATTAAGTTGTAATCAACGCTTTATTTTTTTTAACCATTTCGTTTGAAATATTTGGACCTGTTTTAAGAAAGTTCTAAACCAGTTATCCTTGGGTACCAAGGACCTCTTCTCTCTACCTTTCACAGCCAACGTAACATCAAATTACCTGTGTATTAATTCAGTATTAGCTCCTACTCCATTCTTGTTAGTCCTCTTTTGGGGGGAACATATGTTCAGATTTTCTAATTTTTCCTTTATCATTTCCTTTTTATTTCTTTTCACTTTTCTAGCCTTAGTTTACTGTTTTTTTATTACTACTGCTAATGTATGTCCTATTTCCTCTCTTTATCTTTTTACTGTTTGTCCTTTGCCGCATCACCAGCACCCTAACCTTGAGGATTACTCACTGTCTTTGCCTGGCCTGCCTTGCTGTCCCACTTATCTCATGATCTGGAATTCAGTGCTTTCTGGTTTAGGTTTATCCCTCCTTTAAGTCTTATTTTACTTTTTTCTGTTTTCTCTAATAATGGTTTGTTTTAATTTTGAATTTTTGTTTTATTCCTTTTTTTTTAATGCTTACTTACACCTCCTCACTCATGGCAAGAAAGTTGGTATTATTCAGAATCTCTGTGCTCTAGAAATCTTATTGCTAAGACCATGAGTAAGATAAGAGCTAAATACCCCTTCTCAAAGGAAGCCTGTCTGTTTTGCCCAGCATGTCCATGTATCACACCAGACTACTTTATCTGGGCAGTTTGTACTGCAAACCTCTGTAGGCTGGTGTACTTATTTCTGTCCCTCCGTCTACTGCCAAAAGTCCTTGATTACTCATCAGTGGGTATATACTAATGAAATTTGATTAGATGTTTAATATTGTAATATTGCCATAATAAAAATCCTAAACTTAGGATTTTTTAAAAACAAATATTGGGAAGAATATGAGGGGTCTTGGGGAAACAAAATTTTGTTACAGTGTGTCACTTTCTGCTTCAGAAATTTAAAGAAATATTTTGGACTTAGGCCTGATTTACAGTTCTATGTTAATTTATACAACACTATTTCTGGTAGGGTAAGGATAGGTTTCATCTAAATAGGAACAGAAGAATTTTAAAGAGAGTCACAGATCCTCTCTAAAGAAAACAAAATCTCTTAAATTTAGCCCAGTTTAAAACGGGGCTGAAATTGGATGGTGAACACAATGCAGTATACAGATGATGTATTATAGAATTGTACACTTGAAACCTGTATAATTTTATTAACCAATGTCGTCACCCCAATCAATTTAATTAAAAGAAACTAGGCTAAAATTAAAATCTGTAATGTGATAGGAACATTAGCGTTAGAAAATAGGTAACTAATAGATCTTCTCAGTTTTAATACCTCTGACTAGACTATACATGTGAATGTTATTCATCCTCCCAAATTGGTGCATTTCCCTTTTATTATCTTTTTATGTGGGTAAAGGGTAACTCAGAATATATTTTTTTAATCCTTATAAAAATGGAATCTTCCAAAATCAGAGTTTTAGTAATCTCATGTCTGTAATTTGGTGAAAAGTTAAAAAAAAAATTAAATAAGCACTTTGGAAAAATGTCTGTCTTCATATCCTCATTAGGAAACTTCTCTTTAATTTTGTAGTCAAATCAGAAAATTAATGCCCGTTGGACCACAGAGGAGCAGCTTCTAGCAGTGCAAGGTATATTAAAGATAAGCAGTTCTTGTTGTTATTAACTATTTAACTTGTCATGAAAAGTGACTACCATAGTTCTTCCCTTCCTTTAGAAATGAATCAAAAAAGGGCTCTTGTGTTCACAAAGTCCTGTTGACCAGGAATTCTGTTCTGTACTTGTGGGTATGACACACTGAACCTGTGTGCATTTTGAGTCCTGAACAGCACGTAACGTGTTCTCAGCACTAAGTAAATGATGGTGATAACAAGCTTGACAAGTCCTATGGTGACAGAAGCTCTGTGCCTCTGTTTTGGTATTCCTGCAGTGGGGTTCGTTCTTACTATATCAGTTGTTGATGACTCTTGGTTAAAACATGAATAAACTATTACATATTTCTGGTTTCTCTGTGTAATAGTGATTCTCTGTTTGATAAATGTCAGGTACTGAAAATATTAATGGTATGCTTAACTTCCAGTGTATTATAACTTACTTAAGAGATGTGCCACTGAATGCTGAGAAACCTGACTAAAAATATATGTTGGTATTATAAAAGAGACGTAAGAGATATTTAAAAATATATCCATATAGCATTTTAAATACACTATTTATAAGAATGCTTTGTTGAATTATGTGGCAGAACATTTTTTGTACTAGAAATACCCTTGAACTATCTGCAGAACTGATTGTGTAGTTTTAAGTTTGTTCTACAATTTAAGTTTGTTCCTGTTTGAGCCCTCTTGTGTTGAGTGAGTACTTTTACCTAGGTTAACTACTATAAGAGAATTGGGCCCCAGTGAAACACATAAGTATACCTTTAAACATATTTTCAAGTATTCCAACATAGAGAACATATGTAACTCAAAAATGCTATGCAAGTACCATTGGGATGTGACACTAATGTAATTATAGATTGATTCATAGATGACTCTGCAGTTTGGGTTAGAGTGCGTAAGAATTACCCAGCCAGTGTGATTTGAAAATGTCACGGGAGGGTGCCCACAGGATGATGTCAGCCGTCTCTTTGGCCTATACAGCACACACAGTCATTTCATAAATAAAAATACTTGATCCTGGGGAGGCAGGATGCTGGGTGTGCATTGAGCATATCTGTAATTGTAGAACTAAGTTTCTGAATGAGTCAGAACAAATTCGTTTATAATGTTCAATCAAAGCTGTTTTAAAATTCAAAACATGATTTAAATTTTTGATTAAAAGTTTAGTATTTTTAATGGCTGCTTCTAATTCATTTAGAACTATGACTTATAGTTCTAACACAGTTATTGGAGTAGGCATTACTTTTATTGACGTAAAGCCTATGTCTCCCTCCATCGCAGTCTGTAACTTAGAGAATTTAACCCTGGTTTCCAGTATTCAGTGGCTTAAAGGTTAGTACATTAATCCTGTACTCTAGTGCAAAAAATTGTCCCAGTGAAAGGATTTTCTGAGGAGAGTCACCAAGGAAACTTGGAGCTAATGTTTCTCTATACAGCACTCAGGATTTGATGCTGTTCTGCATGCAACACTGCTTTACGTGGTAGAGCTCGTTGACCATGGCCGGGTTGCAGGTGTGCAAGCTACATTCAAGGGAAGAGACAGTGGCAAGGTTTACATCCATAGTGAGCTATAGACGTGGACATTATCTCAGCTTATAAATATTAAGAGAATGCAGTATGTATAGATATAATCAAACATTTCAGTATTCTTATGCACATCTAAAAAATAACCCTTAAGTAGATTATGTTAATACAGCAATTTCTGGGGAAATAGGCATGTTCTTAGGATTTTGAAAGTACTTTCTTAGTATGTTAATGTCTTTGTTTTTACTTATTTTGACTCTGTGAAATTTTTGTTTTCTGTTTGGGTCTTTAGGTTTTTTGTTTTTGTTTTTTACGAGTTTTTGTTGTTATATAAAATAAAACAATATAAAGCTATTTGTATCCAAAATAGCTATTTAAGGGAGAATTAAAAAGTGCCATTTTTGCTTCATGTCCACACACTTATATAATGCTCAGAAGTGTGTCTTATAAACAATATAATCATATAGTAATGTCAGCTGTGCCTGAGTCCCAGTGTGGTTGAGGTACATAATTGCAGTTTAATTTTGACATGTATGGTTTGCTATCTAGATAGCAACCATACATGTCAAAATTAAACTGCAATTTATCTTAGCAGGCAATTGTTTCTGTTTTTTCTTTTTAATCTTTATTTATGATAAACCTTTATATGATGTTATTCTTATTATGGCCAGTTTCAGTTTCATGAAGTAATACATCATTTATGTTTTGATAGTAACATTTTAAAATTTATATAGGATTTTATAGTCAAGACCTTTTACATATATACTGGGGGTGCCAAAAAAATGTATACAAGTGGACACTTTGGTCAATGTTCCTCAAGCAGTAGTTCGCCATACTCAGAAGTGTCTGAACACTGATGGTAACCACTTTGAGCATCTTTTGCAATTGCAGAAGTCAAACGTGACTTGTATTTATCTTTTGTTATCGGTATATATTATTACAATTTTAATAGTTTTTTCCTTTCTTAGTATGTACATAACATTTTTTTGGTACCCTCTGTATTCTGATTTGACACTCACTTATTAAATGCTTTGTTTTATCTTGCTCATAGTTGACTATTACAGTGACCTGGAGAGAAAAATACTCTAGTGTCACTAGTGAGATTTATAACTATTATTAGATAAATATTTTTGTTGTAACTCTTTTAAAACCAAGTGAATATATTAAGATCATTTTCTAGGGCTTAAATATACAGTATTTCCACTTTACTTCCCATCTACTCATATTGTTGTTAACTAAATAGTAACCATTTAAATAATAAATATTTAAATAAATGAATAGTATTTAATAGTATTTAAATAAATAAATAATAAACAATTTCCCCTTATTTGGAAAGGGGTGAAATCATGCTCAAACCAAATAGGAATGTCTAGTTATCCTTGTGTAATCTATCACTTTATTATGTTAATTTTAGTTCTAGCTATATAACTTTAATAACATTCAAGAGTCCCCAAGTGGGATATTATAGATGCTTATAATTTAATCCTCTTAAAATACTTGCCAAGAATGGTATTTCTACAACTTCTGTAATCTGTTCTAGCCTTAAGTATCTAAATTTTGTATTATAATAAATTAGTTAACAATGAAACCAATTATAGTCTTCCCATATTTGTGTAAATGGCAAGATATCCATTTGTAGTTTGTGTCATATAGTATAAATATATTTTGCTAATTTATAGTGCTTTTACAAATTATCCTAAAATCAATCTTGATATTCGTGTGATAAATATTTCCTACTTAGCAAGAATTAAGAAAGGAATTAGATTCTAAGTGTGTGTGTGTGTGTGTGTGTGTGTGTTTTCATATAAAATGGAGTAATTGTTAGCTATGTTCAAAAAATAACAATGTATTTAAATGATAGTACAAAACATTTACTCTTTAAAGTACATAGGGCCAGAAGTGTGGTACAGTATTTTCAATTTTAATTTAGATCTCTTAAATGTACACTATTCACTTCATAGTCAGTGCTAAAAAAAATATGCTCCCCAACTAAAAATTTGTGTTACTTTAGGATAAACAACAACAAAAAATTTTGCCAGTTTTATCAAGACGTCAACTTTAATTTTTAGTTATTTTTTTTATATGTATGTATTGCCTGCCTTCTCATGTAAAACAGGAAATGACAGAGCTGTGTGCAAGGGCATTACCCTCACAGTTAAATGTTACCTTCTCTTCCCTGCAGTTCATACATTCATTCCTTTTTAGGAGAAATGAAGTTGCAAATCTAGAACTTGTCTTCTTTCTAATTTTATCTCATACTTTCTTTAAAAAGCTAGAATAGTTCCTAAAGTAGGAGAAAAATAAATTTGGCAGTTGATTAAGACATAAGGATTGTAACCTAGTACATGAATAATCAAAAGGAAGTGAAAATAGGAGATTCATTCTTTCCCATTTAAAAGGCGCACATGCGCTTTACAGAGTTTCTTCTGTTATAGCGGATACCGTAAGAATGGAGACCCAAAAGTATAGTTGCCAGCCCTCTGATGCACTTGCTTCAAATAATTAATAATTCAAAATTCCCAGCATTTTTATGATGGATTAACTTAAAACAAGGAATATGGAAACGCAAAACTCAGAAGAGAAAGGCTAGACATTGGAAAGAATATATGATTTTGACTTTTAGCACTCACTTAGATGTACCAATCACTGCCCCACTGCTGTTGATATCTTTTTACTTTCTTTGACACAAATTCTAGAAGAGATTTACAGAAGGAGGAAAGAAATGCATGTTCCCAAATAGAGTCTAAAATTAATCTTTTATTAATAGGAAAGAACCACATCTGTGGAGTTTCTAGATGTTACTATGTTCTTATTTCAAAGATAGATTTTTTTTAAAAAATTAACATTTCCCAATTATACTAAGTACATGCTCAATTTAAGAAATTTTGCTGTAGGAAACAGGAAAAAAATATCCCTCCAAATTTTACTACCTCAAAGCAGTTTCCACTGTAGTGTTTTAGCTTTTTTTTCCCCCCTATACCAAAGCAGATTTATGATATCCCATCTATCTAGGAAAAAAAAGTCTATATAAATTCCACATCCAGAATTGGGAAACACCATGTTACAAATGCTCCTCAAGTTACTGTCTTACTAGCCAAAGCTCAAAAATATGCATGCATGTTTTTTGTTGGGTAATATAGAATACTGATTGGAAAATGTGGACTTTCAAAACTGTAATGATAACACAATATCCTAATGAGGTATAGTTTATGTTAATTCCCAAACAAAACATTAAAAGTATATGTTATATTAAAGACTATAAGGTATCATCTGCCAGCACAGGAGGCCAAGTTATTTCATTGTAGCTTTCAAATGAAATTTAGAAATTTGACTGAAAACAATTTTTTCTCTCCCTGGGAAATTTACAATTTACCTCTTCCAGGGTTCTCTGAAGTTTTATTCCACTAACCTTTGAAAACTGACCTCCAGACCTGAAGGTGAGAAGTTTAATTTAAAACCATGGTTCAAATGGACCTTCGCCTTTTACATCTTCTCAGGGAGAGAGAAGATTTAATTCCTTTTATGATAAAGCAATCAGATGGCCTTATTTATTATAAACTATGAAAAAAAAAAATGGACCATCCTTCCCCCAGGTACAAGTTGGAACTAAAGGAGCTCTCTTGTCATATGTTGTTCAAGTTAGTTGCTCAGCATTGCTACCCCTGCTTATGTTGTCCTCCAGAAGCCTAGCTGGGGATTCTTCTAAAGGAGCAGTGCCAGTAAATCTTCAGTGGTGTTTACTACAGTTTGATGAGTTACCAGCCACAGTAGAGCTTAAGCATTCCACCTTCTAATCAAAATACACTGTGGAGCAGCAAGCATTATTGAGAACGTGAAAGTGATAAAGAAGTCAGCCATGTATGACTCTTGTTGTTTGAAAATGAAAAACAGAATGAAGCCTATGGAGAAGAATCAGTCATATTTCCTGAGCACTTCCGATGTACTCAGCATTGTAATAATGCTGGTGCCGATTGGTATTCCATAGGACCATGCTTCCCAACCTTTTCACATTGGGGCAAACAGAGAAAATTAGGAAATTTATCACAACACACTGGGGCAAGCAGATGAGACTGCTGTTGTCCACAGAAGACTGCCAAGGAGCCCTCGCTCCTGTGCAGACCCTGCCCAGGCACATGGCAGGCCGAGGACATTATATCTGAGCCCGCCTGTCTTAGGACCGGACTGGGATCCTCAACCAGACTAGAGAAGTCTGCAGTGGTCTGAGCCTTAAGATGTGGCACAGTAGTTAATACAAAACGATCGTACAAGAGTTAATAATAAACATCCCTAGGTGACTTGGAAAAAGTCCTTGAAATCCAAAGTGGGAAAAACTAAAGCTCCTGTAGGAAGTAGCTTTCGTTTGATGGTCTGTAATTCTGGAAACACAACAGTCGGTGGCGAGGTGAAGTCCACTAAGCTAGAGAAAATAAAGTGGAAGATCAAAAAGAATAGAGTCAGAGGAAGAGGAGACAGTTATATAATGGAATCAGATGTGGGGAAAACTTAGTGGTAGGTTTTAGAATATATTTTGCTAAACAAATAGGTGTTCTGAGGGTTGTAATATCTTCAGACTGAGAGTCAGCATTAGTCTTACTGTGATTTCTTGCTAGGAATACAGAAGATCTAATGCTAGATTTATTTAAGGTTTTCATTTCTAAATTTATGTATTCAGTAGGTTTGGTCATTTCTAGAATGTAAATTAAATATTCCTTGTGAAAATTAGTATCCTGGTAGAACACTGCATCTAATTTCTAATTAGTTATTTTTCAGTGCAGTGATCCCAAATGAGTTACTGTTTTCCAAAGTGTAAGTAGTAGAGAGGTACTTACATATGTAGCAGTAACTCCAAATATGAAATATAACCTTGAATTTTTATTGCCAAATAAACTCTCAGTGGAACCTAGTCATGATTAGAATTTATACTCAGTTATGAAGTTCAAACTGGAAATTAGTTCATGGATTTTAAGAGAATATAAATTCATTATGTTGCTAAAATATTGTAAATAATCTTTGAATATCATTATTACTTTATTGTTATGCATATGTCTGTCCCTGTGAGAACAGAGCAGATGAGCATAGTTGACATACCCAAAACTCTGTATTAAAAATGAGATATAGTTATAGCTTAATAATGTCAGACCTCCCCCTAAATGCACTGAGTCAAGCTCAGCTAGTTGAATATAGCAAGAGATACTTATTCCCAAGTCCTTGATATTAAAATAAGGGCAGAATTTAAAAACAGGAATTATGTCATATAACGGTGCTTTCAGATAATTGGGTAACACCGATAGGTATCAGTAAGAATATATCTAGCCTTTCTACTGGGGTATTAACACACCCTTATATTACTCTGTCCTCTGTGACTGTCTGCATGCTAAGTTTATTTCAACCCCCGTATTTCTGGCTGCTTACACACGTTACATCATAGGCATCAGTGTTTTTTTTCCTCAGTTCTCATCTCTTGAGTAATGAGTTATTGTTTGCTGGTATTTTTTTAAAAGCAGTTATTAAATTGTAAAATCAAAAATTTTGACAACTTCTGTATTTTAAGTGCATCTCTTTTTAGAATGTGTCAATGAACTTCTTTTAGAATTCTCTTAAGAGCAAATAATTATCTATCTGATTATATAGTCACTTTAAATTTTGTAGCATGATTGACTATCTCAAGTTCTTAAGTCAAATATTATCCTTCATTATAATAAAATTTCCGTAATGAAAAGTTAGTTTCTCCAGTGACTGAATGTACAGTCCTTCTTAAATTGAAGGTAGTGATAAGCACAAGTGCCCTACTAATAGTCACTACTGTAACCTTATTCTAAGTCTGTAAAGCATAGCTAGGAATCCTTCAGATATGCAACTAACTCTGAAAAATAGCTCCCCATTTTTTGTCCATCAGATTGTGATGATTCTCCTGCTTTTTATGTTTTAAATTCTTATTTCTATTCGTCAGTACCCTGGTGAGATAGCAAGTAATCATGTTGAAGTTGGTATTAAAACCAAAATGATAATGCTTTTCTTAATGGGGGACCCTAAGGCTACTCACTCAGTCCATTGAGGGGATAAAAGAGATGGCTCATTCCCATCCTGTTTTGTTTATAAACGGTGTTGCTCAAATTTAGGTGACTGGCTACTAGGGAAATAAATGAATATGGAATTGAGGATGGAACAAAGAATTCAATGCTTTACAATAAGTGGACTGTATTTGAGAGTTCAAGAGAGGATTGGAGAAAATAACTGAGTATGTAAAAAATGGTAAGTTTCTGATTGTTCAGTTGAAGGCAAGTGGCTGGCTCCATGAAATGACATAATTGAGTGTTTTCATCTGGGACCCCGATACCTTAGCCTCTATCTCAGAATTGAGAAATGAGCAGAGTTTATCAGAAAGGATTTTCATTGCTGGTATCTTGTGTGTGTGCATGATGTATAGTACACACAGCTCTCCTCACTGATCCTTCACCAGGTGTATTATTTACTTTGCCTTCCAGGTGTCCGAAAATATGGTAAAGATTTTCAAGCTATTGCAGATGTAATTGGCAACAAGACTGTTGGCCAAGTGAAGAACTTCTTTGTAAACTACAGGCGTCGGTTTAACTTAGAGGAGGTATTGCAGGAGTGGGAAGCAGAACAAGGAACCCAGGCTTCTAATGGTGATGCTTCTACTTTAGGGGAGGAGACAAAAAGTGCTTCTAATGTGCCATCAGGGAAGAGCACTGATGAAGAAGAGGAGGTGTGTTTGTGTATGGAATTTGAGCTAATATGAGTCGAGGAATCACCATTTCGTGTGGTGTCCTGTAAGGTTAACTTGTCAGAGGACGAGCCAAATGAGCATGAAAGGTCGACAATACACTACTCAGTGGTGCATCTCTCGTGACTCCTAAGTCATAGGACATGCTAAGTTCTGATCCTAGAAGAATGGAGAGTGTATTGTTCTTTCATAGTCTTATTTTTATTTCCAGTGTTAAGCTGTTTACTAATAAAGATGCCTGTTTGGTAGCTTCGTTGCTTTTTCGGTTTTTGGTTTTTTTTGTTTTGTTTTGTTTAAAATAAAAGAAGCTTGTGCTTCCAAAAAATACTGGTGTTATGTTTTTGTTTTGTTTTGATTTGTTTTGTTTTTCCTGTGACAGCCCAAACTATATTGTGTTAAGTTCATTAGGAACAATCATCTCATGCGTGTATTTTTGTTTCCTCACCTCTAGGCACAGACCCCACAGGCTCCTCGGACTCTGGGTCCATCACCTCCTGCCCCATCATCCACTCCAACACCAACAGCCCCCATTGCCACTCTGAACCAGCCTCCACCACTTCTTCGTCCAACACTGCCTGCTGCCCCTGCTCTTCACCGGCAGCCTCCTCCACTCCAGCAGCAGGCTCGGTTCATCCAGCCCCGGCCAACTCTAAATCAGCCTCCACCACCTCTCATTCGCCCTGCTAACTCTATGCCACCCCGCCTAAACCCAAGACCCGTGTTGTCCACGGTTGGTGGTCAGCAGCCACCGTCACTTATCGGAATTCAGACAGATTCACAGTCCTCACTGCACTAAAATTAAATCGGACAGAGTTGCAGTAACTTCACCCTCCATTATTACCAGTGCTCATCTGACTGAGGCAAGAGAGGAAAGACTAATCTTCCTACATACTGAGGCTGCGAACTAGTTCTGTGGCAGTGGGCTAGCATAAGTGGATGTCTAAGAAATTTTTTAGTTCACGCATCTGAGATGTTACACGACAAAAAGCCTACAGTTGGCCTCCTTTCTAGAGTATATGTTCAGCGACATGATCTCATAAAAGGAAAAAAAAAAAAAAAGATTAAGTATTCTATATACCAAGGGTTTTTTGTTTTGTTTTTACTGTATTTATTTTCTTGAGATTCTTTATATTCCTTCCTTTTCATAGTCAAGGCTCTTAGTACAGGAATATTGACTTAGGAATTGGGAAAACTCCTTAAATTTCTTAAGTTAAGGATGTTTGACTTTTTCTCTTTTTCTTTAATTTAATTTTAACATTTTCCTATGTTAGGAGTGCAAGAATAAATAACCTGCATTTCAGATTTTGACGTATGTTCATTTAATGCATATTTAAGAAATTATAGCTGCATATCCCTTTTTTCAAAAACAATCTTGCTTTTTTTTTCTAAAGGAATATTAATATATTCCTTTGAAAGAAAGCAATTTAATCAATTGCAAAGCAATTATATGAAACCACAAAGAATGTACTGGACCCGCTAACTGTTTAACATACAGTTTAGGGTCCTAGTGCAAAGTCCTTGCTTAAAGGTCATTGACCCATTATCTGTCAGTAACTAGAGGATTGGAATAATAATTTTACGTATGAATGAGGACTTAATTTGTTAAAGTGTGATGTCTTTAAGTTCCTTGAAAATGGGAGTTAATTTTGATTTCTCTCTTTTTTTTTAATGTTTCTAAATGCTATCTGCTTTTAACTCGTAGTTGCCTACATTTGGGGACTTTAGAATTATATTTTGTCAGTTATGTGGAGATAGTGGTTATGGAAGCATTTATTTACAATGCCCTGTTTGTGTTTAGGTTCTGAACTTAAAATTGCCCTCATACTTATTAATATGGTCTGCATTTAATATAAAGGATGATTTCTTGATAAATCTCTATTGTATTATTTGGGTACATTTGTGTATTCCTTGCAGCCGATCTGTGTGGCTGGATTTGGTTTAGGGTTAAATCATCAACATTATTTTATAAAATAAATTTAAGAATTTGTTCTGTGTTATCTAAAGATGTATCAGTATATTGTCACAATTGTGCTGTTAACCTAAAATGCTGAGACCCCTTTTTATAAAGAAACAAAAAAAATTCAAGTCTTCTTAATTCAACACATAATCATTAGGCACCTACAAAGAATATTTTACAAGTGATAGTATTTCAACGATGTGTTACTAATATTTTTGATAACAGTGATTTCATATTGGAATCATGACGTGTGCAAAGGGACAGATCGCTTAGATTGCTGTACTAGTGGAACTTAAGGCAAAATGTTTGCACATTCATAGTCTCATCACATTTAGAACTACTTCATGAAATGGTCAACATCTAAGGACCTACCGGTAATAGATGTTCTGAGAGGTCTTATAGTCCCATATTATTGGGAAAATAGTCCCTACCAGTGGCTGTAAAGCCTTAAAGAGCTATGGACTTAAATCCACTGATTAGTTTTAATTTTGTGGTTTAGACTACAATCCACAAGGACTTTAAATTCTGGCATAATCTAAAACTTTTCCCAGGATGTGTCTGTCATTCTCATTGGATCATCTTCAATAGTTCCTGCCCCTAGATTGTAACCAGATAAAATATGATTTAAAATACTTAAGTATTCAAGAATTTATACTTATTTTTACTTTAAAATCACGGGGGACAGTTAGTTCTATCTTAAAAATATATAAAGCATTTTTTAATGTACTTAGATTGTCTTGCATATGTGCATACTATACAGCTTTTACTGTCTTGTCTCTTGTCAGTAGACCTTCAGTATACAGTATGGGATACGTCAGTCAAGTTGGTCGGCACCAGCATCTGTCCAGCTGTGAAATATATTGTGATTGATTTAAAATCTATCCCAGCCGTGAGCCAAGGTGCCATATCTGAGGGATGTGCTGTAATTTGATTTACATACACTAGAGCACACAGTAGGAAAATCTTAGCTTCATTAGTAATATGACACATGTATATAGTGAGATGTCTTTATTGTGTGCTTTGCATATTTTGTAAATATTTTGCACGTCATTATTTTTCTTTTTTGTTTAAGCAGTGTTTGGCCTGGAAGAGTGATAATGCTTGCTGCTTAAAGGATTAAAGAGTTAAAGATGTCTATGTCTTCTATTTTTATATAATTTCATGTTAATGAGGAATTTAGGACCTCTTCACTGTGAAATTCTAAATATTGGGTTTGTTTTTATAAAACAACAAAATCTAGAAATGTTTTAACGACCATTTCATTAATTTCAAGAGTATTATTTTTGAAAACTCTACACCCAAGTGTTTTTTTTCATTACGTAACTAAAAATAAATTACACTGTTGATATACCTGGTAATATTAATGAACAAATATTTTTCTGTAGTTTAATTCCAGTGTAGTATGGATAGAGGAAAAGGCAAGTTATGATAAAAATCTTAATCTTACAACCGAGTAAAATATAATGTAAAATAAAGATGAAAGAATGTAAAATTCTGTCTTAATATAGGCCTACATTCTTTTTAGGAATAGGCGTAGGGAGCAAGCAAAAAAGTATAACTCCTGATTTTAAAAAATATTAATGTAAGTACTTTGGTTACAGTATCAAGTTTAGTTATTAAATGTATTTTAATGCTTCTTCCTATCCAAAGAATATGTTACCCATAAGTATTAATAACTTGATCATCCAACATAGGGGTATCAAAGTCTCCTCAGAAAGAAGAATCTGACTTAGAACTCAAAGCAGGATCTTTTTGTTGATGCTTCCCCAAGTGAAGGATAAATACATTCTGATTATAGGAAACGTAAGGAAAACTAAAATGTGTATTAGTTTTTTAACTTAGACATTTATTATAGATAATCATTCATAAGAAGGTAACAAAATAAGTGAATACAGAAAGAATCCAAGAATCAAGTTTGAGAAACCATACTGTATTAGAAAATGTCTATATAAGAAACTACCTCATTTTCTGACATTTATGGGAATACATAAACTGCTTTCTCTTAGCAAAAAGTAGGTCACTTACAACCTAATAGTTTAAATATCATAACTACTACTGCCTTGCTAAAGGAATGTTCAGCAATAAATTTTAGTAACAGTAGTGTTTGGGAGTAAAACATCAACAGGAATACTGGATGTGTGAGTTTGTGTCTAAAAGGCCATGTAGCCTTACCTGCTTGTTTTCTGCTCAAAAGTCCTGTATACCTAAGGGAGGAAAAATGTTGGATTGGCATGTTTGCAAATTGTCGTTACCAGATTTAAGGTAGACTATTGTCTGTTGATAGGGGAACGGGTCTTTACATGTGGTAACTTAAACTTTAGAATCCTAAAGCTGGCGTTTGGGTGAGCAGAGTGTCTAAGGAAAAGGTGCTGGGAATGAAAAGTGGAGAGGTCTAGGAGCAGTCTACACTCTAAGCATAAATGTTAATCTCCCAGAATGTTACATTTCTCTGGGTTTTTTAAAGAAAGGTTAAATTTTCATTTGGTGTGATTTAATCTTACACATTTTTGTTTTTCTTACGATTCCTATAACCAGAATGTATTCATGCATCTGGGGGAGGGTACAATTACCAATAACTTAAGAAGACCGTGAATAATACAAGGTACCTCTTGAGGTATCTAGCTTACTGCCCAGAACAGCTTTCAGAATTGGCAGGATTTGGCTTCAAGAGGCCTTTATTCCCAAGAGCGTTTTTGTTCACATGCTGTGCCCTTTCCAAAAGGGAGTTTAAAAACAATCAATCATTGAGGGTCGCATCGCTTGGCTTATATATACAAGAGTGCTCCCTCTACCGTGATGACTCTTCCAGCGTCACTGAGCAAGTTACTTCACCTCGCTGTACCTCAGTTTTTCTTCCCTACCAAAATCTTACTGAAATGACAAGAAATAAAAAATAATAATCCTTAGTTCTGGATAGCTGGGGGAGATGCCACCAGCAGATAGAGACAGATTTATGACAAAACCACAGAATTAAGCAATCTCCCAACTCCATAAAGGCAAAAGAACACCAACATTCTCGGAAGGATCCCATAACAACCTCAAGTTAGAGGAGATATGGAGCACTTGCTTCCTGGTACTCATGCCCTTTGTGGGCTGGAGCAAGGACATGCTTCGAACCAGTACAGTACAGCAAGGATGATGGGATGTTACCTCTGTGGTTAGGTTAAAAGATCGTAACTTCTGTTTTGCTAATAGACTTCCCTTCTCTGCTTGCCTGCCTTGAAGCAAGCTGCCATGTTGGAGAGGCCCATGTCGCAGGGATCTGAGGCCAGCCCCCTACCAACAACCAGCAAAGGACTCAGGACCTCAGAATAACAACCTGCTAGGAACTGAGTCCTGCCAACAAACGTGTGCTTGGAAATGGATCCTTCCCCAGTTGGCCCTTGAGATGACTAGAGCCCAGCTACCTTGATTGCAGCCTATGAGAGACCATGAGGCAGAGAGCTCAGCTAAGCTGTACTCAGATTTCTTAACACCACAGAAATAGAAATAATGAGCATTTTGCACTGGTAAGGTTTAGGGTAATTTGTTATACAGAATAGAAAACATACAATGGATAACATATACCACCATCTTAACAAAAGTTTAAGTGACTAAATTAGTGATGGACAAGATTTCAAAGCAAAGAATGTTATCAAAGATAAAGATGGTCATTTAATAATGACAAAGGTGCCAATTCATCAAGAGGATTCCTGACAGAACTGCAAGAAGAAATATGCAAATCTGCCATTAAAGTCAGTGATTGCAATACCCATCTCAATAGTCAATAGAACATGAAAACCAAAAATGAATAAGAATATAGAACACTTGAACAACACAGTTCAGCTACATTTACCTAATTGAAAATTATAGCTCATTCCACCCAACAACTGCAGAATAAGTATTCTTTTCATGTGCACATGAAATGTTTCCAAAATAGACCATATTCTGTGCCATAAATAAGTTTTAACAAATGGAAAAGTATTCAAATCTAGATATGTTCTCCGAGTACAATGGGATTACAAATCAGCAACAGAAATCTGGAAAATTTCCAAATGTTTGGAAATTAAGCAACATTTCTAAATGTGATATAAGTCAGAAAATAAATTACAGGAGAAATTAGAAAATATAATGAACTGAATGAACATAAGTGAAAACAGTATATAAAAACCTATTGGATGCAGCAAAGCTATGCTTAGAAGAAAATTTATAGCTTTAAACATTTATATTAGAAAGAAAGACCTAACAGCTAGAAAGAAAAGAGTAAACCCAACAAAGCAAACAGAAGAGAGGAAATAAAGATTATAGTTGAAATAAATAAAAAAGATAACAGGAAAACAATAGAGAAAAATCACTGAAGCTAGGATTTGCTTCTTGAAAAGATCTACAAAACTGAGATTTTGTTAGAAAATGTGTTAGATCAAGAAAAAGAGTGTGTAAATTATTAAAATCTAGACTGGGAGAGGGGTCATCATTACATAACCTACAGAAATGAAAAGAATTTGTAAAGGAATATTATGAACACTTTATGCCAAGAAATTTGGAAATGTTTATGAAATAGGCAAATTCTTACCAAAACTGTCTCAAAAAGAGAAAATCTGAATCAAGTAAAGAAATTGAATTTGTAACTTAAAATCACACATAGACAAGCCTTGGGCCAGATAGCTTTACTGGTGAAAATTCTTTCAAACCCTTAAGTAATACCAAGCCTACACAAACTTTCAGAAAATAGAGGAGGAAAGAACATTTCCCTACCCATTTTATAAGAGCATTATTACTCTGATTCAAAGCCAAAGGAAAATTTAAAAATTTCAGACTAATATCCCTAATGAACAGAGATCCAAAAATCCTTAACAAAATATTAGCAAATAAAATCCAGCAACATCCAACAAAAGATTGCCCAACATAACCCAATGGTGTTTATCCCAGGAGAGCAAGTTTGGTTTAACATTCAAAAATCAATGTAACATCAGGGGTTTCTCAACCTCAAACCACTATTGACATTCTGCACTAGATAATTCTTTGTTGTTTACTGTAGGATGTATAGCAGCAGATACCAGTAGCATCCTCTCCCCCACCCCCAGTTTGACAATCAAAAATGTTTCTGGCCATTACCAAATGTCCCCGTGTCCTCCATGGAGCAACAACACCCACAGTTGAGAATCATTGCAATACATCATATTACTAAAGTAACGGGCAACGGCTGTATGATCATGTCAATAGACACAAAAAAGACATTTGACAAAATCCAACATCGCTTCATGATAAAAGCCCTCAGGAAACTAGAAATACAAAGGAACTTCCTCAACCTGACAAAGGGCTTCCACAAAAACCCTTAACTGAATGCTTTCCCCTAGAACTGAAACCAAGGTAAGGTATCTGCTCTCACTACTTCTATTCAACATTTTACTGGAGACTCTAGCCAATGCAATAAGGAAAGAAAAAGAAAGACATAGAAATTGGAAAGGAAGAACAAGAATTGTCTTTATTTGTATATGACATGAAGTTGTGTGTAAAAAACTAATAAAAAACTGAAAACCAACTACAACAATGAGTTTAAGAAGGTCACAAGATACAAGATAAATATAAAATTGATTGTATTTTTATGTAGTAGCAATGAATCATCTGAAAATAGAATTAAGAAAACAATTTTAGTCACAATAGTATCCAAAAGAATAAAATTTCAGAACACATTTAACAAAATGTGAGGATGTGTTCACTGAAATTTATAAAAGATTGCTGAAACAAAATTAAAGTAGACCTAAATAAATGGAGGCATATACCATTTTCACTGATTGGAAGACTTAATATTGTTAAGATGGCAATTCTGCTCAACTTGATTTACAGATTCAATCCAGTCTTTATCCAAATCTTAGCAGGCTTTTTGGGTACAAATTGACAAGCTAATTCCAAAATTTATATGGTAATGCAAAGGACGTAGACCAGGAGCCAGCAAACTTTTCTTATAAATGGCCAGATAGTAGGTATTTAAGTCTTTGCAGTCCACATAGTCTCTGTTGCAACTACTCATCTTTACCAATGTAGTTCACAGTCATAGAAAATACATACATGAGCAGGCATGGCTATATGTCAATAAAACTTCATTTTAAAAAAATGCCAACTTGAATCTTAGAATAGCTAAAACAATTTTACCAAAAAAGTACAAAGTTGGGTGACCTACACTAATTTCCATACTTGTTATAAAGTTACATTAATGAAGGCAGTGTGATATTGGTGAAAGGATGGACATATTGATCAGTGGAACAGAATAAATATACTCACACATATATGGTTAATTGATTTTCAATGATGGTGACAAGGTAAAATCAATAGCAGAAAGGGCAGGATATCTGCGTTTTAAAAAATTTTTACTTCATACCATGCGCAGAAATTAACTTGAAATAGATCATAGGATTAGATGTCAGAACTAAAACTATAAACTTCATAAACTTCTGGAAGAAAATAGGGAAAAAATATGTCACCAAAAGCATTCCATAATAGAAAAAAAATTATAAATTGGATTTTATGAAGATTTAAAAAGATCTTTTCAAAAGATGCAACTAAGAAAATAAAAAGAGCCAGTCATTGACCAGGAGAAAACATTTGCCAAACATATCTGATAAAAGATTTGTATCCAGAATATATAATGAACTCATAGAACTCAATAATAAGAAATCTCACAAGTCAAAATAATAAGAGGACAAAAAAATTTTAAATAGGCAGAAGATTTGGGTAGACATTTGCCAAAGATATGCAAATGGCAAGTGTGTGCTTGGAAAGATGTCACATCATTAGTCATAAGGGAAATGCAAAGTAAAGCCACAACGAAGTACCTATTAACACCCACTAGAATGCCTGATATTAAAATGACTGATGATACCAACAGTTTTCAGGGATTTGAAGAAACTAGAGGCCTCTCATATGGCTGGCAGAAATGTAATATGATACAGTGATACAGCCACTTTGGAAAACTGACAGATTTTAACAAATTAAATGTACATGTACAAGAAGACCCAGTAATTTTACTCCTATTTATCTACCTGAAGAGATGAAAATGTATGTCCACACAAAAACTTGTATTCAAATGTTCATAGCAGCATTATTTATAATAGCCCAAATGTCTATTAGCTGGTCGGTGGAGAAACAAAATGTGGTGTATCCATACAATGGCATCTAGGCAGCAATAAAACAGAAGTACTGATGCACGCAACAAAATGGATGAACCTCAAAAACATTGTGCTAGGTGACACAAAATACTGCATATTTATTTACATACATTTTCTAGGAAATGCAAAACTATAGGAACAGGGCTGAGTCCAGGGCTGGGAGTGGGGGTTGACTGTAAAAGGACAGAAGGGGTGATGGATTTGTTCTAACATTTCATTGTGGTTATGGCTGCATAACTGCTACATTTAGTAAAATTCACTGATTGGGTGAATTTAATGGTATTGAAAGTATAACAGCAAAGTTGTTCTAAAAAGGGAAAAGTATGAAACAAAAGTTATATGAAAGAATGCAGCAGCCCCAGATGGGGAACCATAATGAGAAGCCCTCCTTGTGCCTGTAGAATATCACGTGGGAATTCTCAGGACAGAGGGGCAAGGTCGTGGAACACAGATGTCTTTGAAGTCGAAAACATTTGAACTTTATTTGTCAGGGTTTTTTTAGGCTAAGCCCTTCCTTTGCTTATGCCTTTCTTTCTGTCCTGTTTTCTGTGAAATGGAGGATATAGCTAACCAGGGTTATAAGAGCATTGTTTAAAATCTCAAAAAGAAGAAATAACAAATAAATGGTTTTCTTTGTTACTAACTTATTACAAAGTCTAACAAAACAAATTGTGCCTATCAAATTTTATTTCATCGTTCCCATGGCTAAATAATAACCTTAAAACCTATATTTTAATGCCTTACAGTGACTATGCAGAATAAATATGTTAAAATGTCTTCCAAATACTGATGGAAATTGCTTGTGTGAATCTTATTAAAGGAACTGTCAAAATGGACAGATTCCACATTTAGCCAAGTGATACAAATGAAAATGGCAGGTCTAATTTTAAAATAATAAAAATCTCATTTCTCCAACAAAAAGGCAATCAAACCATGAACAGAGAATAGGAGGAGTGAGTGTGTGTATTGAGTGAGAACCTCCTGGAACAAATACAGAATATGGCCACAGGTACAGCATAAGTCTGATTTTTTTCAAGTTAGTACTGAGCCTACACAAAATAGATAACAACAGAATGAAGCAAGTAGGACCAAAGAAACACAGTCTTTCTTGAGCTCCTAAGCTGAAAGAGCAGCTGCTGGGTACACATATATAGGAGATATATGTCCACACCATAACCTGCACACGAATGTTTATAGCAGCTTTATTCCTAATTCCCAAAATGTGAAAGCAACCAAGACGTCCTTCAGTAGGTGAATGAATGAATAAAGACAATAGGTGTAGCTTTTGAAAAAGAGTCTTTGAAAAAGGGTTTTTTGTTTTGTTTTGTTTTTTAATTGCATCAGTCCTGGGAGAAGCCCCCGCCTCCAGCACTCCCTGCCTCTCTTCTTGTGGAGCTCAGCACACTAACAGGCAGAGCTGGGGTTATTTGATGAAAGCAGAGAGACCGCATATCACTGGGTCAAGAAATTAAATATAGGCTGGCCCGGTGGCTCAGGCGGTTAGAGCTCCGTGCTCCTAACTCCGAAGGCTGCCGGTTCGATTCCCACATGGGCCAGTGGGCTCTCAACCACAAGGTTGCCAGTTCAATTCCTCGACTCCCGCAAGGGATGGTGGGCTCTGCCCCCTGCAACTAGCAATGGCAACTGGACCTGGAGCTGAGCTGCGCCCTCCACAACTAAGACTGAAAGAACAACAACTTGAAGCTGAACAGCACCCTCCACAACTGAGATTGAAAGGACAACAACTTGACTTGGAAAAAAGGCCTGGAAGTACACACTGTTCCCCAATAAAGTCCTGTCCCCCTTCCCCAATAAAATCTTTAAAAAAAAAAAAATTAAATATAGAAAACCCATAGGCATTCATTCATTCACTGCTCAATGCAGGACTTACTTAGCGAGCAAGGGAGCATTCTGCTCCTTAGTGCTCAGGACCCTGAGGTTTTGCTTTTTCCCTGAGAGTGGTTTGCTGCTCTGTCACATTTTCCATTACGGGCAAAGACTTTCCATTGTGACTTGCAATGGAAGTTACAGGCACAATATAAGGCCCAAGGAGAGGATTTTTCCTCCTTGTCAGATCTCACTGATCTCTAGGTGATGGAAGATATGACCTTTAGCCCTGCTGGAAGAACCCACTACGTTGATCAGTCTTGTCACTGAGCAGCAGCCTGAGGAAGTACAATGCATCCATCTACTTACTATTCCAGTAGATGGCACCCTCCTCTTTCCATCGGCTCTCTCTCTTAATTGACACCCATTGACAACCCTTTCAATTTATCCAGCCAATTAAACAGCTAAAAGCCATGTCTTTCTTGAAGTCAGGGAGTAATCTTAAGGTGCTTAGAAGAAACAGCTAAAAAGTTTAGCCCTTTTAGTCTATGTAAAAATTTAATGTATAGTCCAATCCTGTTGTTATTTTCGTAGATGAATTTAGTTTCAAGACTAGACTCTGTTTATATATTGAAAATATTTTGAGAACACTAAGTGATAAAATTTGTGTCCTTCTTAAAGTTGTTTTGTTTGAATTCACACCAACCATTTCTTTGAGGGGCAGGGTGGCATAGTGGCTAAAAACTCCAGAACCAGACTTCCCAGTTTCAAATACCACCTCTCCCAAACTAAGACTTTTGCAATTCTGGGCAAATTGTCCAAGAGATGTTTTTTCTTATAGCCTATCTATAAAATAGGGCTGATGATTAAATGGGTTGATATGCATAAAGCTTGAGCACAGTACCTGGCGTATAAGACATCATCTGCAAGTATTTGTTTGTTTTGTATGTACATTTATGAGTGTATTCTGTCCTTCCCATCTACCTTCAAGATCCTTGAGGAAAAGGATCATGTCTCCTCCATCAGACTAGGCTAGATCCCACGGTCTGTATTATTTTAGACCCTCTGCCCAGGATTCTGGGATTTACAAGGGGAGGGGAACTGGGAAAATGTTCTTTACTTCCAACTAACAGCCATTTAAAATTCCTCTACCTTTTTACTTAGACTCCTAGAGCTGGAGTCATGTGATTCCTACTTCCCAGCGCTATGATTCACTATCTTTCCCAGCATCTGATTCCATTGTATTTCAAGCTCGGATATCATTCTTGGAACAAGTTGACTGCTT
The DNA here is from genome assembly GCF_036562045.2 of Rhinolophus sinicus. NCBI lineage: Eukaryota > Metazoa > Chordata > Mammalia > Chiroptera > Rhinolophidae > Rhinolophus > Rhinolophus sinicus. The sequence goes on along the minus strand of NC_133766.1, from coordinate 17,928,207 downwards.
TATTCAGTTGATGGGAAGATGCGTGGGGAGAGACAAGTGTATCCCAGTCAGTGACAGTACCGAGGGCTTCAGCATACCTGCGTAGATGATGCTACCTTCCTGTTTCAACTGAAAGGAGATATACCTTTACAAGACATATTGATTGACTTGCTGTATAGTTAATACAATGCTGGGGGGTGGAAGGGGGCGGTAATGAGAAGGGAGGAGGAAGTCGGTAGCCATAAGAGATGTACTGTGTGGAAGAACAGGGAAAGATACTACGGTTTTTGGAGTACCTGCTCTGTGTCAGGAGTACAGGAACGTTATCTCATCTAATTCTCACAGGATTGTGAGGTGGGTTTAGTGTCCCCAAATCATCTCACAGGCCCCATTTCGGCATGGAGTAGTTAATCTGGCTCACCAGATTTTCAGCTCTTGTTGAAAAATAAGAGACCAGGTGAGGACAGGCTGGCACCAAGTCTGGCTGCTCCCACGACCCGACACATGGTCTTGAGTCACCAGTGGCCTTCCCCCTCCTGCATAAATACATACCTCCACCTCCCTCCTGTGTTTTCTGCCTGGCTGCGAAGCATATCTGAGTCCTGCACATCATTAACGCCCCCCCTTTTGCTGGTGACTAATTGAAGCGCGAGGCAGTTAGGTAGCTTTCCCACGGTTGCCAAACAGAAAGTGGAGGAGCTAGAATTGAAATTCTGGTCCATTTCATTCCAAAGTCCATGCTCTTTAGGCATCAGCAATCTTCACAAAGGAAATTTATACGGACTACAAACATCATTCAGACCACATGCTCACGGAGAGAAGTCATGTAAGAAACAGTCCTATGTTTAGGAGTCGGGAGACCCGCATTCAGATTGTAGCTATAACACTTGCTGAGAGTCTAGCTTTCAGCACATCACTTCATGTCACTTCTCTGGGCCTCAGCTAGCTCATCTGTAAAATGGGGATGACCAGGCCTACTTCACAAGTTTGTTTTGAAAATCGAAAGAGATGTTTGGAAAGCCCTTGGTACAACAGCAAGCTCTGCAATCCTAAGGGATTGAGCCAACAGCGAGGAGGAGGGCTGGCAAATTTGTACGACTGCGGAGGAGAAGTAGTTGTAGTGCTGTATGTAGCGGTATTTGCACCACTGTGAAGGAAGGTGGGGAAGGATTGATCTGTTCTCAGACCTTGGCTAACGATGAAAACATGCAAGAATTGCCCGAACCTCGTTATCCCTGGTCGAAGGGTAAAATGTATACAGTTCAAACGCACTTGAGGGAAATCAGCGATGATTTTATTCGTAGGTACTAATGATGCCAGCGAAGGTGGATTAAAGTTCTAACTGCTCAGGTAACTGTCTCTGAGCCTCCCGTCCAACACCTTACAGTCCCGGGGTCCTGCGCCCCTCCCTCCCCGGGACTGCGCCCCTGGTCCCCGCCCCGGGCTCCGCCCCAGGCCCCGCCCCCCGGTCGCGGGCCCGCCCCTCCTCCTCTCCGAGCGGGACGGGGCTGTGTTCTGGGCTCCGGGACTGACAGCCTCGCCCCCGCCTCGCCGCCGCGGGCTGCTGCCCAAAAGAGCCCAGCGCCTGGGGAGCGGCGCCGGCGGAGCCCCGCGCGCCCAGCCACACGTGAGTCTCGGCAGGTCGCCGTCGGGGCGGCCGCGCCGCGGGGATGAAGCCCTTCGGCTGTAGGGCTGGAGTGAGGGGGCCCAGGATCGTTTTTCGGCTCGTCCCGTTTACTGGGAAACCGAAAGCGCAGCGGCGGCGTGAGCCCCACAGCCCCCTCCCCGCGCCAGGCGCTGGATTGATGGAACCGGGGAGAGCCCCAGACCCCCGGGGGCGGGCGCGGGCGGAAGGCACAGGGCAGCGGCGGGGCCTGACCCAGGGGTGGGGAAAGACGGCGGGGCTGTGGCCGCTGATGCGGGCGAGCGAGTGCGGTATGGGGGGCAGCTGAGCTCGGGGCTTGCTTAGCAGAGGAGGGGTCCCGGCCTGGAGAGCTACTCCAGAGCGCGGTTGTGGACCGGAGGGGCCAGGTTCAGGTTGGGGTGCACAGGTGGGTGAGCACTTTCCGGCGTGCCCCCCACGCCCGCACTGCAAACCCCCGGCTCCCTCTCCATACCCTTAGGCACCGCCTCCACTTTTGCAAGACTTTCCAACCTGAGCGCTCTAGAATGAAACTTTAATGTTGGAATGAATGGAAACCTCCAGAAACTGTTCGGTTAAGCGAGCTCGTTTAGACAGACATGCAACACTCTCCCTCCACCCTCACCCCCTCTCCGCCCAAAGGAGTTGAAGGAAACCGAGACTCAGGTGAAATGAGTTGCCCGGGGACACCTAGAGAATTGCTGCCATCTGGGTTCTCCACACTAAATTGCCTCCCTGTTGTTACCGCTCGGCTTGGCAAGGGTTTGGCAGTTGTGAGACTGATCAGTGAACACTGGGGCCGCGCTCTTGCTGCTAACCCCACTGGCCAGACCTCCTTGGCTGGTTCTGCCCGCCTCCTGCATAGTTTCCATATTTGGCTATTTCAGATTTACTTTCATCGGAACTCAGTTATCTCTCTGTGACAGGCAGGCCTGCTCTACGCCAGCGTGAGGTTGGTGAAATGGGGCATGGCTCCCTGCCTAGGCTGCCCCCTGACACCCCTCCCTCCTCTGCCCTGGGCTCTGACCCGTTTCCTGTGAGGGCAGGCATCTAGTAACCGATTTAATTCAGTGAATATTTATTGGGCACAAGCGCTGTGTGGGAACTGGGCCAGGGCCAGTAGAATATACCCTTAGTTCCTTCCTTCAGACATATTTGCATTTTAAAAGGGCTGTGGAAGACAAAGAAATCGGTTCAAGTGCTTCTGGGAATGGAACAGTTCTGGGTGTGTGAGAGATAATTTTAGGCAGCGAAAGGCTGGGTAGGACTTCTCAAATCCAGAGTGCAGCCAGCCTCCAGCTCTGCCTTATACACACAGCCAAAGACAGGGGTGTTGGCACAGTTGATGGTTTGGGTGAAAACCTTATCATCTAAACACTCCCACCCGCTACTTTAATTTGACAGAGAGGGAGGGAGGAAGGGAGGAAGACAGAGAGAGAGAGAGAGAGAGAGAAATTAGTGCAAGAAAGATGGCTGTGTGATGGAAGCAGAAAATGTCTAATCTCTATAAAGGTTTTTGTTGTTGTTTTTGTTATTATGTTGTTTTGAACTCTAGATTAGGGGCTCTCAGATCCTGGGTTCCCCTTCCTGGATCCTGGACAGAGACAGGAGAAAGTCTCCTGTCTGAGCCAACCTCTGGAAGTCCTGCCTGAGGGGAGGAGACTTTCTCAGGTGACTTTCTCAGGTCCTCTGGGCTGAGGTCTTTGACAGTGGGGATAGAATGGGCAGTGTTTCCATCTGTCAGCGAGCATCACCTGCGTGCCCACTGGCCACGGGTGGCAGGGCTGTGGAAAGAATATGGAAAAGAGATGGGGCCCCATGCACTGGAATTACTAACTGTAGCAACTGAGATAGTTCAGTAGAGATGATTTGCAGACGGTGGGAGCTAGATGCCTGAATCAGTGCCGTTAGGTTAGCCTTGGGAAATGCTTGTCAGCATTTAGACAAACAGACCTTCATGGTCATTTTAGCTTCACTGGGAAGGACCCTGAAGAAAAAATGGTAATCCCTTGTTTGTAAAGCTTTTTCCCTTTTAAAGCATTTTCTCATTGCTCTTGCCATTATGTTCTCATTTTGTCCTCTGTGATATCCCTGTGAATCAGGCCAAAGTAGTAGTAGTCTCCACATCTTTCAGATGGTGAGGGTGCAGCACGGAGAGTGTAATAACCCTTTAGGCTCCGCTGCCAGGCCAGGCCTGCCTCTGCAAAGTCTCTGGTTCTCTGCTCCAAGCCCCACATCCTGCTTTCTTAGAGCGTTAAATCTGCTTAACTTCTCTTCAATTTCAGGGGTCAGCAAGGGGACCCAGACTCTGATAATGCGTGTATGGTCTGCTCCCACACGGAGCACACTCTCCTGTCAGCGGCCCTGGGCACCGCATGAACAGTCGCCCACCCTGTTAGCTCTAGCCAGCTGGGTGCACTCAGGACAAGTTGTGTATGTGTTCCTGTTTATCCTGGAATCTGGCATAGAGGAGGCCGAAACAAATGTTTGCACTGAATTTATTTGAGATGTGTCTCCCATGGGCTCTGAGCTGCCAGGAACTGATGGCTGGGAACGTGTGCTGGGTGCGGCTCTGGGGAGAGGAGCTGAGCTGCTGCAGGACTTGCTTAGATCCCAGAAATCAGAATAGCACTGTAGCCTTTTCAGATAGCCTGTCTCACCTGATGAACTTCTCACTGCCTCCCTGAGAGAAGGGAGATGCAAGTGCTATTCCGTCCACTTTACCTGGTTGCAAACTGGGTCAGAAGTGACTTGAAAGATCTCGCATAGGGACCTGCCAGGACCCCGGCCCAAGTCTGCTGATTCCAATTCCTGTGCTCTTCTCATAGTATTTTGGCTGAAGGAAGCCGGATTCTGGGCAAGAGGAGAATGAGGGAACCAGAAAGGCATTCATCAAAAGCTGCCTGACACCTGTGTCACTCACCAGGGTTCTTTAAGAGCTGATAGGCCAGGGAAAGGGGGAGCAGTGGCCAATGCAGTCTCCGAGGAGGTTTTCCTGCTCAGGTGGTGGCTTTTTCTGCGATTCCTCTCGGGCAGCAGCTTTCACTCTAGAAGAGTGTAGCAGGTGGGTATCTGTATGTATGCTGGGGATAGAGGGGAACATGCCATGGGACAGAAGCCATTCCCGGGGCTGGCAGGCTTCTACCACTGCCGAGGCCAAGGTTGGGTCCCAATTAGTTTGTTGCTTTGCCCAGTGGACAGCTTTATTTGGAGGGTTAGACATCAGTTGACCTAGATGGCCCCCGGCAGCCCTGTCTTGTAAGGAAGTGGGCTGGAGGACCAAGGAGGAAACAAATGTGAAAATACTCATCAGTCCTGATAGAAAGCTGCAAACTCCACTAGCAGTGACAGTGATGAGTTCATTCTGCATGTTGTTACCTGGAGGCAGGGGGTGGTGCTCAGATTGCACTGAAGCAAGAACAGGTACATCCAAATGTGCTTGTAGGGCCAGTGTTAGATGACAGAGCCAGTGGGTGCACCTCCTGGGGTATGTGGGAAGGGGTACCCATCTCACTTACTTTCAGCAGATCCCCAGGCCTCCTGTTTTGTCATGTTCTCCATTACTTCCCTCCTCACAGATTCAGAGCATCCCTGAATATCCCTCACAGCTTTTTGTTGTGTGTTTTTTTTCTATCAAGGAAAAGGTGCTCTCCTGCTCCACGACAGAGTACCTTTCCCCCTACACGCCTGATTCAGCTCTCTCCTCCCTCAGAGACAGTTCCCTCCGTTGCCGTCTTACCACTGACTCCTTCGCTCCCCCACATGCCCAGTCTCTGTTAAATGAGAAGACCCCATGCTTCCCCAGCCCCTCTCCTCTCCTTTCACCGACACGCTTCTGGAAGACTCGCCAGCACTTGCACTTGTGCTGTCGTCTCCCATGTCTCCCATCAATGCTGTACACCTGCTGCATTGCTCAGACCACCCTTTGAAGGCTTCCGGGGCCTGCTAATCCTGCTGTCGCCAGCGGGCTCTGCAGCTGTTGCCATCTCCGTGGAGGGGGCCACACCGTCCCCACTGAGGCTCCCTTACTTGACCTCGAACTCTTGTCCTCCTGCCCTGCAAGTGCCTGTGTGGGGCTGGGTCCTCAGCTGGCTTGCTCTTCCCTATGCTCCTCTCCCTAGAGTTCCCCTCTGCTCCCAAAGCTTAACCAACACTCTGAAGAAAGGGCTGATCACGTCTCCCACCCAGCTCCCTTCTTGGCCAGTTTGATTTCTGATACACAGAATCTTCCCCGTGATAGTTCAGGAGCCCCTTAGATACTGGTCCTGAGCCACCTCTTCCTCTGTTCTCCTAACCTGTGCAGAGATCAGTGCTCACCCTCGGGCGCCCCTGGCCTGGCTGCCCCCGGCCACTCTATCACCAGGGTTGCTACCTGAGTTCACGTGCGCCCGGCCTCTTGGCTGTGCTACCTGAATTGTGCGTTCACTCGCTTTCCTTTTCTTTCTTTCTCTTTTCTCTCCCACATTGATGCAGAGGGGCCTCCTTAATGCATAGCCTGATGGAGACCTACTGTTTTCACTAATGCCGTGTGGAAATAGTGTGGACTTCAGAATCTGGCAGGCCGGGGTTTCATTCTGGATTTATGACTTGCTGGTAGTGGTTGTATGATCTGGACAACTTGCCCAAGTTCTGTGAACTTCCGTATTCCCACCGGTAAGTAGAGACAGTAATCTTGCCCACGTGGGGTTGCTGGAAGTGGTAAATGAGCCAGTATGTACACAGAGCCCTGGTGTTTGGTGGGTACTCAGTAAAGCTGGTTTTCTTCTTCCTTGTGTTTGAGAGCATTAATAGGGAGTTGTAGGGTCTCTGGGGGAGGTTGAAAATGTGTGTCTGGCCGAAAGGCACTGGAATTTAAATTAAAAACTGCTGAGCAAAAGAACTGCCACGTGCCAGGGTAGACCATCATTTAAACTAGCCTGTGGCTGTCGCTTTACAATCTATAGACCAGGCAGACCTCAGGGGCCCGAGTGGGTGAGCTGGGATGGGGCAGGGCATGGTGGGGAGATGCTGGGACAAGCCCTCAGCAGGCGGAGGACAGAGAGAGCGGGCAGCCTCCGATAATGGAAGCCTGGCCCCAAGGGGCAGGTTTCAGGGGCAGGATTCTAGTCTTTAGAATGACTTGTCGTCAGAGCAGTGCAGCCTTGGAGGAAGAATAGCACTGGGCAGGGAGGCAAAACAGGGACCAAACAGAAGAAATAAAATGGGTTTGGGGCACAAAAGACAGGCATTAGCTTCATCACCAGGAGCGGAGCAATTACTCGAGTGGTATCCAACTGTGAAGTCACAGCAGGATGAGGAGTGAGGCTGGCTTGATGTAAAGCTGGCAGCCAGAGCGAGCCCTTTCCATCCGCCCTTACTGAGGGGGATGGCTGGGCACAGGAGCCTGTGTCTGAGCCTCCCTAGAGGGGCCCTAGATGGAGGCAGGTGGATGGGGTGAAGTGAAGCAGGTCATGAAAGCGCCCCTTCTGCCTTCATGACGTTAGGCATCTGAGAAAGAGGCTGGGTGAGGACCTAGGATGCAACCTGGGAAAACTTACCATGACTCCTGGGTTAAAGGCAAAATAATATAAAGTGAAGGCTTACGTGTTAAGTAGATGCAGAATAAAAGAAGTGGTTGACCAACTTATTCCAGGAAGCCCTCCTACGGAATGACGAGGCGAGGACAGGACGGATGGCGGGGAATATTGGACTGTGGGCAAAGGCGTTTCTAAGGGATAAAGGAAGCAGTTGGTACCTGCCTTAAATAAATGGGAAGTAGATTATTTTGGAGCAGATTGATTTCCTTATATTGAGGTGGTTTATTTGAAAAACTAATAATTTGGGATGTTGCTTCAACCTCTCAATAGCACTCCCCGGACGTTTCATAGAAAAGTCCAATGCCACGTATTAGCTACGGGCAGCCAGACACTAAATTCTTTCCATCTTCCCTTCATACCAACAATTCCACATGTCTGACTTCAAGTGATTCACTTCACCAACATTGCATCTTTCTAACGGGTTTGACTTCTCTAGCCCCTGCCTATTCCACCTCGTAACTGTAATGCTCGATTTTCTCAGCAGCAACTCTGTTTACATCAAACAGCGGTAGAGCTTTCCACACCTGACTTACCTATTCTTAGCTTTCTTCACACTATTTCCCCTGCCTAGAATACCTCCTGTTTTAGGCCACTAATTCATGCCCCTTTCACCCCTTTCAAAGAAAACTCAAAATGAGTCTCTAATTAGGAAGGCTTCAGTGTTGAGGGTCGCTACGACCATGCCCAGGTGTGATGCTTTGCTGGGAGGGTTCACAGGCTCCCGCATTTGGCATACATGGATGATTTATGAGAGGGAAAGGCCTCAAAGCAAAATCAGCAAAGGGAACAGGCACATGGGGCGACATCTAGAATAAACCAGGTGGAACCTTCGAAGAGTCCTCCCCCAGTGAAGTCACATAGGTGACTTAATTCTTGCTTCATCCCTCCAGCACTGAATTGTGACAACACGTGGGAAATGTTGTCAACCAGGGAAGCTCATTAGAGACTCGGTGCCCAGGGTTCTTATCGAGGAGGGCTCACAGACACCCTCTGCCTAACATATACCAAAATTCCAGACTTCCAGAAGACAGACAGGTGGTCAGCATAAGCCACAACTGTTTGCAGACAGTTAAGGCACAGTGAGCCACCCTAATCCTTAGAGGAAGCTGCCCCAAACCACCTTCCCAGACATCAGCCAGGGCCCTGCCTCAGTCCTGCTCTGTGAGCTCTTCTCTGCACAGCTTCCCTGCATAACCCCACCTGTCAGAGCCTAACTGGTGATGCCGTGGAGAAAATCGCCCCAGACAAGGAGCCAGAAGACCTAGGCTCCAGCTCAGCATGGCCACTTACTGCTAGGTGATACTTTGAACCCCTCAAACTCCATTTTCCTCCCTCCTGTGGAAAAGGGGAATTGTAATTCTTGTGTGTGGACCTCAAAGGTGACCGCGAGCACCGAGCACGAATGAGATGACGTAGTGTGTCATTCCACCCACCTCTCTGGGCTGAGCCCCACTGAGTCTAAGGCAGTGAGTGAGTGAGCAGCACGGGGCCTGCAGAGGGTGGTCGATATAGTGGCTTGGATGGGAGACAAGCCTGAGAGTGAAGCCTTAGCCAGCATTTACCAGCTTCGTTACCACGAACACAAGACGCAATTCCCCTGAGCATCCAGATTCAATCTGTAAAACGTGAACACAAATAATAAAACTGGTATCCGTACCGCCCTGGGTTGCTGTGTCGAATAAGTAGAACAACCCACGCAAACCTCCTCACCACAGCCTCCAGCCCATTGCAGGCACCCACGGTGACAGCTACTATTTTACTCAAATATTTGAGTGCTTGCTCTGTGCCAGCACCTTGAAAAAGACAAACACAGTCCCAGCTCTGTCTTCTGCTTGCTGGTACAGATTAATATTGAACAGATAATTATACAAAAATGAATTTTAATCATGATAAGGGCTATGAAAGAGAAGTACAGGGTGACAAAAGAACATGTAAAGAGAAAGAAGAACCTAAGCTGGCTGAGAAGGCATGCGAAGGCTTAGCTGAATATGTAATACTTTAGCTGGGCTTGGATGAGTTTAGCTCAGAGAAGTGGGGAGAGGAAATTTCCAGCAGAGATCACAGCATGAGCAAAGGGAGACCAGCCTTAGGGTAAGGGATATAAGGAGGGAAGGTTCTGCACTCAGGAGGAAAGGCGGAAAGACCAGAGACGCTGGGGGATAAAGGGTGGAGCTCACAGATGACCCTGGAGACGTGGGCAGGTGAGAGACTTGGAACCGGAAGGGTAATGGGAGGCTGTGAAAAGATTGTGTGAGTGACAGCAGCTCGGAATTCTCAAAAGCTCAATCTGGTTGCTGTGTGGAGAATGCTTTGGAGGAGCAAGTGGGCTGGTGGACCAGTTACTGGAGAGGAGGGTGGGGAGAATCCACTCTAGGAAGGGAGACCCACTACGCACGAGAAGGCTGCTGCTATGGACAGGGTGGTGGCTTGAATCTGGGGTGGGTGGTGGGGGGTGGGGAAGTAGGTGGGATGTGTCTATGAGGTACATTCAGGGGGCCTCAGTGACCAATTGGATGTGGGGGAGGATAGAGAAGGCATCACCAGAAATGAGGCCAGTTGTCTGGTGCCAACAGCAAGATTAGCAGTGGGTCTTCACCAAGAGGGAGCTGTGGAGAGAGGACAGATCGGTTCCGTTATGGATGTGTGGGCTTTGGAGTGCCTGTGAGACAGTCAGAAGGAGACACCAGGTAGGCAGTAGCACATGTGGGTCTAGACGCAGAGGAGAGGGACCACTGGGAGCTGTTAGCTTGTGCACGCTGTTTGGTGCCCAGACAGTGTGGTGTCAGGGAAGCTAGAGGGAAACAGTATTTCAAAGTGTTGTTTTCTGGGAAGGAGGGCAGTCAACAATGTCTGATGCTGTAGAGGGGCCAGGAAGATGAAGACTGAAAATTGACCATTGGCGTTAGTGACCCAGGAGCCACTGAGATCCGTTTGGGTGGCGTGGTAGGTGTAAGCCAGGCCGGAGGGGGCCGAGGATTGGATTGAAGAGAGGCCAGTGGAGACAGTGTGTGAGGGTGAGGGTAGGTCAAGAAGTTTGGCTGTGGGAGGGAGGAAAGCTCGCATTTTGGGGAAATATGAGAGTGAGAATTTTTGTGTTGCTTTCATCTTAGGAGAGACTTGTGATTGTTTCAGCGCTGGTGGAAGGAGTCAGCCAAAAGGGAGAGCTCGGTGGTGAAGCCGGTGGGATGGGTGATAACCGACATCAAGGACCCCTAAGGAGGCTGGAGTCCAGGAGAGGTGGAGTCTGGCCTAATTCAGAGATCACCTCTGCCATGGCCCTGAGAGGTGAACTGGGGCGTCCCCCGCGGGAGACACGCAGGCATGGTGGCAGGAAGTGGAGGTGTTCTGGTGTGAAGACTTCTGTTTTTTCTCTGTGCAGTAGGAAGTGTGCCGCTAGGATGGGGGGGGGGGGAGTGGTCATGGTTTGTGAAGAAGAGAAAGGTTTAAAATAGATATTGAAAACAACAGCATGAGCTGAAAGGGAAAACCTGGCCCTGCTCTCTCTTATCCGTTCCTATGATCAAGTCTGCAGAAAGGGACCCCGGCAAATATGATTTGAGGTCTCTAGCACCTAGTGGGGCACCTAGGTGAGGGCCCCATACTTGCTTATTGAATTGAATTGTTGGCCTGCCTTTCTTTAAAAATCTTTCTCAGCATTTTCCCCTCCTTCCCAGGTGGCTGGCTCTGGACTGCGGCCGCCTGACCTGAGGCTAGTTCACAGGAGGTGGGAGCATTGCTCAAGCCCCATTCTTCCAGCCCCAGAGGGCTGAACCCTCCCCCTCCTGCCACTGACTACTCCCCGCCCCTGTAGTCAACCATCATTGCCAGCTTTGCCCTTTCTCGCTGTAAGTGGGAGAATTGCAGGACTTTTCAAACAGTTAAGATGACAAGACTTAGGCACTGGGAAGCATGCTCAGTGAGAGACAGGCCGTCCTGCTTTCTGCAGAACACCATCAGGCAGCCGTTCCGTCTTTTCGTAAGTACTTACTGAGCGCCTCTCATGGGCACTGTTCTCAGTGTTGGTACCTCAGTAAACAAAAGAAACATCCCTGCCCCTATGAAGCTTGTACTTGGGCAGTAAAGAAGGAAACACAGAAGATGCTAGATGGTAATAAGTGCTTTGGAGGAAAGTGCTGCAGGCAATGGGGCTGCCAGGCTGCTGCGTTTCCATGGGGGCCAGCGAAGGCCTCACGTGTGCGGTGACATTTGAGGAGATACCTGAAATGAGGGAACAAGCCATTGAGGTGGCAGGGAGAAGAACGTTCCTGGCAGGAGACAGCAAGAAGAAGAAGGCTCTTCTACTAGCCAAGAAAAAGTGTGGCTGGTGTGGCTGGAGCCTGTGAACAGGGTAAAGTGCTGGGAAATCAGGACAGAGAGGCCAGAGGCCAGATGACATGGGGCTCTCTGGACGCTGACTTTATCCTGAGTGAGATGGGGCCATTGGAGTCGAGGAGTGACATATCTGACTTCTGTGTTTAAAAGGCTGCTGCGTTGTGACTAGACTGGAAGGGGCAGAGGCAGAGGTGAGAAACGAGCTCGGAGACTAATGTTGTAGTTGGTGGGGAGATGACGGCGCTTTCACGCGGGTGGCAATGCTGCAGGTGGTGAGCAGCCGTTAGACAAGCCTGGAGCGAGAGCCACCAGAATGCGCTGTTGTGCCACAGACAGTAAGCCAAGGAGAACCCAGAGTTTTGGGTCCATGTAACAGGGTGCTTGGTGGCACCATTTTACTGAGAGGGAGAGCAGGTTGGGCGGGGTTGGATGTGTTACCTTGAGGTGCCTAGTAAACAAATATGGCCTTCGGAATGACTAGGTCAGGGTTGACGTCCCAATCACAGATAGAAATCGGGATATTGCTAGCCTTAGGTGGCATTGAAGGTGGGAGCTGAGATTAGCTCACCAGGAAAATGAGTGTAGATACGAGAGACCAGCCGGCACTCTGAGAGATGGGGAAAGAAGGAGTGGCCAGTGAGGAGGAGAAAGTGACCCAGAAGCTGGTCTGGCTTGGTGCTTCTTGCACAGTAACCAGCTACAGAATCTAGCCTGGGAACTTGTTAAAAAGCAGATTTCTAGCTGTTACTGAGAGATCCTGATTCTGACAGATATTGATTAGGATAGATTAAGCTAGTGTAACAAATAGGCCCCCAAACAGAGGTGCGTCCCTCTGGGTAAGGTGTCCAAATCATCCTTTTCACGCTTCAGAACACATTCTTAGGACCCAACCACGCTGGAAACCATTCCTGGACTTTGTGCAGAGGTGTGATTTCCACCCAGACTGGAAACCCCTTGGGAATGGGAACTGTCTGGTAACTTGGGGTCCTGTACCACTCCCCCCACCGCCCACAATAGAATGAGATGTAGGCCTCTGTGTGCGGCAGGCACTGAATAAATGCTAGGCGTGAAGGATGTTAAATGCTTATTTATGTGACATGTACTGTCATTTATATGGGCTAACACATTTAATTGTAACTCCAAGCCTTAGAGGCAGGTACTATTATTGTCCCATTTTATAGCTGAGGAGATGACACAGGTAAGTGAATGACAGAAGGGACTGACCCTCAGTGGCCTGGTTCCAGAGCTGGTCTCTAGGCTGTACTGCTTTTCATCACGAACCCTCTTTTGGTGCCGGTTGGGATGTGGGACATTTTCCTCTAGCCATGACACAGACCAAAGAGCACTGGACTTGGGGTCAGAAAGGCCAGATTCAAGTTCCTGCCTTGCCATTGCTAGCTGTGTGATTTGGGGCAAGTTGCTTGACAACTCAGGGCCTCAGTTTCCTCATCAGGAATAGGATGATGGTAATATTGCTGCAGAGTTAGTGTGAGAACTAGGTGTGATGTTGTATGTAAAAATGCAAACTGCCAAGTACTAGTAAGCAGTAAGCGTAAGGTCGTATTATATTATTATTGTGTTTGAAAATTAAACCGGAACTCCTAAGATTAGCTGAAAGAGCTGCCTGAGGGGTGTCGATCGTCAGAGACCCCACAGGCCTTGCTTTAACCACAAAGGTTCCTCTATATACTCTTTTATTTGCTGATGTTTCTGCATGAGATTTAGTTTGAGGAGTTTTAGCTTTTAGAAAAACTGTGGCACTCCTCTTTTCTACTCTTCCTGCTTCTCTTGGGTCCCCTTTGTAGGCTCTCCCCCTGCTTTCCCTCTTCTCTTGTCCTAATCAAGCCCGTCAGCCCCAAGAGCCTGACGTCCAGTGTTGCACTGAGGTGCTACAATGTTCTGTGAGCTGCACTGTCGGATGGCCGCCCCCGTGTGAGCTGAGCGTCTGGGGTGTGCCTGGCGTGGTGGACTTCTGGAGGCTTCTCCCCTCCGGGCTGGGGTGAGAGGGCCGCCCCTGGTGCCGTCAGCTTCCTCCCTGGGCCTGGGCCAAAGCTGGCCTCGCTGCTGGCCAGGAGGGGATTGCCCTCCACAGACTCTCCCAGCTCTAGGGCAGTTGGCAGAGGACAGTATGTCACATGTCTGTGGTGAGTTTTGGAGGCACAAACTTAACGCAAAGGTAGCCGCACCAGCATTTGTGGGAAGATGAGGCACAGCTAGAATGATGTTGGCCTTTGGTAGCTAAAAGTCACCAAAAGGTCAAGCCAGGGTTTCTGAATCCTCCTTGGCATGTCAGTTCTGCAGCTTATGGAGGGTAGTCTCAGGGCTCTTCCCTTTCCTAAGAGTACCCTGAGGCCATGGAGGGTGGGGCCCAGCAAAGGTCCAGCCCAGTCCTTAAAAATGCTTCAGAATTCCAGGCTAAATCCAAACTAGGGTCTGTTGGCTGTGTGAATCCCAGCTCCCAAGATGCTTTGGTTGTGGAGCCACTGGGTTCTCCATCACTTTCCGGGTGCGTGTACTCTTGCCTACCAGTCCGTGTGAGAACATAGCGTGGTTAGGAATGGAGAACGGGGAGGGCACCGTGAGTCTGAGGACATGGGGTTGCTACCCACATTCAGTAACACAGCCTGGCTGGGGATGAGGGAACCTTTCAGACGAGGAGATGTGAGAGTTGTGGCGAGAACTAAAGGAAGAGGGCTGACCCAGCCTCAGGGGAACCCCTCAGAGAGCCTCCTCGAGGTGTGGTCAGGGGTGTGGGGAGAGTGAAAAAGTACAGACTCCCCAGCGCCAAAGGATCAGGGAGTTTCAAGAAGGAAGTACCAAATGCCACATAAAGGCCGGGGGGCAACGATTTAGGAGAGACTCATGGGCGAGTCTGATTACATGACTACAGTTTAGATCTTCAAACTAATACAAAATGCTTTTCCAAACTATGCAGAGCCTCACACACACACACACACACACACCCCAACACACAGATGACTCGGGCCCCCTGCCCCCAGGTTGTTCAAAGGCAGAATACAGGTGAACTTGGGAGAGCAGGGAAGGCTGCAGGCAGCTGCCAGTGGGTCTGCAAGCACTGCTCTGGGGCCAGGAGTGGGAGGGGAGGGGATTGGAGAAAGTGGCCGGTGGACATGTTGCTGGGTCAGGATGGTGAGGAATCGGCCACTGTGCTGGATTTGTGTTTCCCCATCCATGTGTGCATGTGGTAGGTTCTCAGCAAAGGAATTAGTGAGTGAATGCATGTTTAGTGGGAGATAGTCCAGTATAACCATGAATTCAAAATAATGCATTGGGTGAACTGAGGAAGAAAATGGGTTTGCAGGATGAAGTAGAGAAATGAGGAAGAGGGCAACAGAAAGGCAGCTCTGGGTGGAGGAAGAGCAGTTAGGGGTTAAGGGTCCCAGGTGAGGGCCATAGGCCTGTGTTGCGGGGGAGGGGTTGGTATCTGGAAAAGCCATGGAGAGATGTCTAGCTTGTGCACGCAAGTGAAGATAAGTCAGCAATGCTCTGTGCCCACCCACAAGGTTACAGCTCTGACCTGAGCCTTAACAAGAGTACTGCCTGTGGGGGAGGGAGGAATGGGGGGATGGGAGGTGAGGGGGTGGGGGACCCAGCTCTGTGATCAGGCCTCATCCAGTCATCACGGTCACTTCTGGGCCCGGACAAGGGGTTGAGGGCAGGAATATGGGGATACAGAAGAAGCAGAGTCTATTTATAGCAAACAGGTGAGTGAGAAAACACGTGGCAGCATGAAAACAACATATTTTACCTTGCTCTTGAGGGGGCCGAGGGAGTTGTCTTTCCCTTGACCTTGTCTTCAGGAAAAGGGATTAGGCTTTCTCCCTGCGGTCCCCGACGACTCCTGCCACCTCTGCCTTTGCCCTCACTTTCCATTTCTCCGTGAACAGCACCACCTGTGCCTCGGAGTCCAGGCCCAAATCCCAGAGCCAGCCTGGGTTCCTCCCTGCCCTCGGGCGTCAGAGCCAATCACCGAGTCCTGATTCTACCATGAAACCCCCGGGTTGCTCCGTGTCCCCGTCCCCACCATAGTCCAGGCCTGTGCCATCTCTCCCCATCTACTGTAACATCTCCACCAGGATGGACATCAGCCTTCTCACGATTCTGCCCGCTGCGCCCACGGTCCCTTCTCATTTAGCGTCTGGACTGGCCTTTTTAGATTCCAAAGCAGACAGTGTCACTGGCTCCTTACAACACTTGTGCTGCTTCCCATTGCTCTGCTCTTAGAATAAACCCAACTCCTTTTCCTTCCCGGCCCCTGTGGTCTGGCTCCTGCCCTGTCTCTTACTGCCCTGCCACTTGTCCCTGACACCTGGGCAACACTGGCCTCCTTTCTGTTTCTCAAACACGGCAAGCCCTTTCCCAAAACTGATTGTTAAACTTGCTGCTGTCCCGTCTGCCCGGAATGTCCTTCCTGCCAACCCTCAAACTTGCTCCTTCTCATCTTCCAGTAGCTGCTCAAATGTCACCTCCTCCAGGAGGCCTTCCAGTCCTCAGTCGCTGCCCCTTTTTCTCTATCTCAACATCCTGTTTATTTTCTTCAAAGAACTCATCACAGTCTATGATTACCTCTTTTATTTGTTACTCCCTTGTCTTCTCCATTAGGTTGTGAGCCCCACAGGAGCAGGCTTGGACCATCTCTGTCTTGTTCCTCCCAGGCCCCTGGAGCCTGATACAGTGCCTGGCCTGTCAGGCAGACAGATTATCCTCAGTGGGTGATGCTGACGGAGCGGCTCTGGGCAAATGCTTAATAATAACCATGTGCCCTCACAGCAGTTACTGCGCGTCACCATTATAAGCTCGTCATGCAGGGCGGTGGAGGAGCAATCTTTTCCTATAAAGAACTAGATAATAACTAGTTTAGGCTTTATGGACCATATGGTCTGTGGTGAAACTGCTGAACTCGACCACAGTAGCACAAAAACAACCATAGACGATTTGTAAACAAATGAGCATGAGTGTGTTCTAATAAAACTTTATTTACAAAAACAAGTGGTGGGCCCGCCAACCCTTGATGTATATTAACTAATCTTCAAAAATTCTACTATTATCATTGTCACCATTTTACAGATGAACAAACTAGAAAATGGTGACAATGATGGAGAGACTAAGTAAGTTGCTGAGGTCACATGGCTATTCAGCAATGGAACCGGGATTTGAGCCCAGGCAGGTCCACTCCAGAGTCCATGGTGGTAACCATCATACCACACAGCTCTTGGCAGACCTTGGAAAGGCCGGGAGGAACCCCAGGTCCTCCTTACTCCTTGACAGCCTCCACTGCTTCCTAGCCATAGGACCTCCCCAAGTCTTCTTTAAAAAATGGGGATGATAATAATAATAATATACACATCATATGGTTGCTGTCAGGATGAAAGCGAGACGATGCATGTAAATTAGTTGGCTCTGAGCCTGGACACAGCCTCCGTAACTGTAATCCTGACTCATAGCCAATTCCAGTCCTTAACTTCCATTCACATCTTTTCATATTGTCCCCTTGTCCTCTGTCTGCCTCATTCACATTTGTCCTAGGTGCCTTTCATGGCCCTGCTCCCAACAGCGCTTTTCCACTGAGGCCTCATTTCAATCCTCAATTTCCCTTGTTATTTACCAAACATTGACTGAGTACTCTGTGCCAGGCAGAGGGCTGGCTGAGAATCTGGGACCAATGAGGATAGCCCCTCCGTTGAGGAGCTTTTTGCACCGACCCTAGATGGCAGTGGGGACTGTGACAGAGTTGGAACTGAGGGGGGGGGGGGGGGCTGAGAGTCCTGGAGTCAGAGCTCCCTAAAGAGGAAGAAACTCTCGTGTGGAAAGATCAGTAGTGTTTTGTTGGTGGTGGTTTTTTCCCCCTCTTGGTCGAAGTTCTGAGAGCAAATCTAAAAAGTCTCCTGTAGCCTCAGAGCCAGGTGGACTCTGGATGGTTCTGAGCATGAGAGAGAGTTCCATTCGAGGCTTCCCTATGAGTGACACTGACATTTAAGACGGCAGCAGCAGGATGCAGGAGAGGGGGCCGGGGGTGGGGGTGGGGGGTGGGGGGGCCCTTTAGCCCTGGAACCGCCTTCTCTTCACCAGCAGTGTCTGGGTGCATCCCCAGGCAAATGAGGAACCAGAGGTTCCCTGATGACTTGGAGAGAAGTCACAGTTGTCTTCAAAGGAATGGGAATCGTGACCACATCATTCTCTGTCCTGTGCCGTGGTGGTTGTGTTGAGCTGTGGGAGCAGCGGCGAGGAAGACGTCAAGGGCTGGAGCAGAGGCCTCGCTGCTGTCTTGAGGGCTTTCTTCTTCAGAGGAAAGATCTTTCTGGGCTTTGCAGACAGAGGCTTTGGTAAAACCTTTGAGCCCCTCAGTTCTCCCTTGTGGCGTGGAGACAGCACACTAAAGTGGTTTTCTTCTTTTTCTTCTGCCGCCTCCATCTGCTCCTCCTCTTTTTCGTCTTTTAAATTTTCCTGGTAGTAACTATTCTTCCTAGAAGAGCAGAATCTCAGAATTCAGGGGCCAGAAGCAACCCTGAGTGAGCAGCTGGCACCCTAGCAGAGCTATTCCCTTGAGTATTGCCCAGGGCAGAGCCTCCTTGGGTCACTGCATCTTGGGATTTGACATTTTTACTTTTCCTCATTGCAACCTACAATCTCTCCTCCTTTAATTTAACCCCAGGATCCTTCACTGGGTCTTGGGTGGGTTTGGGGAGTAACGTATTTGCACCCGGCCTCTGTATCAGATGTGAGCAGTAGAGTTGACTCCTTACGTTCCTGGCAGGGCCTGAGCAGAGCTGGGAAAGAGCAATTGGCCTCTAGCAGCCCGTCCTCTGACTGGCAGCTTCATTGGCCAGTGTGGTGTTGCCCCTCGCTTGCCCATGGCTCAAGGCCCATCCTGGGGCGCCAGGCCTGTAAGTTTCACCTCCCAGAGCAAGCCATCTCTCCTGACTCCACAGCCCTCAGTCCCGTCCCTTACAGGGGCAGTGGGGGGAGGCTGGAGGCCTCTCCATAGTCCTCAGATTCCTCCCTGGCACTGCCGTGCATGTCACCACATCTCCTGGACCCTAAGAGTTTTTGTCGAATCCAGTCACTTCAGTGGGGATCTCAGGCCTAGTTGAGGGGGAGGGTCCCACCAGGCTGCATGAGGGTTACTCTGGGGAAGCAGCACTGATTAAATCCCAAACAGGGAGTCCCACAGGGCTGTGCTGCAGCAATGGGTGTGGGTGGAAGGACCAGGCGACAGGCTTCAGGACTGGCTTTGAGGAGTTTTCCCATTGCTGTCTCCCTAGGATGTCGTCTGTCTTCAGATCTTATTTTCCTGACGTAGATCTAAACCTATTACGTCAAATGCAATCACAAAAACGACCCCAGAATTATTTGTAAAGTGAAAAATATTTTAATGCTCTGGGCAGTTGTAAACTAATCATTGATAGATACCACAAAGGAAATGTGGCCGTTGCTAGGAATCGTACAATTTATTTTGGGAGAAATGTTAGATGTCAGCTGGTCTGACTCACCCTCGTTCAAGGCCGTCCTTAAGACACCCCGCCTGGATATGCCTCCTCCTAGCATCCTTTGCGTCCTCTGCTTCTCTCCCACGTCCCATTGGTGCCATCACTTATCCAGGCTTCCAGACCGCAACCTGGGCGTCATCCTCCACTGTCCTCTCCCTCTGCCTTTCCATCGAAGCCGTTTCTAAATCTATGTGTTTTCCCTTAGGAATGCCTCACAAACATGGCTTCTTCTGACCACTGCCTTAGTTCAGGTCTTCGTCCTCCTTTGGTCTGTGTGGTAGCCTCTTCCACTAAATTCCCTGCATAGGCCTGTTCTCTGTGGTTATCATCCCTAAAAAGGTCAACACCATGGGGTAGAAGTTGGAATTCCCGACGGTGGCATGCATTCAGGACTCTCCACAATGTGCTCCCCCCCTCTCTACACTTACAGCTCAGAGACCTTTCAGGTGTTTCAGACAGGGTATTTACTTCTACAGGAAATAGCTACACAGGTGATGGCAAAGCTGGGAAGCCAACAGTGAGGCAACTCCAAGATGAGTCATAACAGGAAGCTGCCCACCATTTCTAGAACTGAGAGGACAAAGGGAAGAGATGGTGTTTCCAGAGCTTAAGAGCTGGCGACCACAGAGGGCTGCCTGGTGGAAACTAGTCCACAGAGCAGGCGTTATCTAGTGGTGATTCTAGCCATGGAGGAGACCCAGTCAATGTTGAGATTATGCCCAACACCCCCCGACAAGGGAGAAATACTCTGGCTTCTCCCTCCCTCCCACCCTTTAGTCTCCTACAGTGCCTCTCATTGGCTGAACCCAACCAGAATCGAGGGAGCCTGGGAAACAGTTTGTGGGAGTCAACCCTCACCCTACCTTATGATGCAGACCAGGGCAGAAGAAGAGCAGAGAGTGGCTCTGAGAGCAGACAGGCAAATGACTGGCATGTGCCCTTAATTCCACTTCAGCTACAGTTAATTATTAAACATTCCAGAATTTTTATGATACCTTCTGGGAAACTCTTTTATCACCTTCATCTAGAAAGTGCCTCTTCCTCTGCAAGACCAGCTGAGATGTTTTCTCCTCTGTGAAATCAGCAGACACCTCAGAATGTGTTAGCTACTCCTCACCTGGGCTCCAACAGTTCTTTGTTAAATCTCTCTGTCACCAGGGTATTGTAATGTATTGTCCCATGTCTGATTTCCTCTGCTCAACTTGGAGACCCTCAAGGGCAGATAGGCTATCACGGGCCTCTGCCTTCTCAGCACTCAGTCCAGGACATGTATGTACTGAATCTGTGCAGGGATGTACAAATGAGGAGATTGTGGGGCTGCCTGCCCAACGTTTCACAGCTGGTGAGAGACAGAGCAGGAACAAAGCCAGTTCTCTGGCCCTGTGCCCTTTCTACTCTGGGATTTGATCCGTAGTCACCAGAACTCCCAAGAATTAGAAGTTGAAAACCCTGGAGACCTAGTTCCTGGGCTTATGTCTTATAAAGTACAATGTAATATGTAAAAATATTCCCAACTTTTCCAGACCTTCATTAATCTAAACAAGATGCTGGGGGACTGTGGCCAGACCGACAAGGACGCACCTTCTATGTGAAACCTGAGACTGAATTCTGCTAGATATGTGTCCTTTGTATTGTAACCAAAAGCCCAACTCATGCTGCTTCAGAATGTTAGACTATTTATTATGCGTTCCCCAAAAATGAATCAGAAGGAACATGTAAATAAAGAGTATCAGTCATGACATCTACAGTTTTCCTTCAGCGTTCTAGAAAATTCTCACGGGAAAGATGCATCAGTTTATGAAGCTGAAACATGGTGTGTAAAAGAAACTCAAGGAGAGTTCTCCTGGAGCAGATGAGATGTGGTTTTCTTTTGTCTGTTTTGGTTTGAGTTACTAACTCCTCAACAGGAGGACAACGTTCTACTTTCCTTCGATGGCAGGAATAGGTATTCTGAACTGCGGTAAGGAGATACACAAGGTCTACTAGTACTTATGATGGCTTTATTTTCTTATTTGTAAGAACTGACTCTTTTGCTGTTCCTGTTACCTAAGCTATTATACCCAAAGGGGAAAGATTTTAATCAAATGGAACTCTTATTCATTTCCACTAAATAACTGCCAGGGAATGACAGTGTACCAGCTGCAAATGTTGAATTAATTAGAGAAATGTATTTGTTAGAAATGTCAGCCTTTGCAGTTCTATTATTGGGGCTCTCATGTCAGCGAGAACAGTGAATTGATTGCATTTGTGGAGCTGGGTCGCAGGCCTGAAGAACTTCAGAGGAAGGACACAGACCCCCATACAGCTCGGTTTATATACAAGAACATGGCCTCGTATACATCTAAAGTCCATATTGTACAGCAGAACAGAAGTGCTTATTTCTAAAAGGTCTGAGATAAAAACTCCATTTCGTGCAAATAAACACTGGACAAGACGACACATTAGAGTGTGAACAAGGTCAGCAGATGGCTTAGGCTTGCTGACTAGGGCCAGGCAAGACACACAGTGGAAAGAAAAGGTAGGATGGGGCATCCGGTCCTTAGGCCTCTGCTGGCTGTTCCCCCGGGCCAGGAGGCTGTCTGTTGTCTGTGAGGGTCCGCACCCTCACAAATACTGACAAAACCCAGGCCCGCCGGCAGCCTGATAGAGCAGTGGCTCCCCAAGTGTGCTTCTGACACCCCGGGGGTGCCAGAGCAGCTCTGACGAAGAAGGCAGCTCGTGGGCTCTTATTTAATTCAAGTATGTTCAGGCACAGAAATTGGCAGATTTTACAAACTGGAGTTTTTCCCCTAGAAGAGCAGGTTGTTAAACATTTGCCATCGCAGCACTGCCTGGGACTCCTTGAGACCCTTTCAGGGGATCTGCATGGGCAAACTATCTTCATAATAATACTAAGATATCATTTGCCATTTTTACTCTCCTTCTTTCATGAGCATACAGTGGTGTTTTTCAGAAGCTACATGTCGATGATATTGCCACAGATTGAGTGCGGGAATAGATAGGAAAATCCAGCTATCTTCTACTAAGCCCAGAGATGTACAAAAATATAAGACAATGCCACTCTTCTCATTTTCTTTGTTTTGGAAAATGGTTATTTTTCATAAAAATATTGTTTATGTTAACATATAACTGGCTCATGATTATCTTAAAGTAAATTAATGAAATATTTTTTTTTATTTTCTCAACTTTAATCTCAAATATGATAAATATTGATAGATATAACCCAGATAAAAACTCTTTGGGGTCCTCAGTAACTTTTTAAGAGAATTTTTTTTTTTTTAGAGCAGTTTTATGTTCCCAGCAGAATTGAATGGAAGGTACAGAGATTTCCCATAGGCCCCTGCCCCCACACATGCACAGCCTCCCCTATTGTCACCACCCCCCATCAGAGTGGCACATTTCTTATAGTTGATGAGCCTACATTGTGTAGGGGAGGAAAACAATTTTCCCTCTACCCTTCTGAGTTCTTAGCCAAGACAGATTAATAAGAGAAAAAGAAACAAGCTTATACATACTGGGGGTGCCAAAAAAATGGATACACATGACTTGTAGTCATCTTTTGTTATCAGTATATACTGAGTATTACAATTTTAATAGTTTTTTCCTTTCTTACAATGTGTATACATTTTTTTGGCACCCTCCGTATATATCATGTATACAGGGGATAACCTGGGAAAAATGAGTAACTCTCCAAAGTGGCTTAGAATTCAGATTTGAACACCATTTTAAGAGGGAAAGGGGAGGAGGATGTAGGCCT
The DNA here is from genome assembly GCF_036562045.2 of Rhinolophus sinicus. Lineage (NCBI taxonomy): Eukaryota > Metazoa > Chordata > Mammalia > Chiroptera > Rhinolophidae > Rhinolophus > Rhinolophus sinicus. The sequence goes on along the minus strand of NC_133766.1, from coordinate 17,905,413 downwards.
CTTAGGGAGAGTAAATGGTTTTTAGGAAACATGAATGGGCTCTTAGGAGAAAAGGTGGACGACATGAGAGTTTGTGACAAAGTTTGTCTGGATATTTCTGGATATTAACTTCTAGTTTCTTCTCCTGTGATGAGTCAATCTTCCCTGGTTGATGAAACTCCCAGAAACGAGATTTGTGATCATTGAGTTCCTTTTGAAGGATCTGTCTTTAGGCAGATAAAGTGTTCCAAGTGTGCCTCCATTTGCTGTTCGTCAAGTGTCTACAGTTCAAAATAATCAACGTACCAATGCAGCATATTTTGGGGTGGCAGGTCCTGAATTCCTACAGTTACATTTTGGGGTGGCATATTCTGCTACCCCAATTCCATAGTTTACATTAGGGTTTATTCTTACACTCTATGGGTTGGGACAAATGACCTGTATCCAGCATTGTTGTATCATACAGAATAGTTTCACTACCCTAAAAATCCTCCATGACCCACTTATTCATCTCTCCCGTCCTCCATCCTAATCCCTGGCAACACTGATCTTTTTACGGCCTCCATAGTGTTGCCTTTTCCAGAACGCCATATAGTTGGAATCATACAGTATGTAGCCGTTTCAGATGGGCTTCTTTCTCTTAGTTATATGCATATTTAATGTTCCTTCATGTCTTTTCATGGCTTGATAACTCATTTCTTTTTAGTACTGAATAATGTGCCATTGTCTGGATATACTGTAGTTTATCCATTCACCTACTGGAGGACATCTTACGTGGCTTCTAAGTTTTGGCAGTTATGAACAAAGCGCCAATAAATATCCACGTGCAGGGTTTTATGTGGACATAAGTTTCCAGCTGTTCTGGTAAATGCCAAGGAGTGCGATTGCTGGATCAGATGGTAAGAGCGTGTTTCATTTGTAAGAGATGGCCAAACTGTCTTCCGAAGTTACATTCCTATCAGCAGTGTATAAGAGGACCTGTCACTCCACGTCTTCGCCAGCGTTTGGTGTTGTCCGTGTTCGGATTTTGGCCATTCTCATAGGTGTGTTGTGGTAGCTCACTGTTGTTTTAATTTGCATTTCCCTGATGACATATGATGTGGAGCATCTTTTCACGTGCTTGTTTGCCATCTGTGTATCTTCTTTGGTGAGGTACATTTTGGATAACAGTCCTTTATCACATGTTCTCCCAGTCTGTGGCATGTCTTCTCATTCTCTGAAGAGTATCTTTCACAGAGCAGAAGTTTTTAATTTTATTGAAGTCCAGCTTATCAATTTTTTCTTTCCATGGATTGTGCCTTTGGTGTTATATCTAAAAAGCCATTGCCAAACTCAAGGTAATCTAGATTTTCCTTCTGTGTTATTTTTTTAGGAGTTTAGTAGTTTTGCATTTTACATTTAGGTCTATGATTCATTCTGAGTTCATCTTTGTGAAGGGTGTAAAGTCTGTGTCTAGATTCATTTTTTTTTTTTTTTTTTGGCATGTGGATTCACAGTTGTTCCAGCACCATTTGTGAAAACACAATAGAATTGTATTGCCTTTGCTCCTTTGTCAAAGATCCTTTATGTGGGCCTATTTCTGGTCTCTCTATCCTGTTCCATTAATCTACTTGTCTGTTCTTTCACCAATACCACATGTAATGCCTTGATTATTATAGCTGTATAGTAGCTCTCAAAGTCGGGTAGAATCAATCTTCCAATTTTGTTCTAATCTTTCAATAGTGTGTTGGCTATTCTGGGTCTTTGGATCTTCAATTTTTAAGAGTCTGAAGGTGGGGCCCTGAGACCAAAAAGTTTGAGAACTGGTATTGAAGGGAAAGATGGACAACCACACAGATGAGTGCATTAAATGTCTTGTGCTAGGAAAGAGGATAGCATGTGAGCGGAGGGGAATCTGAATTAAGTTTTGTACGTCATACTGTTCTGGGGGCTCAACCAGCTTGTTGCTTTAGGGTACATCCCTGAGTCCAAATTCAGATGCCATGTGATGCAGACATGAGCCTGGTCTCAGGAGAGAATCCTAGAGAGGCATAGGACATGAATTGTCAGCCTCCCTGGGACTGGAAAACACAGGACAGAGCAGGGCAGTCTGGAATTGGTCTTCTCTGAGAAAAAGTCTTGCTTATTAGGGTTGTATATGTAACTCAAGTGCCATACCTTTTCATCTTCATAACTAAAGCTCGTTAGCTCTTAAGAGTAAACCATGTTAAAAGGGGAACAATTCACATCTGTACATCTCACCTACCACCCTTGAAGTTCTGCAGGAAACCAATGCAGAGAAGAAAAGGTGGGCCTTTGATCTCAAACCCCAGAACAACAAAAAAAAAAGAATCCCTTGGTCTCTTGGATGCCTCCAGAGAGAAAGATATATTTGCTGAAAGAGGCCATTTCCTTTCTCTGCTCCCTTCACCCAGGCCACCCCCCAAACTCAGACTACTCCCGCAGTGAGAGAGCCTAGCAGCTGACTTGAGGAAAGCTGAGAGTTGAAGGGTCAGGGTGCACAGCTGCTCCCAGGCCCAGTGGACCTCACCAGCTGCAGGAGAATCATGAGGGAATTCCAAGAGCAAGTCAAAGCACTCAAGCCCCAGGCCAAGCCTTCCTGCTCCCCAGCCATGTGGAAGCACGTCACCCCCAGGGACTGCCCCAGATGGCCTCCCACCCATTAACCATTTGCCAGACATTTCCCCAGGCACCACTTCTGACACTGTGTCAAAAGTAACAGAATTCCTGCTGGGGAGGCAGGGTTGTTGTTAACCTGGGAACCACTGGTGGGTTCAGAGGGTCCCTAAAAGTCCAGACGTGTGTGCTATTTTACAGGGAGAAGGTCTAGAGTTTTCATCAGATTTTCAAAGGCAGGGGGAGGTCCTTGCTCAAAAAAGGTTAAGAATCCCTATGTTAGAAGCCAATACTCCTTACAGCTGCTCTGTTGAGCATTTTTCAAAAAGTGCATTTAGTAACATCAGTTCAACAAATAGCTTAGTGTTCTCCATGCCTGGCTCAGTGCTAAGGACTGGAGATGCAACAATGAGCAAGACCAGATGCAATCTGTGTGTCATTAAGGGACACAGATATAAATCAAATAATCACACAAACACATGTCAAATTTCAAATCAAGTATTGCTCTGAAGGAAAGGAACCTGGTTCTATGATGGATATAACAGTGGGTGTTTAGTTTTTCTTTTTCTGTATTTATTTTTGAATAGGTAATGCATTCATGTTCAAAAATTCAAAAGGATTATACAGTGAAACTCCCTTCCCCCAACCACCCTTATCCCCAGCCACTCCCTGGAGGCTATGCAAATTCTCCAGACTGGTGAGTGGGCCTCCTGCTGTTAGACCAGAGACAGATGAGCAAGCTTACCTGAGGGTTTGAAGCTTGAAATGAAATTTGAAGCATGAACGTCAGTTAACTAAGTGAAGGGAACTGGAAGGGGAGAGGGGAAGCAATCTAGACAGAGGCAACAGCTTATGCAAAGGTCCTGTGGCAGGAGACAGCATGATGTTTTACAAGAACTAAAAGAAAGCCTGCATGGCTGGAATGCAGAAAGCAAGGGGGCGGTGGAGAGGTCCAGGATGCCACTGGGTGGAGAGGATGCATGCAGTCTAATAGCCTGCTCAGCAGTATGGATTTTTCCCTACAAGCCCTGGGAAACCACTGAATGAGGAGGGAAGGTAAACGTCAATCATACTTGCGTTTTGAAAATATTACCGTAGCTATTGTGTCGAGAATGGATTGGAGGGGAAAACATTTAATGGACTCTTATTTAGTTCAGGTAATAAATGATGTGGGTTGTTGGTGGTGCTTTATATACAGCAAGCTCCTCACATAACTTTCCTTCAATGTCATTTTGTTATAATGTTGATGAGCTGCTGTAGGAACTTAGCTCTTGTTTTATCTATCAATCAGCGTGTGGTAGAATTGGTTTTGTTATACATCATTTCACCAGAGTTCCAAGAACCTATCAACAATGTTAAGTGAGGAGTTACAATATACTGCAAGAAATGTATTGGTGTGCAAGGTTCTTACTTCTGAAAAATGTTAACAAAACATTTGTTTCAATTCTCTTAACTGAACAGAAGAAAAGCCGTAACAAGTTTGCCTAGAATGTAGTTAACACCTGGCTATATTTTGTCCAAGCACGTGGCCACACTGACAGGATAATTTAGCATCCTGTGAAAAGGTTGATGGACAAAGGACTGAAGTGTCATGGCATCTTGCTAGACGTCATTTGGTCCAGCCCCCACCTGAACACCCCAGACGTCTCCTGCTGCAGGAACCCTCCAGTGGCAGGAGATTGGTCCTGTTGTTGTTACAGGTTCTAACAGAATGACCCCATGGGTGATATCCAATACTTAATACACCCGATCGCTGGCTGTCATGGTTTTGGTCTGGGTACTTACTTTTCCTTCTGTTCTCTTAACCTTCCAGAATGGCTTATTCTGAGGAACAAGGAGGCATTCCCTGTGGTTTCATCCGCCAGAATTCCGGCAATTCCATTTCCTTGGACTTTGAGCCCGACACAGAGTACCGGTTTGTGGAGCAATTGGAAGAGCGCTACAGATGTGCCTTCTGTCGTTCAGTGCTTCACAACCCCCACCAGACAGGCTGTGGGCACCGCTTCTGCCATCACTGCATCCTGTCCCTCAGGTGAGTGGGTAGGGCCTGCAGCTCTGGCCACAGCAGACCAGCCAGCACCAGAAGGGGGTGTCCTGAGATCTAAATGTCATTTATGGCCACTCAGCTGTAATCGCGGTTTTGGAATTGTTGTGGTTGGCCACAGAACCACGAATATGAGGAGGGGCTCTCCCGGGCCCTTCTGTGAGAGCCTGTGGCGTAAACTTCATTTTTTGGCTCTCCCTTACTGATGTTCACCTTCTCTTAAAATTCTGACCACACCTGTCTTGCATGTGAGGGCAAACCTAGAAGCATAGGCCGTTTTGGGAAGGACCCATGTCTCCCGAGGGTCTTTGCTGTAGTTACCCTGACCTGTCCTTGCCTTAAGGCAGAGGTCGTGTCGCGTGGAGAAGAGATTTCGCTGCCATGCTTGCTGTGCATTCCCAGGCAGCTATAAAACCTGGGTCACGCTATATGGAGGGAAGAACGCAGGCATTTGGGGCAGTGAGGAAGCTGTACCTTGCCACACTTGGAAAGGGGGTTATTAAGGCACATTCTCCTTCTTGCATGGATTTGTTCATGCAGCACCTGTGTGTTCCAGGCACCTTGCTAAAATAAGCTCTAGTGTCCAGAAGTAAAGAGCTAGAGATTCAGTGTGGAACAGGACCCAGTCTCTGCCTTCTAGAATGTTCCAGTCTTGTGAAGGAGACAGGTTGGGGTACAGTGAGATAAGCAGAAGATTGCCGTGGGAGCACTGGTAGAGGGCATTTAACTCTGTCTGGGGGACTCACTAATTGACTGACTTGCATCCTGGGGGATGAATGGGAGTTTTTCAGGCAGACTGGAGAGGTGCTGAAATTGGGAAGCAGGGGTGGGGCCCTTCTGGGAGGAGGGACCAGCAAGAGCAAAGACAGGCCTAACCTGCTCAGGGGGAACTTCCACGGGTTGAGCATGGCTGGAGTGCTGGGGCTGCTCTTGGAAGAGCTATTGAGGTCAAGTCTTAATTCTGGCTCTATTTTTATTTTTCTCTCCAGAGAATTAAATGCAGTGCCACTCTGTCCTGTAGATAAGGAGATTATCAAATCTCAGGAGGTAAGAAAACCACTGCTTTGGTTTAGCAGCTCTCTAGGTAATAGAGAAGCCAGTGTCCTGATTGGACATTGAGGTTGGAGCAGGAGAGTCGGAGGGGAGCCTTCCTTGGAATCCATATTCCTCTGCTGAGGGGTCAAGTCAGACCCCACTCCTACCACTGTTTGACAGTCTTGTTCTGGTGTTTATTGAATCCCCACCCTGTCCCCAAGTTTCTTCTGATTCTTCCTTACCATCTTCTTATACTGGTTCCAGTTACATTGAGTGCCTTGGAGAAATGAAACATCCTGTTTCCTGGAATTCACTTTTTTATCTGGTTAATCTCTAGAACTTCCTTTCATTATTATTGTGTCTTTTTTTTTTTTTAGCTTTTTTTTTTTAAAATTTATTGGGGTGATAATTGTTAGTAAAATTACATAGATTTCACGTGTATATTGTGTCTAATAATAGCCTTATTGAGATATAATTCATATGCCATGAACTTTACCTTTAAAGTAGACATGTTTCTTGAGTATACACCTAGGAGTAGAATTACTGGGTCATATGGTAACTATGTTTAACGTTCTGAGGAACTGCCAGAGTATCTTTCAAAGCAGCTGCATCATTTTACATTCCTACTAGCAATGTATGAGAGTTCTAATTTCTCCAGATCCTTGCCAAAATTTGTTATTGATCTTTTTTATTATAGCCTTTCCAGTGGGTATTAAGAGGTAACTTGTGGTTTGGATTTGCATTTCTCTGATGATTAGTGGTACTGAGTGTCTTTTCATGCGCTTGGCCATTTGTAATATTTTCTTTGTAAAAATGCTTTTTCAAGTCCTTTGCCTATTTTTAAGTGGATTATTTGTCTTGTTGTTGAGTGCTTTATGTATTCTGGATACCAGTCACTTATCAAATATATGATTTGCAAATATTTTTCTCCCATTCGCTAGGTTGTCTTTTCACTTTCTTGATGGTATCCTTTGAAGCACAAAAGTTTTTCATTTTGATGAAGTCTTATTTATCTTTTGTGTGTTTAGTTGCTTGTTCTTTTAAGTGTTGTATCTAAGAGACCTTTATCTAACCCACAGTCATGAAGATTTTTCTCCCTTGAAACTTCCTTTTAAGCTCAGTTTTCTTCCTTTAAAATTCCAGTAGAGGACATTCAAGTGTCACCTCCTCCAGGAAGCTCCCCGAGCACCTGTCTGATGTACACGCTCCTTCTGTCCCTCTTATGATGCGAATTGTCAATGCTTAGCAGAGGACAGTGCTGTCCTTCTGTCTGCCTCACCCGCTAGGCCAGGGATTGGCCCACTACAGCATGGGATTTGTTGGGACAAATCCAGCCTGCCACCTGTTTTTGTATGACCTATGAGCTAAGAATGTTTTTTATATTTAAATCATAGAAAAAAAATCAAAAGATGGGTACACAGGAACTCTGTATTATTTTTGTGACTTGCCCTTAGTCTTAAATCATTTCAAAATAAAAATTTGAAAAATCAAAATAAGAATGATGTTTTCTGACACGTGAAAATTATATGAAATTCTCACTTCAGTGTCCATAAATAACGTTTTATTGGAACGCAGCCATGCCCATTCATTCACGTATTGTGAATGGCAGAGCTGAATTGTTGCAACAGAGACCATTGCCATGTGGTTTGCAAAGACAAAAATATTTACTATCTGACCCTTTATGAAGAAAGTTTGCCAACCCCTGGTGTGTGCTGAAATAGCAAGTCAGCACAGCTTCAGTGACACTCCCTGATGACTAATACAAACCTTTCTGCTGGGACGGGAAGCGGAAAATATCACCCTCAGCCACAGCCCCACCTTCTGACCTTTGAGCACGTGGGGTCAGGTACACCACAAAATTCTCCTAGCAGCAGCATACAGTGCTGGGCATGAAATTATTACCTGGCTTGTATGTTTGGGGACCTGTCAGAAATATGTATCTGAGACAGCTTTTTCTTTTACGGTGGTGAATGTGGTATTTCCATTCCAACCACTGTCTGGAAGTTGCCACCCAGCTATTGAGATGTACCTGAAGACCAAATTAATAATAACTTCATTCATGTTGCTCTAAAGCTTTGGAGTGTGAGAGACCTATCGTGTTTATCTTTTAGGTGTTTAAAGACAATTGCTGCAAAAGGGAAGTCCTCAATTTATATGTATTTTGCAAAAATGCTCCTGGATGTAATGTCAAGATTATTCTGGGACGATTCCAGGTTGGTATGACTCACGAACAATATTTGTCCTTGCCATTTTTCCAGTGATGTGTCTTGAACAGCTTTTTGTGACAGTGTCTGAGCTAAGCAGGGTGGGGTAGGGGGTTAATTGGGTTGCCCTCAGAGAATTCCTGTCTAGTAATTTTACTAGCATAGCATGCCAAGGGCTAAGACATGAGGGAAAAGGTTCATTGTGCGTGGAACGCGTGGAGGACATGCCATTTGTACTAGACTTTAAATTATGGGTGAAGGACATTGATCCAAAAGCGAAAATGTGAGACATGCTGGGCAAAAGGAACTCTCAAGCAAGGACATGTCATTTTGGGGGACCTGTGAAGGATTTCGGGTCCCTAGGGTGGGAGCCAGGGTATGACTGCCCAAAAGCATTTGCAAGTGCTGAGATGGGTGTTTCCCAGCACCTGTGGGCCTTGGGTACCTAGTGTTTATGGTCTAAGGCAGGTAGGTAACAGATCAGAACAGAGATAGCATAGAGTTTAAAGGGGAAGTATTGGTACGAGATACAAACAAGTAAGGTGCAGGGGAGTTGACTTCCTCTCAAGTGAACTGTCCTACATAGCTCTTCCATCCAGCTGGGGAAGCTCGTTGAATTCTAAGCTGGAAATGTGGCTGTGTCATGGCAGGCCCATATCAGATTTGATCACACTATGAATGAGTAAGACTCAGGCATCTCAAGCTTCCTGGGAATTGCTTGGCAGCTGCTGAGATTTTCCCCTCCCACCCACACATTTTGGAAAGTATTTCTTCAGGTGATTCAGTCTTTTCTCCATCACGCCTCCAAACCCCCTAGGCACTGAGCTTATAAATGTGTAAATGATTTCCTTGTTAATCCAGGGAGTTCTTTGGAGGTTCAGAACTTTTTTTGTGTTTGAAAGTCAAATCCTAGAGCAGGCCCTCTTTTCCCACTTGGTTGTGTTCTCACTAAGCCTGAAAAGGATATGAGGCTCAAATAGACCACCGAGTAGTTTAAAGGCCAAATCATCAGCGTCTAGAGGACAGTGGCTGGTTTCTTTTCGCCTCTTTCTTGTGTGTGTGTGTGTGTGTGTGTGTGTGTCCCTGTCCCTGCATTCCCTGTTCTCCCAGTCCAGCATGATGAGGTATAGAATCTCCCAGATAGCAGAGACTTGATGAATGCTGACTGTTTTGCTGAGAGTGGAGGGGAAACATCAGTAAATTTTTGGATAAGATGTGGCTTTCAATTGTTATCACCATGTGTTTCTTACTAGCAGAGGCAAAGGAAAATAGCTATACTATTTATGTATCTCCTGTAGAAAAACCGTTTGCTCTTTTTTCCTTCAGAGAAGGGGTCAGCAAACTGTTGCTATCAAGAGCCAGATAGTAAATATTTTAGGCTTTGCGGTCCATACAGTCGCTGTCACAACTACTCCACTTCCCCATTGTGGAGGGAAAGCAGCCATAGGCCGTATGTGAATAGATAGGCGTGTGGCTGTTCACCAATACAACTGTATTGACTAAAACCAGTCGCAGGCCAGGTTTGGCCCAAGGGCCATAGCTTGTTAACTCTGTTTTAAAGGCTTTTACAGGGAGACAAGCTCAGTAGGATATTGCTAACTTGTCAACATCACAGTAACTTGCATTAATCCAAACATTTTATTAAGCTGTGCTTGCTTTTATAAATCTCTAATGTGAAGCCCACTGGAATGAACGCTGTCCATATCATTCCTCGCTAATAATCTGGTTAAAAACATGTCCTGACTTTATAAGGCTGATCATTCCCAGCTTCTCTTGGGCCTGTGATCCTATCATTTCTCTCCCTACTTCTGGAAAAGCTTCCTCTCGACCCCTTTTCTTCCGTTTATCCTTTCCCTTCCTTCACTGACTTAGGATAGGCCCTTCTCTTCCCTCTTTTCCCTCTGTCTGGCTTTTACCATCTGCTATGCAGAGATTAGTACTTGGTGCTGGGGATGAGAATGGAGAGTTCACAAAAGAAATAAAGATCCTTGAAGCCCTGGTAAATTAATTGGCAAGCCTAAGGAAAATATTCAAGAACCAACCTGAGAACACGAGCATGTTCCTAGATAATCTGAAAGAAACTCAGCATACTTCCTTCTTCACCCATTCTCCCCTGTCCTAACTCCCACCAAGCAAGGCTGGCTTTCACAGCCTCTCTCCCAGGTCCAGGCAGCTCTCTATGGGGGGCGCTGTCCTCAGCAGAGGCAGGAGCGGCCTCCACTGAGAGCCTGCAGGCAGAGGCTGCCCTCCCCGCCCTCTCCGTCCTCCCTCCCTCCCTCACTAGGCCTTCCAGCCGCCTCTCCTCCCGCTGCCCTTGTCAACGTCCCCCTGGCCTCTTGTCATCTATTGCAGGACCACCTTCAGCAGTGCTTATTTCAAGCTGTGCAGTGTTCTAATGAGAACTGTCGGGAAGTAGTCCTTCGGAAAGATCTGAAAGAGCATGTGAGCGCAAACTGCCAGTTTCGAGAGGAAAAATGCCTTTATTGCAAAAAGGATGTGGTAGTAATCAATCTACAGGTAAAAAGAGAACAGTCTTTATGGGGCTAAATTCTGCCTGACTGGTCACAGGGAATCAGATGGGATACCAGAACCACATTTTGGGGTTTATTATTGCACAGAAATAGGTCTAAGAAATAATTTTATCTGAGGGTTCTGTAAAAAACTAAAAGCTTTCTTGTTGGTGGGATTCTATTTATTCATCATTGGCAAAAATATTGTTCAAGCATCTGCTGAGTGTGAGTGTGCAAGGAGTTATGCCCATGCTGAGTCACACATTGGTGACAATACTGTCTGTCCTCAGGATGCTGCGATCTAACTGGAGCGGCAGTGTGTGGGCATAAAAAGAGAGCATGGGGTACCTTCCACATGTGCCATGACTCCCACAGCGTGCCCCACTGTGAGTCCTGTGCCGTCTGACCTTTTAGAATAATTAGAAAACTGAATTGAATTCGTTTATACCAAGAAAGTAGCCATGTATAATCCTTTCTGGAACTGGGCCATACCTTCCTATAGAGAGTAAGCTGTATAACATCGATCCCCAAAGAGCTATGTGTATAAACACTCTGAGGCCATAAAAGGGAACCCTTGAAAGCAAGGGGGAGCTTTGTTTCAATACACTTTCTCTGTTTCAGAATCATGAGGAAAACTTGTGTCCCGAGTACCCAGTATCTTGTCCCAACAAGTGTTCACGGCTTATTCCAAGAACTGAGGTAAGTGTAAATAATGCTCTCAGTAGGTTTTATGTAAGATAAACTTTTAGTAATCATGATGATTTGATAGGATTGCATAGGCCGAGGCCCAAGGCTTAAATGACACCCACGATAACCATGTCTCTGTCTTCCCTTCCCTTTTCCCCAAGAATTCTCAGTTTTTACCTTAGCATTCTCTCCACCAGGCCTTAGCATGGCTTTTTCCTTCTCCTATTCCCGCCCTTCTTCCCAAGCCACCCTGGGCTGCCTGCTTGCTGCGGTTATACCAGGCATTTGGAGAATCAGTGATGAATTTCTGGAGCCTGAGGCTGTCTATTTCGTAGGTGGATGAACACCTCGCCGTGTGTCCTGAAGTGGAACAAGACTGTCCTTTTAAGCTCTATGGCTGTACTGTAAAGGTATGGAGTGCTTTTTGCTTCTGCCTCTGCATTCTATATAATTCACTGAGTGAATTCCTTGTGTTCTTGGATTCCATACAGGATACAAAAGGACATTCACTTATGAGGATTTTAAGACTCGCAATTGTATTCATCAGGGTTCTCCAGAGAAACAGAACCAATAGGAGACATAGAACATATATGAACATGAATACGAATATGAAAAATATAAATAATATAAATATAAATAATGAGAAGGAGAGAGAGCGAGAGAAAGAGAAAAAGGGAGAGATTTTAAAGTAATTTGCATAAGTGATTGTGGGGCTGGCAAATCTGAAATTTGTAGCGCAAGCGAGAAGTCTGGATACTCAGGCTATAGTTCAACTGTTGTAATCTTGAGGAGAAGTGCTTCTTCTCCAGTAAACTTCAATCTTTGCTCTTAAGGCCTTCAGCTGGTTGGATGCACTCCCCCTAACCCCCATTATGGAGGCTAACCTGTTTTCCTTAGAGTCAACTGCTTTAAATGTTAATCACATCTACAAAATCCCTTCATAGCAACATCTAGACAAATTTTGGCCAAACAACTGGGCACCATAGCCTAGCCAAGTTGATACATAAAATTAACCACCACAGGGATAATTTCTGCCTCTGCCAGGTTTGGGGATCTCCTGGAGTCACTTTTCCAATGATGACAAATCTTGGTTTTATGGTAACCCCTGTCTATCCCCAAGGATTTTGAAACAAATTGACTTAAAATTATGTTTTAAAATATATTTTGTTATCTGTTAAATTCCTTTAAAAGTATTATTCAGAATACTATATACCATAAATTTAAAAAGAACAAAAATAATGTTTGATTCCTACATCAGTCTTTTTAACAGATTCCAAATGGATCAAAGTTTTAACCATTAAAATATATCATGCTCTGTATTGTTTCACATTTTCTGTAAATCTAAAATTACTCCAAAATCATATTTTAAAAATCATAAAAATACTAGAAGAAAAAAAATGAGTGAATTTTCTTTTTATTCTTGAAATAAAGAAGACTTTCATAGATGATTAACACAAAACCAGAAGCCATAATTCTGATAAGTTTAACCATAAATATTTAAAACTTCTATTGATTTTTTAAAATTACCATAAATAAAGTCAAAAGCAAACCACAAACTGGAGGTATATTTACAACATATGACCATGCAAAAAAGGGCCTACTTTTTTAATATACAAAGAATTCTTATCTTACACCTAATTAAACATAAATTATAACAAGAAATATAATTTGCACCATCAAATTGACAAAGACTAAAACAATTTATAATATCCAACTTTTTTGAGGGCAGTTTGGTTATAACTATGAAAATAAAAAGTGAACCCACACATTGACCTTATCCTTCTGCTAGGAATTTATCTCACAGATATCCTTTCATAAGTGGGCAGTGATTACACATATACACACACACACACAGATGTTTATATAGCAAAAAAAGCCCACAAAACAACTAAAAACAACTTATAAGTCCTTCATATTCATATTTTGGGATACTTGCATCTGATAAAAAGAATAAGGTGTATACTTTTTAATTAAATATAATATGCTCTCTTTGTATTAAAATGTGTATGTATCCTCACTGACTGTTGGGTGAGAGTAGGGAATTGTGTGGTGATGCAGAGAATGCTTGTAGCTTTCATTCTACGTCATCTTTCATTCTGTATCTACATAAGCATATATTTCTCTTATTTTAAAAATCTATTTGAAAAAATATATATATTACGAGAAGCCTTTAAAAAGAATCAATGAAGAGTCCATAAATTTGTCACATACCAAACCAGTGATTGTCTTCATTGTAAAAACGACAGGGTTTACCTCTCTAGTGCATGAAATACAGAAGTGCTTTCCAGCTTTGAAAGGAATTCTCTTTAGAGTTAGGCGCAAATGTTCAATTGGATTGTATTCTAGAACTTACCTCAGTTCTAGAGCCGGGGATGAGAGTTCTCTGGACGAGGGGCCAACCCTAAACAGAAGGGAAATTGATGATGAATGTTTGCTTAAAATCCATGGATCACCCAGAACCCCTCACATTTCCTTTATTAGTCATATAGGCACTTTGTGATTATTATTGCAAATGTATTATTTGATTTTGAGGGCAGCAAATTTGCATGGGCCGAAATCACAATTAAGTTGCCTACCTTCGGCCTGTGATAGCAGGACCGTGATAGAAGACAGCATAGAAATGTGCTTGGTAGGAGGGAGAACTAACGTAAGCCTAAAACTGACCTGGAGGTAACCCACTAAGGAGACAGGTTTTATATACGAGTAACTGTGAGATGACAATATCTACACTTAAACCACAATCCGATAGTCCCAGGGCCAGGAAGGAAATCAGCATTGGGAATTTTGATAGTGGTCTGATTCTCTGTCTCTGTAAGTTTAAAATTGTTTCGTGGGAACTGTCCTGAAGCTGGAGGAGGGACCATTCTTCCTGCAACCCACCTTGAGTCAAGTAAGCAACGTTGTTAAAGTTCTGCTTTAGCAGAGCATACCACCCTTGTTTTGGGAGCCTTTCAACAACCTGTCTTATTTTTCTCTTCATATTGAAGGACAAACGGGAGAAGCTGCAGCAGCATGAGCATTCCGCCTTACGGGACCACATGCTTCTTGTTTTAGAAAAGAACTTCCAATTAGAAGAACAGGTAAATAAATATCAGGTTTGGATATAAAGGGAGGCAGCAGGATTGCTGAGATTTGCAATTATTGGCATTCTTACAGTCTCCGTTTCAGTGTAAGTTGACTGGTGGTAGATGTTTTTCTACTAAGTGGCCCAGTAGACTCATAGGATAGCAGGACATTTGAAGTGGAATGTGCCTTTGAGATCTTTGAGTCCATTGCCCTCATTGAACAGAGGAAGTAACTAAGCTCAAATACAGTTTGATGTGTTTGTGACTCATAAGTGGCAGAATTCAATCTCAAACCAATGTCCCCTGATTCGCAGTCACACGCTCTCTGTGACATGCCACACTGCCTCTCTACAGCCCTTTTGGTTAATCATACCCGGTACCTAGTAGGTGGCTCGTAGGTGTTCAATGTTTTTTAATGAAATCAGTATTACCATGAAACAACAGTTGACAATCTGTTCTAGGCACTCTAGGTTTTATATATTTTGTAGAGAGTCATAACTCCTGCCTTTGAGAAGGTTTGTAACCGGATAAATGCCTACATACATATTTATTTCACCGAGTTGCTATTATTAAGTGAAAGTATGTGTGCAAATGCCTGCCGTAGTCCCTGGAATATTCATAGTGGACCTCAATAAATGCTGATTCTGTTGCATAATTATTATAAAAGTTAATGTTTTTGTTAGAACATCTCAGGGGATCAGACTTTTCAAGCCCACGTAGAGAAGAAAACCATCCATCTGCAGAGAGGGAGCTGAACTGGCTACTGCCGATGATTTTATGATGTCTGATTCCAGATTCATGTAGGTGTGTGAGTTCCAGGGTCAGATACTGGAGAAAGTTGGAATGACTGATGAAACTGTAACTTTGGTAGAAGGCATGCTGCCTAGTAACCATTCCCAACTTCTTTCTTTATCAGTTGCCTCATTCACCCATCCATTCATTCAACAAATACCTCCCAATATGTCAGATACAATGCTAGTTGCTAGGGACAGCTCACAAAAATGGAAATAGTTAAGTGGCTGTGTCTCACAGGACATGCTGTGAGGATGCCCCCTGTCTGGGTACAGAGGCTACATCAGTTTACTCCAAGGGAAATGGGGAAGGACATCTGAGATACGTCTTGAAGGAAGAGAAGGTCTGTCAGTTAACATGTTGTGGAAAGAGGGCTTTCTAAAAGGGAAAAGTTAAGGCGGGGAGGCATAAGGGAGGCTGATGGTTCAGGGAAGTGGTATTTCCTGAATCCCATTGGATGGAGATTTCCTGAATCCAATGGGATGGAGAGACAGCTCAGGGTAAAACAGGAATGGTCTGTTAGATTCAGATTGCAATAGCTTTCCATGTAAGCTAAGACGTTTTGAATACTGCATTCATTTTTCTTTTATTTATTCATATTCTGCCTTGTTTCAGAAAGGATTTAAGGGCCAAAAGTCTGAACTGATGTTTGTCAGTACTAGGGAGCTAATAGGGACTTTTACATTGGAAACTACTTGGCCAGCTAATTGTTTGTTTGGTTTTAAAAAGTAAGACAGCTGGCAGTAGCATGGAAGATGGATAGATGGAGAGAAGAGAATGAGGACAGAGCGACCAGGCAGAAGGATGCTGCAAAAGACGCGACAATGTCGTGTAGAGCTTGGCAATTGACGAGCGAGGGCTCTGGTATCAGAAAGCCTGGCTCCGAGGATGAGCTGCACACACAGTCCTATGAGTATGAGCAAGCTACTTACCCTCTCTCTCCCCAGTTTCTTCATTTGTAAGTGGGGTGATGGTGAGGGTTAAATGACATAATATTTAAGCCCTTAGCACAGTGCCTGGCACATGAGCTTTCAATATTAGGTTGGAAGCAAGATGCTGGAGGAGGTGATGGTGATGGTCATGGTCAGCCAAGGCTGCGTCAGTGGGAGACAGGACAGTGGGAACCACGCAGGGAATGGAATGGCTGTGAGCTCAGAAGGCAGGGAACATGGTAATGTTAACTGAGACGGGGCGCTACAAGAACCGGAGCAGGTTAGAGGTGAAGGTGAGGAGGGGAGATTTGCTTTTGTGCAGGGAGATGTCTGGTGCGTAGGTAGAAGTCAGCTCTCAGGGTCTTCATAGAGGATTCTGGGGCCAGAGATCAGATGGTTGTTGCCGCCATTTGTGCCTTCATTTATAAAATATGTAGCAGATGCCCTCTATGTGCCAGGAACTGTGCAAGACTTTGGGAATAAAGAAATAAGTGAGATATTGCCTTGACAATTTACTGGAGGGGAAAAAAAAAGGTGAAAATAACCCCCCCCCAAAAAACAACAACACCAAACCAGTAGAGTAATAAGGGTATGTTATACACTAGAGTATAGTCAGGTGTCATGGAATTTAAGAGGTAGCCTGGGTAAGTGGTCCTAGTAATAATCCTGAGAGAATGTACCCTTTGAGTGGAGGCTTGGAAAGCAGTGCTTTCTTGATGAAGGAGGAAGTGTCTGAGAGGGAAAGGCCTGGTGGGAAATAGAAGTTGTGCACTCTTGCTGGGCAGGGTGCACACGACGCCTGAATGGGCTTGAGACTGAAAAGGTAGCCTGGGGCAGAGCGTGTAGGGCCCTGTATGGCCTGTGAAAGGCCACTAGAGATGGTTAAAGGGACGGGGGTGAGGGTGGGGCGCGCGGGGCAAGACCAGATCTATCTCTGCACATTATTGTGGACAATGCATGGAGTATGCATTGGAGGAAAACAAGACTAAAAAGAGGGAGAACATGCATTCATGCATTCATTTAACAAATATTTAGCAAGCTCCTACTGGCTCCAGGAGCCAGGCCAGTTGCTGGGGTTACAGTGGACTGTAGGGTCCATGCCAGGCCCAGCTCCCATAGACCTCCCTTCCAACACGTGTGTGTAGGACCAGTTAGGAAGCTGTTGTAGCAGTCCAGGTGAGAAGTGATGAAGGCTGAAGTTAGTGCTGAAACAAGGTGAGAGGAAATGAGAAATGGATGTTGTTTTGTCTTGTGTGTTAAAGTTGGCAAGTATTGCTGATTGAGTGGATATGAGGATGAGAGAAGAGTTGTCTAGGGTCACTCTTAGGTTTTTGGTTATTTCTTTCCCATAGGTTACAAATTCTGAGCGGGTACCACGTTTTGCCTACCACTCGCTAGCTGTATGCCGGGCAGATTACATAAACTCTCTGCCTCTGTGTCATCATCTGTAAAATGGGACCAATAGTCATAACCCAACTCATAGGGTTCTTTGCGGATAAAAGAGCTAAGGGTATGATAGACATTCAGCAGATTTCAGCTATTACTATTGATACTGTGGCCATAACATCTAGTGTGGTATGGTGACTAGTGACTTTTAGTAAGTATATACTGAGTGAATGAAGACAACCAGTTCAGTAAATTCAGTCAAGTGATGTCACTGTCATTAGATGAACCATCATAGTGGGTTAGGTATAGAAAAGATTCATGAGAATCTGTGGGTCAGTTTTTTTCAAAGCACCTGCAAATATTTTCCTAGAATTATATAGGAATCTACTGGTAAATTCCTATATATTCCTATAAATTCCCATATATACTCATACATATATGTGTGTGTGTGTGTATATATATATATATATATATATACACACACACACATATATGTATATATGTATATATATATATATATATATATATATATATATATACACACACATATCTGTATATATGTATGTGTGTATATATATATATATATATATATATATATATATATCCTAGAAAACTATATAATATAGTTTTTTGGGGGTGCCAAAAAATGTACTCACATTTTAAGAGATGTTATCTATTGCTCAAGCAGTAGTTCACCATAATAGAAGTGTCTGGATGCTGATGGTAACAACTTTGATACAGTTTTTTCCTTTCTTAAAATGTGTATACATTTTTTGGCACCCTCCCTCTATATACATATATACCTGGAGTGCCAAGAAAATATGTACAAGCGGACACTTTGGTCAGCGTTGCTCAAGCAGTAGTTCGCCATAATCAGAAGTGTCTGGACACTGACGGTAACCACTTTGAGCACCTCTTGTAATTGCAGGAATCAAACGTGACTTGTATTCATCTTATGTTATCAGTATATATTGAATATTACAATTTTAATACAGTTTTCCTTTCTTAAAATGTGTATACATTTTTTAGCACCATATCTTACCTGCAATATTTTCCTAGAACTGCATTTATTTTAGTTTGTATGCATGCATTTAAATGACCTCAGCTACTTTCCTGTTATTAGATTTCTGATTTATATAAGAGCCTGGAGCAGAAAGAAAGTAAAATCCAGCAACTAGCAGAAACTGTAAAGAAATTCGAAAAGGAGTTCAAGCAGTTTGCACAGCTGTTTGGCAAAAACGGAAGCTTCCTCTCAAACATCCAGGTGAGAAATGGCCTTTCTACTTATCACCAAGGCTTAGCCTTCAATTGGCAGGGAGGGTTTTTCTTATAACGTTTTAAATGGGAATAATTTCAAAAGCTCAGAAAAACTACAAGAATAAGATAGTGCAAAAAACACCTGTATATTCTCCACCTAGACTCACCAATTGTCAATATTCTGTCCTGTTGGCTTCATCATTCACCTTCATTCTCTCTCTCCCCACCCCCTTCCCCTCTGTCCTTTCAGAACCATATGAGAATAAGCTGCATATACTATGGCCCTTTACCCCTACATACTTCAGTGTGTATTTCATAAGAATAAAGATCTTCTTTTACATAGTCCCAGTACCTTTAGCAATGTCAGTACATTTAACATTGATACAATAATTTTATATAATTTATGGCAGTTAGGGTTTTAATTAATGTTGGGCCAATATTAGTCACTTGATTTCAGATTCATTGAGAGCATTTATAGTCCGGAATTTTGTAGCCAACAGAGTGAAACTATTAATTCCTTTGGGAAGAAAATGTTTTAAACATCAACAAAAGAGAGCAAAAATTACTTTGTAAACCATGAATGTTAAAACCCATAAATTCCTAATGAATAATATCTTTATTGTAATTATAAAATTATAGTGAAAAAGATTCCTTGACGTGTTGTATGGGAAATATTTTTTGAAATTTGAATTATCCCAGAATATACAAGCCATATAGTTTCCATACTTTGTCAGCACACCGTGTGTGTGTGTGAGTGTGAGAGTGTGTGTGTATGTATGTGTCTGTACGCACATGTGAGAGTGTCTAGGAGAAAGGAAAAACATCATATGTTACTATCTCAATTCTGATCTTTTTCTAGCACATTGAGCAGTCAGAGTTAAGGCAGCAAGGCAAGAGAGTAGGAAAGCTATAGCTGTAGTTTTGTTTCATCTCTTCCATCGAAAGAGCAGTCGAAAGTTCAGGCCTCACCCAGGGCACTTCTGTACCACCTGTAGTGCACCAGGCCAGAACAGGTGGGCTGTCTTCTAGCTTATTCTCTGCCTTCTAGCAGAGCAGAAGTGAATCAGGAGAATCGCTTCTAAGAAGAGAAGGAAGTGATAAGGCAACAGGAAAGATGACATGAGCACAGAGATATAAAGATAGATTAGAGAAACGAGTGAAGAGAAATTGAGGGATGAGTAAAAATCAGATGAAGAAAAGTCCAAAGATTTGGAACAGCAGCTGGGATGGGGAGAGAGAGAGGGAGGAGGAGGAGGATAAAGAGGAGGAAGAGGAAGAGGAAGAGGAGGAAGATGTAGGTGGTTAATCTCTGCAATCCTCATTGAATTTTCTATTCTGGGCTATGTAGTTTCATTTCATTAATTCATTAATTAAATGTGAAATGTTTGAGTTGAAAATTTTAATCTCAATGAACTGCTAAGATATTAATTTACTAAGATATTAATATCCATTTTGTACTGAAAGGTTCTTACCAGTCACGTTGACAAGTCTGCTTGGCTAGAAGCGCAAGTGCGTCAGTTATTACAAATGGCTACCCAGCAACAAAATAAATTTGATATGAGGCCTTTGGTGGAAGCAATTGATACAGTGAAACAGAAAATTACCCTGCTAGAAAGCAATGATCAAAGATTAGGTATGTGTAATATTTTTTATCCCTCTTTTGGTGACTGTTTGTCTGCATATGTTCAGGCATCCAGGATAAACAATAGTTGAATCTGGTATTTGTGAAACAAAGCGCATGAGATTCTGGCTAATCGGGCAAAAATGATGAAGAGCCACCAGCTGGAGCTGGGAGGGGTCAGGGGTGGAAAAGGATCAGAACAGAATGATTCCAAGAACAGGGAATGATGGTTTTTAAGGAGAGTGGAAAATAAGGAGAAAGCTAAGCAAGCAATGTGGTGGAATCATTGTTTTAAGTACAGGCATACATCGTAGATACTGTGGGTTCAGTTCCAGACCACTGCGATAAAGTGAATTTCACAAAAAAGCAAGTAACAGGTTTCCTTCTTCTTTTTTTGGTTTCCCAGTGCATATGAAAATTATGCTTGCGGTACACTGCAGTCTATTAAATATGCAATAACATTATGTCTGAAAAAAAATGTACACACCTTAATTAAAAAAAAACTTGGTTGCTAAAAAATGCTAACTAGAGGGAAAAGGGGGTCAAATACCGGGGGTACCAAAAAAATGTATACAAGTGGACACTTTGGTCAGCGTTGCTCAAGCAGTAGTTCACCATAATCAGAAGTGTCTGGACACTGATGGTAACCACTTTGAGCACCTCTTGTAATAGCAAAAGTCAAACGTGACTTGTATTCATCTTTTGTTATCGGTTTATATTAAGTATTACAATTTTTATACTTTTGTCCTTCCTTAAAACGTGTATACATTTTTTTGGCACCTTCTTTACATGGTGATATATTATAAAAATGTACACTTGAAACCTATATAATTTTGCTAACCAATGTCACCCCCAATAAATTTAATAAATAAATAAATAAATAATGCTAACCATCATCTGTGACTTCAGTGAGTAGCAGTCTTTTTGCTGGTGAAAGGTGTTGCCTTAGTAACATCAAAGATCACTGATCACAGATCACTGTAACAAACATAATGACAAAGTTTGAAATATGGTGAGGATTACCAAAATGTGGCACAGAAACACGAAGTGAGCAAATGCTGAAAAATGGCGCCAATAGACTTGCTTGACACGGGGTTGCCACAAACCTTAATTTGTAAAAAAAAAACGCATTGTGTGCCAAGCACAATAAAGTGAAGTCCAATAGCACAAGGTATGCCTGTAGAGAAAATTATAAAAGGGCTTGGCTATTTAAAAGCATGCCGGTTAGAAAACCGGGGCGCTCACCATGCTAACTAACTGAATGTTGCGTGTGTCTTCTCTACACTTGGGCAAGATTCAGTTCAAGAGGACGCATTCAGGTTTTTTGGTGCTGCTCTCGCCAAAACATGCGATTCACTGAGTAGATACAATGAATACAAATGGTCCATTGGTAGACATTGAATTCAGTTCATCTTTAGGATGTGAGACTTTTATTGGTTCTCTTCAGATAACGAAATTCCACTTTGGGCAAATGCTCAAGACAACTTTGAGGCCCACAGAATCTGTGTTTTCCTTTGCAGTTGTTTTAGAAGGGGAGACGAACAAACACGATGTCCACATTAATATCCATAAAGCACAGCTGAATAAAAACGAAGAGCGATTTAAACTGCTGGAAGGTGCCTGCTATAACGGAAAGCTCATCTGGAAGGTGACAGACTACAGGATGAAGAAGAGGGAGGCGCTGGACGGGCACACGGTGTCCATCTTCAGCCAGCCGTTCTACACCAGCCGGTGTGGCTATCGGCTCTGCGCGAGAGCATACCTGAACGGCGACGGGTCCGGGAAGGGCACGCACCTGTCGCTGTACTTCGTGGTGATGCGAGGGGAGTTTGACTCGCTGCTGCAATGGCCGTTCAGACAGAGGGTGACCCTGATGCTTTTGGACCAGAGTGGCAAAAAGAACCACATTATGGAGACCTTCAAGGCTGACCCCAATAGCAGCAGCTTTAAAAGACCCGATGCTGAGATGAACATTGCCTCTGGCTGTCCTCGCTTTGTGCCTCACTCTACTTTGGAGAACGCCAAGAACACCTACATTAAAGATGACACCATGTTCTTGAAAGTGGCTGTGGATTTAACTGACCTGGAGGATCTCTAGTCACCATTTCTGGGGTGACAAAAGACTTCTTGGGTCCAGAACCTTGGAAGATGAAACCTTTATCATAGTGACTAAATTGAAACTCAGTACACGTTTGTATTCGGCTTTTTGCCCTTAGTGTTTGAAGTCAGTCTGAAACTTTTTACATTTCACTTGGTCCCAATTTGAAACTTAAAACACTTAGGATATCCTCTCATTATTTATATTTTTCTAGCTCTTGAAAGATGGTAAGTTTCTGGACAGCAAGGTTTGGGGCTTATCTCTTTTACTGGTGCTTAGCATGGGGCTTCAGGGGGCCACTCCACAAGCTTAAATGTTATTGAGGACACAGACGTTGAATTCCCAATTGAAAATTCTTTGGTACTTTACTATTTGGCCTGCTGATTTTGGAATTGACCAGAAGCCTGCGAAAGCCTCCTTTTAGGGTAGGCTGTTCCAGATCAGTAGATGGGTATTATATGTACAAAGACAGTATGTCCAGTTGGCAATAGACATTATGGTCAAATACTGAATTGCTACACCTCTAAATAGTTTCATGAAATTCACCACTCGTCAGCAAGCACAGTTTTGCAAGGCTGCATAAGAACTGGTGATTAAAGTAAGCACCTTCATTTTCCCTGCTGTAGTAAAGCAGAAAGTACCACATAGCTTACATATAAGGAGATATAAACATTTAACTAAAGTTCAGATTTTATTAGGTTCAACCATGTGTAAAAACTATTTTCATAGGTCAAAAACAGTCAAATATTAATAGTTTAATAAGGTTCAACTTAAATGTAGATATGCATATGTATACAAAACTGCCTCAGCCGGTGGGGAGCGCAAGGCTCATAACACCAGCATGGGCCAGGGAGCTGTGTGCTACACAACTAGACCGAGAAACAACCACTTGAACTGGAGTGTGGGGGCGGGGGAGGAGGGGTGGAAGAAAGAGGGAAAGAAGAAAAAACCAAAACATTTTCAAGTGAATTTCTCAAAATACTGGTTTTGTGTTTTAATCAGCTTTTCTACATAAAAAATTTAAATCATGGCATGGTTTGCTTATGAGTTCAGAGTCCATCATTGAAACAGTGAACACAGAACAAGGTATTCTAGAGAATAAAGCACTCCTTTCCCACAAAGTAAGAGTTGGGATTTTTGTTTTAAAGAAGTGGATCCGTGTAAACTATTTTTCCTCTTTTGTGATATGAACAGTTATTCTATATGAATAAGATTTAAATTTTTATTTCCTTTTGGTTTGATTTTGATTCCTGGTGAAATGAAAACAATCCACTAGGCATAAAAGGGGAGCTACAGCTACACTTGAGAAATATATATGCAGGATTAAAGTAGGGTGGGAGGCGGGGTACATATTAATGCATATTAACAGACCTGAATTCTGCCCCCTGATCTCCAAATTTGATATTTTCAGAGGAACAAGAATAGTCACAGCCAGGTTCAATTCACAGTGCCAATCCCGGATGCAAGTAAACAGGACACAGAATCGCCAAGCCTTTGTGTGGTCCCCAGACGATCGGGCCACACTGCTAACTACCTCTTTTCTCTTAGAAAGTGGTTTGAGACATGGGTCTTAATCTTACATAAGAATTCTGGGCTGGAGACAAATCTTGATGGATGCATGGTAGGAGAACCACGTGGTGAAATTACCTGAGACCAGCACATTTCAGAGGGAGGAGGAAGCATTTGGAGAAGGAATGGTCAGAGGTAGGAGAAGTACAAGGAGACGGGAAAGGAAAGGAATGTCAGCAGGACCAAGTGCCACCCTAAGAACAGCAGTCACCCCACAGCCGACTCTTAACTCATTATGACGCCCATGCTGCTCCCTCCTCAGTCTGTGTCTCTGACCCTTTGCCTTAATTGGCGGATTCTTATATCCAAGTACCTGCTGACCATCTAAACTTAGAAATCCCACAGGTACTTTAAAGTCCAGTTCACCAAAGCTGAGCTGGAAATCTTCCCACTCTCCCTTCCACTGCCCACCTGACTCCCGCTGTTTATTCTACCCCAGTTAATGACATCATCCAAGCCAGAAGTTTGGACACTTCTAGATTCCTCCCTCACTGTCCCCATCTAACCACCCACCCAGTTCTGCCAATATGACCCCCAGATAATTTCTTTAAATTATTCCTATTGCTTATCCCTACTTCCCTCCGCTGCCTTAAGGTAGCCTACATTTTTTTGCTATGCAGTTTTTTATTTATTTATTTTTTGCCTTTTTCAAATGCAACCTCACACTGCTACCCAGTAATCTCTCAAATGGAAAACTGAGAATGACTCCCCAACCCACCCACTGGCTCCATCACCCACAGGACAAAGCCCAGCCTCTTTGACATGGGGTGCAAGGCCGAGCATGGCCACCTCGGGCCCTCCAGCCTCACCTCCTGACAGTTCTCCCCCTTCACATTTAGCAACAGCACACCAAGCTGTCTGCCATTTGTCTGGGCTTGTGCTGCACTTCTACGGGAATACTCTT
The DNA here is from genome assembly GCF_036562045.2 of Rhinolophus sinicus. NCBI lineage: Eukaryota > Metazoa > Chordata > Mammalia > Chiroptera > Rhinolophidae > Rhinolophus > Rhinolophus sinicus. The sequence goes on along the minus strand of NC_133766.1, from coordinate 17,880,714 downwards.
CTCTACCGTCACCTCCTTCTTTGCCTGGTGAATTCTTGTTCTGTAAGATTCTGCTGTGGCCTCACCTCCTCCAGAGGTCTTCCCAAACCACCCCTACTCACTGCACAGCCCACACCACCCTCACTAGACCAGGAGTACCTGCTCTGTGCTGCATACTGCCTTGTCTATACCTCAGTGTTCTCTTTTTTCCAGAAAACAAGTGTTAATTGACTATGTATTTGCAAGATTTTGTGTTAGGTGCAAATACAACAGCTACTGTCCCTGTCCTCATAAAACTTACAATCTGGAGGCCAACCACAAGTGGTGAACCAAAGCGATGTAGACGTAAATGTTCTCGGTCTCCTCTGTCTGATAAAGACTTTCCCTCTCACTCCACCCCCAAAAATGTACCTCTCAGACCAGTTCTGAATATTTGTGATGCAAAATAAGAATAGGCAGAAAATATTTCAAGGGAGAGCGCTTGGGGCAAAATTTATGAAGAAAAAGCTACACCAGTCCACATAAGGATTGGGTAGAACTGAAGAAGAGAGAAAAGGGATTATGAACTTACGGGAACTGTTGGGAATTGTGACTTGGAGCCCCTTTGATGCTGTTTTCCTTCCAAGAGACCATTAAAGACTAAAGTACATTTAAAAAGTATTTTGGTCTGTTTGAATTCCACTTGTCGAGTGACACTCCACGTAGGGATTAGACTCTGGCTCCAGCACTTATAAGACACTTGAACAAATATATATGTAACAATATACATTGTGATAAATGTCTTGACGAAAATGACAGAGGGCAGTGAAAGAATAATAGTACCGGACTAGAGAGAATATGTGTATACTTCGGGTTATCAGGGAAGGCTTTTACGCTGAGGTAACATGATAGTGTTCACGTAACGTTTTCTGAACGTCCAGCACTTTTGAACATCCTTCAAAATATCTGAGGAATTTCCTGTGAGAAAACTTGCCTCCTTGACCCCCTTTGCAGTACATGCATGTGACCTAGGCCCCTCAATCAGGCATACCTGTGCAAAATTTCAACTTGAAAAATGAAGTTGGAAAGAGTCAACGTTTTTTGCAAGAAAGATTTGCAAGATGAAAGAAGGAAATATGTCCAACTCCGGTAAAGGGGGTTGAGGGTACCAGAGGCACAGCTTCTGGCACCCCAAGCCTTCTTTGTGTGAACTGTGTTTGTAGAAGTTGTGGTTTGGATGTCTTGCAGTGGCAGCAGCAGTGGATTTTCACTAGAGCACTGGCTGTACTGCACCCACATCTGGCCTCTGGTCGTCCTGGAGATCCCGTGGGCTACATATATTAATAAAGGCCCTTTCTCAGCCAGAGTGGATGCTAATGTTTGTAACTAAGAACATGACTGAATCAAGCTGAGCCCTGAAAGATGAATAAGCCATGAGAAGAGCAGGTGGGAGGAGCATTTTGGACAGAGGGCACTGAGAAATAGAGTCATGTGCCACATAACGACACCTCGGTCAACCATGGACCCCATAGATAATGGTGACCTAAGATTATAATGGAGCTGAAAAATTCCTGTCACCTAGTGACATCACAAAGTCATAGTGCGACACATTACTCACATGCTTGTGGTGATGCTGGTGGAAACAATCCTACTGAGCTGACAGTCATATAAAAGTGTGACACATACAATTATGTCCAGTACATAATACTTCATAGTGATAATAAACAACTGTGTTACTGGTTCCTGTATTTACTATGCTACACTTTTAATTGTTAATTTAGAGCATACTTTTCTATGCATAAAAAGGTTGCCTGTAAAACAGTTTGGCCGTTTACACTGGCGGCAGCCTCACACACCTTGTGTTTATTGCATCTCTTGATTGCATCATTTGCTCTTCTGCTTGATTTAATCTCATGTTCTGTACAGTAACATGCTGTACAGGCTTGTAGCCTAGGAGTAAGTCTAAGCATATAGCCTAGGCATGCAGAAAGCTATACTATCTAAGTTTGTGTCAGTGCCCTCTATGATATTTGACAAAATTACCTGATCCATAATGTATCTTGGTTGCTAAGCGGTGCCTGACTGTAAAAGTGTTGGTTTGGGACATGAAAAGAGGCCAGTGTAGTGAGAGTCCATTAGAAGAGGGGAGAGTGGTACTTAATGAGTCTAGAAAATAAGGCAAGACCCAAAATCTAGTGCTGAAGTCACGTGATGAGTTTGTGGTTTATGTAAAGTGTGATGGAAGCTGACATGCTTTTGGCAGAGGAATGTGTGCTCTGATTAATGTGTTCTAAAACATTGCTCTGTGGGAACACAGGTGAAAAGGGAACAAGAGAGGACATGGGAAGAGTATTAAGGTTACATCACACTGCCACTGTGTTTACTTGTCTGTGCCCTTACTAGATCATAAACTCCTCGAAGCCAAAAACCACGTCTCATTCAAATGCATAGAAGGTGCTCAGTGTATTAAAGTGAATGTATATATGCAATAACTCATTGAGTCTTTATAACAAATCTGCTAGGAAGGTATTATGCCCATTTCATAGAGTAAAAAACAACAACTGGTTATTAGAGAAATCTATGTGCTGTGTGCTAGGCACTGTCCTAAGAAGTTTACACACTATATATTAATGCACTAATCCTCACAACAATCTTATGAGTTATATGCTATTTTATGCCCATTTTACAGATGAAGCAACTCAGGCACAGAGAGGTTATATAATAAGATTTAGGTTACACAGCTAATAAGTAGTAAAGCCAGAATTTGAATCCAGGCAGTCTGGCTTCAGAGGGTCCACTCTTAACCACTATGCAAGACTGCTTCAGATGGGTACTGATTAATTCTACATGTTTATATAAAAATATAAATTTAAGTGAGTTAAAATATAATAATTGTAACCACTAGAATAAAAATTGAAGGTATAACTTTCAAATCACTAGAGGAAAAAAACCTGGAAAAAGAAACTTTATCAAACCAAAGACAGAAAAGAACGGGAAGCATGATACATAGAAAAAACAAGTTAGAATTAAATCTAAACACATAATTATGAATAAGTTAAATTCTATTAAAAGAGGAAATATCTTTAATGTGGGGGCACATGTATAGGTTTATTAAATAGATATCTAAAATAAAACAGAGCTAATAACTCCATTACTAGGTATATATTCAGAGATACTCTTGTACATGTGTACCAGGAGACACATACAAGAGAGTTTACTATAAGCATTGTTTATAAGAGCAAAATAACTAGGACAAACAAATAAGAGATGGCATGGATGTGGAGCAACAGAAACTCTCCCACACTGCTGGTGGAAAAGCAAGCTAGTACAAGCACTAGAGAACAATTTCCCAATACCAAAGTTGAATTGTGCAAACTCTTCCACCTTGCAATTCCATTTGTAGACATCTGCCTAAAAATTCTTGCCTGTACCCAATATAATATGTACAAGAATGCCCCTTAACTCATGTTGTAATGGCAAAAATCATTAATTGTTAGATTACTAGGAACAGGAGAATGGATAAATTGCTTTATAGTCATACAATGGAATTCTATTCAGCAGTTATGATGAAAAAGCTAGACCTACATGCATCAACATGGGTACTTTCACAAACATAATTTGGGGTGATAAAAACAAGTTACACATTGGTATCATTTATGAGGTTTAAAAACATACAAAACAATACTATATGTTACTTATATAGCTGCATATTTATGTAGCATGTATAAAAGCTTTCATGGGAATAGTGGGTACCACATCCAGGGGAGTAATTAACTTTGGGGAAGAAGAGAGGGAGAGTGAGACTACAGAAGGGGTTCACAGGGGGCTCTAACTGAATAGATATTAAAATCTGAAGCAAATATGGAAAAATGTTAAACTGTGATAAAGTTAGGTAGTCTGTATATAGGTGTTCATTATATTATTCTGTAATCTTACACGTTTGTAATATTTCATATTAAACATTTTAAAGAAAATAAGTTTCCAAATCAAGATTGTACAAAAAGAACAAATAAACTCAAATAAATAAGAAGAAATTAACGAAGACATACATTAGAGGAAAAAAAACTTCTAAGATAGCGTTATTAATAAAATCAAAAGCTGGTTCAATAAATCTGATCAAGAAACAGAAAAAAAGCCTTAAACAGAATATATAAAATGAATAAGAACAATATGAGCTCAAAACATGTTAATAATACTGTGTAGACAATTTTATACTAATAAATTTCAAAATGCAGATGAAATGGATACTTTTCTGGAAAAAAGATATATCCCTTAAAAAGGAACCCCACCCTGATGGCTTTAAAGATGAGTTCTTCAAAACCTAAGGAACAGATTATTCACATGCTATGTCTACTACATGTCATATAAAAAAAGTTCATCTGCCTGATTCATTTTGATACCTAGCATAAACTGATATCAAAACTAGACAAGTTATTTGGAGAACTAAAGAAAACTGTAATCCGATCTCACTTATGAACACAGACACACAAGTCCTAAATTAGATACACAGCGAATTGCATCCAGTAATGTATTGGAAGAACACATACCAGGATTCTAAGGATAGCTCAATATTAGTAAATTTATTACTGTAGTTCTATTATTGTAGGATAATAGAGAAAAGCTATACGATCACCTCTGAGACTAATACTGAAAGTATTTGGTAATACTCAATACACATTTCTGGTTTTAAAAGACAATAAAAAGACTTGGCAAACAAAGAAAAGAACCAGGACCTTCAATTTTTAAGGAAGGTTATCTACCAGAAACTCAGAAAGCATCATGAACGAAACATAAGGTGCAATCCAAACAACTTCTGCTAAGAAGTATTCATACTACGGAAGCTACTGTACAGCGTTGTCAGCTGCATTCTAGGGGAAAGACAAAATTGTTCTTTACAGACGAATTCTTACTTATAAAATCCAAGAGAATAATTAGAGTACAAAGGTTCAGTGGAATGACCAGATAGATCAACAAATCCAAAACCCAAATTATCCTGGGGTCCTTTAGGAAGAGCAAATTGAAACAGCAACAAAAACCGCTACGGAAAAACCCTAAATGTGCAAAACAGCCCAGAAAATCGCAAGGCTTCATCGGAATAACCAGGGAAGACTTGAATTCATGGAGAAATAACCACACTGCTGGATGGGAGGTCTCAATCCCAAACAGGTCACGTTGCCATGTGGTGACAGCCCGTTACAGAATTTGGACTAGGGTTTGAGGTTGTGGGCGACGTATGTGGAAACGTCAAGAGTCGAACTGCAGGCGTTAAAAGCAGCTGCGCGGCAGAAAAACTATGTAGGCTCCGCCCCTCACTGTGTCGTGGGCGGGGCACTTCCGGCCGCTGACGCGCACGCGCGTCCCGAGGCCCCACAAGTTCCCCTTCCGCGCAGCACCGCGCGATCCGGCCGCGGGCTCCGCGGAGCAGGTCACCTTAGTTCCTCAGTACCTTGCGGCCGGGGTGTCGAGCCCGCCCAAAAAGGTCGTTTCCGCTGCAGCTCCCAGTAAGTGACAGTCCCAGTCCGAGCTGTGGTTAGAAAGAGGCCGCGCCGACATTTTCTTTCTACCCTCCCCCCAGACCCCATTAAGTCCCTCCCAGGCCTCTCCGTCACTCCTGGGCTGTCTGCCACCCTCCTCAAATCTGTCGCTCCCAGCGCTCAAGGCGTCCCCAGAATATGTCTGTCTGTTCTCGTAAGCACTTTCTTCACCTTAAACGATCGCGAACTTCTCATATATACAGTAAGTCCTCAATGCCATGGATAGGTTCTGCGACTTTAAAGCAGGTATGAGGAAACTAATTTTATCATAGGCTGATTGCTATAAACGAGAAAAGTTCCTCGGGCAGCTCATCAACCAAACCGAGTTGAACAAAACCGAGTTACACGAGGCCCTGCCGTTCTCTGGAGCTGTGTTCTTGATCTGACGCTCCTCTGAGCGCTTCCTCTTCCTCCCGCCGTGATGAGACCCGCAGGTGACACTCGTGGAAATGCGCCCACCGCCACCTCTCCCCCAACTCCCTTTGGAAATACACCCTTCGTGGCAGCTTCAGAATCGTCCCTCTGCTAATGAGAATCTCTGCCAAGGGCCACCCTGCTCAGCGCAGAGCCCCTCCTCCCTTCCCGACCCCCACTTATTAAATAAATAGCAAGAATTAATGAAAGAATGCCTTCAGAGTAAGACACTGACCTGAGCGTTTTACACCCATTATTTAATCACGACAGCAATCCTCAGGTTGGCACAAATGAGAACACTGAGGCATAGAAGAGTTAAATACTTAAGGTAACAAGCTTGAGTGTGATGGAGTTGAAATTTGAAGCTCATTGCAAAACTGGTGCTATCCCCGCTTTCTCTTTCCCAAACACCTGGGCATCTCCCCTTTAGTTGCTTCTCTTGAGGAATTTTTTGTCTGAATGCTGTTTAGAATATCCCTGTTTCTGGGAATTTGGCCTCTGTTTATGAACTTTCTCAGATCTCTCCTCAGACCCTTGCGTATTTCATTTTATTAGGTATCTCAGCTCAGTAAAATTAATGCATTCCCCAAATGTGTTTATGCCTCCTTAAAAATACATCCCCAATCCAGTACATCCCTCTTCCCCTGCCTTAGTACTATGCGTCATTATCGTTATCACTGTTCTCAGCAAACGTGTGAGCAGCTATTTTTATGACAGTGAAGATAATTGCAGTTTCAAAGAATTCTAAGATTCCTGACCTCAAGGAAAAATATGACATTTATTCATAAAAAGACCAAGAAAATAGCAGATAAACACTAACTCAGTTGCACCGAAAATAAATTTTACAAGAATAATTTCGAACAAAATAGTTAAGTGCTAGACTTGTTTCCTCCTCTGCAAAATATTAAGGATAGGTGAGATTGTTAAAATTTGTGAATCTAAGTTCATACAAAGGAGTGATTACTGAGGTGGAAACTGTTGGAGAAGCTATATAGTGTGTTCTTGATACATTATTATAGAGACAGGATTAGGCTGAAGGCTTCTCTTAGCACTTTGAACATCTAATAATGGCGGTAGACCCTGCTCTGGAAATAAAATTCATGTGCATGGAACATTTTATACTCATTTTTTAGGAGATTCATAACCCACCTCTCTTTTCTGAAGCCTACATACTAAAACCCCTGATTTAGAAAAATAAAATGAACGGCAATTCAACAGGCAAGACTGAGCCAGATGTGGAGGCCCTTTATCTTGTACACAGTGTAGACCCACTGGAGCTTGAAGAAGTTTGGCCGAAGTGTGAAGGAAGTGGGGAAAGGCAGTGAAACTTGTTAGGTGAAAGGTGGAATAGTTTAGGTAGATGGTTTAGGAGATATTAAAGGGTTGTGCCAAGCAGTGTTGAGAATAGGGGGAAATTTCAAGAAATATTGGCAAAGACAAATCAAAAGGTCTTGGTTGCTGATAGTATATAGAATTGAAAAACAGGAAGGAGTCAATGATAACAAGGTTTGAGGTATGTATAGCTGCAGTTATGTTTTTTCTCTACTTTGTCTTGTTTTAATCGTACTAAGTCATTTCTATAACATACATGCTCTAAGAGGAGATGTCACTGCAAGAGAAGATGACACACATTAAAAAAGCACAATGAGGGAATTCTACAAACAACTCTATACTCATAAATTCAACAACTTAGATGAAATGGACCACTGTCACAACCAGCAAAACTCATCCAAAGAAAACAGATAAGCTGAACAGTTTTATAACTAAAAAAGCAAAATTCTCCAGTGCTATGTAGTTTCACTGGTGAATTTTATGAAACATTTAAGGACAAAATAATAGTCATTCTTCACAAGCTCTTCCAGAAAATAGAAGAGACAGGAAAACTTTCCAACTCATTTTATGAAGCCAACATTACCTGATACCAAAACTAGATTTTAAAAAATTATATACATATATATATATATGAAAACCAAATCAATGTCCCTTCATGAACAAATTGCAAAAATCCTAAAAAAATTAGCAAGTTGAGTCTAGTAACGTGTAAAAATACTTTTGTGAATGAGTGTCATTTATCCCAGAAATTCAAGGCTGGTTAAGCATTTGAAATTCAGTTAGTGTAACTAACCATATAAACAGACTACACAAGAAAAACTACATGTTCCTGTCAATCGATAAAAAAACAAAACAGCATTTGGCAAAATTCAATATCCATCGTTTTAAAAACTCACTACCATGAACCTGACAGATTCATCTGTGTTCTTAAAAAAATTTGGCTCAACCAAGATGAAGAAAAATCATATTTTGAGCCCCAAACAGAGTCTAATCCACGTCAAGTTCATTGGTTCTGTAATAGCTGTAGAAATGACCGCAATCTGTGATCCACAGGACTGACTGGTGTGACCGACTCAATGGCTGGAGCTCCTGAGCAGCCGAGCTTTGCCTGATCTCACTTGGGCTTCTTAAACAAGACTGCTTGGTCCTGCAATTCAGCAGCCCCACCCCACCCCACCAAAGAGGCTACATGGCTGAAATGGCAGACAGATGGTGAAGAGTGAGGAGGGGTGGTAGCATTGGACACAGTTATGGTAGTCTCTGTAAGAGATGGCATTCACTACTTTTCTGTGCTTTTCTGTCTTAAAAATTTTGCATGTTGACAGAGAGCAAACAAATAGAATGTGTACGTAAGTTTCAGAAAGTATGTAGTTGTCTTAATATCAATGTTCCAAAAAAAAATTAAAAATAAAAAGAACAACTCAACAAACTAGGAATAGAAGAATCTGATAAAGGTCATCTACAAACCCTAGAGCTAACATCATACTTAATGGTGAAAGACTCAATATCCTCTACCCCAACATAATATTGTGTGTCAACTATAATTCAATTTAAAAAATTGTGTTTTTGAAAAATCATGGCTTTGTGGGGAAGAGATTGTATAAAGGTAAAAATAAAAAGCAGGAAACCCAGTTACTTGAATATTATAGTATTTCAAGTAAGAGATTTGGGTGGTTTGGACTAGGACAGAGTTTTTCAACCTTGTTACTATTGTCATTTGGGGCTGGATTATTCTTTGTCACGAAGGGCTTTCCTGTGCATTGTAGAATATTTACCTACATTCCTGGCCTCTGCCCACTAGATTCCAAGTAGTGACCAAATTGTGACAAGATTCCAAGTTGTGAGCCAAAAATGGCTCCAAACATTAAACAACAACAACCAAAAAAGACATATAGGCCAATAAAACAGAACAGAGAGCCCATAAATAAACCCACGTATATTTGGTTTACTAATCTTCAACAAGGATGCCAAGAACACACAGTGGGGAAAGAATAGCTTCTTCAATAAATGGTATTGGGAAAACTGGACCACTACCTTACACAACAAAGAAAAATTAACTCAAAATGGATTGCAGAAGTGAATGAGACCTGAAACTGGAAAAGACGTAGGGGATAAGCTCCTGGACATCAGTCTTAGCATGATTTTTTGGATTTGATTTGTGTTTTCAGAACATCATGTGACTGTGCTTTGTCACAAATCAGATCTTGACGTTCCCCTGCTTAAAACCCTATTACTTCTCACTATATTTGGGATGAAATCCCAACTCCTTAACATAAAGCTGGTTTTATACTTTTACATTGTCTGGTCCTTGCTTACTTACCTCATTTTGTACCACTTCCCTCGGACTACTGTGCTTGAGATTTAGCTACCATCTTTCTGAACATCAACAATGCTAAACTTATTCCTGCCTCAGGGCCTTTGAACTTATCTTCCATCTGCTTCAAAGTTCTTTCCTGCAGGCTTTCACATGGCTGGCTGATTTTCATCTTCGGGTCAAGTGTCACCTTTTTAGAAGCAGACACTTCCTATCCACCAGGATAGGCATTATCCTCACTTGTTTATTTCCTTTGTAACACTTGTCATTAGAAATGGTTTTGTTTCTTTTCTTCTCCCCAAACTAGAATGTAAGCCAGTGAATGTAGAGATCTTGTCCATTTTGTTCACCACTGTATTTCCAGTGTGGGCTCAGGGGTTTAATAAATAAATTGTATGAATGCATGAATGAGGAGAAAAATGGTTTTACCTACAGACATGTCTAAATCTCCAGAAAAACTTGGTTATACTTTAATATGCAGGGTGATAACTCGTAGATGATCCAAGGAGAATGTTTATGAAGCAGAGATGAGGGATTGGAGATCTGAACAAATAAAAGGGCGGGAGGAGTAACATGTTCATTGAAATTGTACGAGTACACGAGATTACTAAGAGAGCAGTGTTTCTCAAAGTGTGGGGTCAAGGCTTCTTGAATTAGTAGAGGTCGTCCTCCAGATTTTCTAAATGAAGATCTCTGGGTGTGGAGCACAGGAAACTGCCTTTTAAGAAGCTTCTTGGTGTTTCTTACGTGTACTAAAGTTCTGGAACCAAAGGAATAGTGTATAGAGAGAAGCAATCAAGAGATTAAGGACTGAGCCCTAAAATGGTCTGTCTTTAAGGATGGGAGGGAAAAATTGAGCCCAAGAAGGAGCTAGGAATGAGGTGCTGCAGGTACCAGAATACATCTCCGCTCTGAAGGGGAGCTACAATCACAGCTACCCGTGACTGGTCTATTATTCGCCTCAGCTGCCATAATGCTAAAATACCACAGACTGCACGGTTTAAACAGCAGGAATTTATTTTCTCACAGTTCTGGAGGATGCAAAGTCCAAGGTCAAGGTTCCAGCAGTGTTTGGTTTCTGGTGAGAATTCTTCCTGGTTTGCAGATGGCCTCCTTGGTGCATCCTCACGTGGTCTCTTCTTTTTATGTGCTTGGGGAGATGTTTCTTTCTCTGTTTCTTCTTCTAAGGCCACTACTCCTATCAGATTAGTACTCCAGCCTTATGACCTTATTTAATTTTAATTACCTCTTAAAGATACTATCTCCACAGTCACATTGAGAGTTAGAGCTTCATACCACGTTTCCCCAAAAATAAGGCTTAGCCAGACAATGCATCTTTTGAAGCAAAAATTAATATAAGACCCGGTCTTATTTTACTATAATATAAGATCAAGTCTATAATAGAATAGAATAGAATAGAATAGAATAATATAATATAATACATAATATATAATACCAGGTCTTATATTAATTTTTGCTCCAAAAGATGCATTAGAGCTGATTGTCTGGCTAGGTCTTATTTTCAGGGACACATGGTAGTAAATGAATTTTGAAGGGATGCAATTCAGTCTATAGCAAGTATTGTTTCCCTTTATCAAGGAATAAAACCGGTTTGACATAATGTGATCCAAGAGTATCACCGCATCAATGCTAAACTCTTGTTCTTTTAGGCTATAAAGCACATTTCAGCTAACACAAGGTGCTTATTTTGATCAAATCTGCATATTGTGAGGCTAGATACTCAAATTAGGTGTATGAAAGGTTACCACTTAATAGAAATGTAAAACCTTTTTAGAAATAACTAATACCTGACCCTCTTTCTATTCAGAATTTGAAATATGGTTTCCATCTCCTTTGTCCCCCAAAAAACATCATTTTGCCTTTTTAAATTCTCTCATAATTTGTCATTATTTTGGTTTTACAGACATGGCAGCCAGGTTTTATAGCCATGAATAAGAAATCCACAGGCAGAAGTCCTGAAGATGCTGGGACCAGCAGAAATGGAGGTAGGAATTTTTCTTGCTTTAAGACCTCGTGAGTAATTTCAAATATGTTTTATAAGTTATTTGTTTCTCTCTCACTTGTTGCTAATATTTCAGAGAATAATTGTGTTACGTTTTATATCAATCTAAGATAAACACAAACGAAAGAAGAAAGAAAAGCAAAACCAAAAACACCACCGATCCCGACATAGATCAGCATCTTCTTCTTCCGATGACCCTGTGTTTCCTTCTTCTTCATCGTCTTCTGGAAGCCAGACAGATTCAAGTACTGAAGGTATTTTTATCACCCTGTTAAAATGTTTTCATTTATAAGTAAGATTATTTAAAAAGAAAATTCACCAAAACTCCTTTAAAACTTCTGTTTCTCCAACAAATGTTCATTGAGAATAACCACATCAGTGTCAGGAATAATGGTAAACATGGCATGGTCCCTTCAGCCAAGGAATTTTTATTATATTGGGCAATAAAGACAAATAGTCCATTACAATGCAGATGAGTGCTATGAATTGGTATGCTTGTGCTAAAGGGAGCAGGAAAGGCTTTGGAGAGGAAATTATATCAGAACTGGAGGATGACCAGGCATTTTCCAGACAAAGCCAGGAGAGTGGAATTCGGGAAGATTTATTATAAACTGAAGGAATTACATGTGCTAACTACTGCTGACGTTTGGGTTTCTGATTCTCAAGTAATGTGTTACACTTCTAGTATTCATTTACCAGAGGACTATTCCGAGTTATTTGTTGTAAACAAAAGAAACTGACTGGCTGACTTAAGTGGGAAAGGAATTTATTGACAGGATGTTGAATAACCTGCATAATTGCCAAGAAGCCTAAAGAACTAATCTTTGAAAGTGAAAGTTGGCAGCTAGAACCATAGGCAAAGTCATGCCGCAGAGCCCAGTCTGGTAAGGGCACACGGACAACCCTGCCACCACCGTGTTTCCCCCAAAATAACACCGGGTCTTATATTAATTTTTGCTCCAAAAGACACATTAGGCTTTATGTTCAGGGGATGTCATCCTGAAAAATCATACTAGGGCTTGTTTTCCGGTTAGGTCTTATTTTCGGGGAAACACGGTACTGAACTTGGATGTCTCAACTTGCATTGCCATGGTCACTAAATGATACCACTGTCATCACTGCCTCTGCTGCCACTAGACAGTGGGTATTTCTGACACCACTGCAGAATGGATTTTTCACTATTTCTGCTTCTTTGTGTCACTAGCTCCTAGGCAGTGATTGAGACTAGATCACATGTCCATGTCCCAGCTGCATAGGAAACTGGAAAATCAAGTATTGGCCTTTTCAGCATTGATGGTAGGAGGCATGCAAAGGAATATTCACCAAACATGAAGGAGAATCAGATACCAGGCAACCAAAATATAACAGATGTTCTCTGCATTCAACCCCAGACAATATCCATTGATTAGCTCACTTTAAATTACTCCTTTGTCTCACCTACCTTTATCCTCTCAGTGTTTGCTAGTTGTATTATAATTAGTTTTTCTATTAGTTAATTTGACATCAATAAATAATATACTTGTAATTCTACTTTTTGTTCCATCAACTTTAGTCAATTATTTTACTCTTTTATATAGGTAGCCCCTATCCTTTACTCCATCTTTTCTTCCCACTGTATTTTTTTTAATGCTTTCAATAGTCTGCTTTACACTTATAATCTGATCTGCAACCAAAACTAACTGATTATTTTTGTCCAGAGATTCACTTTAAATGTTCAAAACCAATAATCAGCACTTAAATTATTATCACTGTATAAATACTGCTACGTCAGTGCCAAGTCATATGCTAGGATTAGATTTCCCTTTCATGGATCTAATATCCTGGTTACTGGGACTCTCAAAGAATGTTTCTAGTCATAGCATCAAGTATATTTATATTTTATCAGTTGCTTAAAACCATGCCATATCTTAGTATTGCTTCATATTTGAACCATGACTTTCTTTTATAGTTTTTTATTTTCTTACAGTTTCTAGTTCTAACATTTGTTTTTTATTAAGTTAATGTAACTTCACCATAATAAAAAAAGTTTCCATTCTTTCAATCATGGAGTTAATTTCTTTTCCCTAGAGATGTTCTCGTCTGCCTATTATAAACCAGACCACTTCAATTTTTTTTTCAATCTAATTCTTTTAGATGATACCAAAGGAAAAATTAAGAGAAAGAGAGGTGAAAAAAGGAATAAATGGAGAAAAAAAGGAAAGGTAGGTAATTGTGAATAATTTAATACAAGATTTGGTTATTAGAGGATTCTGCACTTTCTTATTAACTAAGGAAAACAAAATCTACAGAGAATTTTGAAGAGATATAAGAGATGGAGTGTTTAACATAGTAATTAACATGGAACTAACCTAATAGCATCCTTTTGCTTTTTAAAAAGTACTCAGAAAACTGAAAACTATACAGAGAGGTAAAAACTCACTTCCAAACTTTAAGTCTAATTTCAGGAATGGGGTTGTAGAGGGATGAGGAAGTAGGGGGTGGTCTTTATGTTTTCAAGGGGGCACGAAGATACTCAATCTAGTTCTCAATGTTATCTGTTCATGCAGGTATCTTCTAAAATGTCCATCATTCTGTCTTGTCCTCAGTCATTGATCCACATGATCTGTCACTGACATGTCTTCATTCCTGTCTGCCTAGTCCCTTCAGGTATGGTGGCTCTCTCTCTCTGTTAGTTCCATTTCCACATTAAAGCCTGGTAAGCATAATTGCCTCTCCCAGTCATTTTTACTATCCCAAAACTCAGGTTTCCCTTTCCCCCACCTTAGCTTTCTCATATTTGTGTGCTATTTTACTGCTTCCCTGGTGCTCTATGAATCAGGGTACAGGGCGCATCTTTTTAGGATCCCTCAGTGTCTATACTCTTAGCACTCCCCCACAATATCCTCTTCTTCCTTAACCTGGGGAAATTTCTTTCTATTCTTCTTGCAACTTGGGGTGAGGAGGTTGTGGGTAGGTGAGGTTCAGTCCAGTTCTTTCCGGTTATATTTCTCCCCAATATTTTATCTACATATGGAAACTTCTCTATTCCCCTAATGGCTTACATTTTTAGAAATCAAGTTCTGGAAGACTTCTTTTGTTCTGTTTCCTGCCCTGGTTTATCCCTTCCCTGATACAATGAGCTCCAAGCTGCTTGCTTAAGAGGAGTATGGGAGGAAAAGATGAACTAATCAGAAGAAAAAAAAGTTATCCTGTCACATAAAAACTTGTTGAAATGACAAGTTTGTGGAATAATATTTGCTAATATATATCAAACGCTGACTATGTACCAGACATTGTTCTAAGAACTTTACAAGTATCAACTAATCTAATCATCACAATAATTGAATGGGTACTATTACTATTCTGATTTTACAGATAAGAAAACTGAGCTAGAGAGGGGTCAAGAAATTTAAGTTTTGTTCAGTAGTGTCAGACCTTGTATTAAAACACAAGAAGTCTGGCTTTGAAGTTCACCTTCTTTACTATGTCACTGGTTCCCAAATGACCCTGCTTCTCCCCCTCCAACCCCAGCCAAGGAACATTTGGAAATGCACAGGAGGTATGGCTCTGATTTTCATAAAGACTGAGAAGTTACTGGCATTTAGTGTATAGGGACCCAGAATGTCGAATGTCCTGTAGTGTGAGGGATGGTCCTAAATAATGAAGAATTGACTCATCCAAAATTTAAGTAGAACTATTGAGAAACACTACATTACACTACACTAGTTCTAAATTGCCAAGACTGACTCAAAAGTTAAAAAAAAATAGACTACTCTTAATGGAAGACATTACAAATGTATCCAAAAGTAAATTGATAGGCAGATTTTCCACTTAGTTCTTTCAAGATTTTCAAGGGATAGGTGAGTCACATATAATATAAAATAATCTCTTCCAGAATATGAAACGATACAGAATGCCTTTTAATTGATTTTATGAAGCTAATAAAACAGAGAAATGTTAGATTTTGAGAAATATTACTAGAGACAAAGAAGACATTTCATTATGATAAAAGGATCGATGTATCAAGAAGATATAACAGTTATAAATGTATACACGCTGTGGTGGGTTGAATAGTATCCTTCCCCCAAATTAATGTTCACCCAGAACCTCAGAATGTCACCTTATTTGGAAATAGCTATAATTAGTTAAGATAAGATCGTACTGGAATGGTATGGGAGGGTTCTAAATCCAATGACTGGTGTTATAAAAAGAAGAGGAGAGGGCACACAGAAATGAACAGGGAAGAGGGCCATGTGACCACCAAGGCAGTCATTGTAGTTATGCTGTACAGAAAGCCAAGGAATGCCTAGGGGCATGAAAAGCTGGAAGAAGTAAGAAAGGATTCTTCCCTGGAGCCTTCAGAGGCAGCATGGCTCTGCCAATACCCTGATTTTGCCCTTCTCGCTTCCAAAACTGTGAGAGAGTAAATTTCTGTTGTTTTAAACCACCTAGTTTATGATAATTTGTTACAACAGCCCAGGAAACTAATACACCTAAAAAATACATGAAACAAAAACTTACAGAATTGAAAGGAGAATACACAACTCAAATTATTGGAGAGTTCAATACCCTAGTTTCAACAATTGATGGAAAAAGTAGACAGAAAATCAGGAAGGATATAAGAGACTTGAACAACACTATCGATCAACTTGATGTAAAAATACATCTACAGAACACGTCATCAATAGCAGCAGAATACACATTATTTTCAAGCTCACATAAAACATTCTTTAAAAATGTAAAAGGATTGAAACCATTCAAAGTTTGTGTCTCTGATCATAGTAGAATTAAATTAGAAATCAACAACAGGAAGACATTTAGGCAATCTCCAAATATTTTGAAACTTAAAAACACATTATAAAATAACCCATGGGTCAAAGATGAAATCACAAGAGAAATTAGAAAATATTTTGAATTTGAAAAAAATCTATCAAAATTTATGGAAGGCAGCTAAAGCAGTGCTCAGGGGAAACTTATAACTTTAAATTCCTATATTAGAAAAGAAAAAAGGTGTCAAATCAACAATCTAAACTTTACCTAAAGAAACTAAAACAAAAAGAACAACCCTAAGCAGCAGAAAGAAAAAAAATGATAAAGAACAGACCAAACATTGAACAAATAGAAAACAATATAGAAAAATCAGTAAAACCAAAGGTTGGTTCTTTGAAACAACAAAATTGTTGGTTTTGATCATAAAAATTCATAAACCTTAACTGTGCTGATCAAGAAAGAAAAAAGAGAGAAAAGACACAAATCAACCAATATTAGGAATGAAAGATAGGACATGATTAATGACCCTACAGAAATTAAAAGTATCATAAGAGAATATTATGAATAACTTTTTTGCCAACAAATTAGACAACTTAAGTGGACAAATTACTAGAAAGATGCAAATTGACAAAACAAACTCAAGAAGTAATAGAAAATCTGAATAGAACAATAACAAGTAAACAAAATGAATTGGTAACTAAAAATCTTCTCACAAGGGAAAGCCCAGGCCCAGATGGCTTCACTGGTGAATTATAATACTTAAGGAAAAAAGATTACCAATGCTACAAAAATGGTTTCAGAAAATAAAGGAGGAAGAAACAGTTCCTGATGCATTTTATGAGACCAGTATAACCCAGATATCAAAATGAGTCA
This sequence comes from Rhinolophus sinicus, assembly GCF_036562045.2. Classification (NCBI taxonomy): domain Eukaryota; kingdom Metazoa; phylum Chordata; class Mammalia; order Chiroptera; family Rhinolophidae; genus Rhinolophus; species Rhinolophus sinicus. The sequence goes on along the minus strand of NC_133766.1, from coordinate 17,863,517 downwards.
AGTACATCACAAGGAAAGGAAATTATAGACCAATTATTTTTCATGAATACATATGCAAAGTTTGTTAAGGAAGTACTAGGAAACTGAATCCAGCAATGTTTGAAATGGATGCACCATGTTCCAAGAATGTAAATATAGTTTAGTACCCCAAAATCAATTAATGTAATATACCATATTAATCGAATAAATAACAAAAACCATATTATCATTTCAGTAGACACAGAAAAAGCATTTGAAAAAATCCAACACTCATTAATGATAAAAACTCTCAATACACTAGGGAAAGAGGGAACTTCTTCAACCTGATAAAGGGTATCTACGTGCTTAATCATGCTTAATGGGGAAAGGAATGAATGTTTCCCCCTAAGAGGAAAGAAAGCAAATATGCTTTCCCCTCTAAGATTGGGAACAAAGTGAGGATGTCTCATACTTCATGTGCCTGTGGTTCTAACTAGTGCAGTAAAGCAGGAAAAAGTCATCCAGATTGGAAAGAACTAAAACTTTATTTATTTGCATGCATATTCCTGAATATAGACAATCTTAAGTAACCTAAATAAACTACTAGGATAAACAAGTTTAGCAAGATCAAGATACAAAATTCAATTTTATTTCTGTTAGCAACAAACTATACAAAAATAATTTTTAAAAAAATTTCCATTCCCAATAGTATCAGAAAGAGTAATATATATAAAATAAAAAAGTACAAGACATTGCATTTCTGAAAGAAATCAAAGATCTAAATAAATGGTGATACTCCATGTTTATAGATTAGAAAACTCAGTATTGTTAAGATGGCCATTCTTCCCAATTTGATCTATAGGTTCAACATAATTCCTACTAAAATTTCAGCAAGGTTTTGTATAAATTGACAAGCTGATCCTAAAATTTGTATAGAATTTTAAAGGACCTAGAATAGTCAAAAATAACTTTGAGGGCCAGCCCAGTGGCTCAGGCGGTTAGAGCTCCATGCTCCTAACTCCGAAGGCTGCCGGTTCGATTCCCACATGGGCCAGTGGGCTCTCAACCACAAGGCTGCCAGTTCGATTCCTCGACTCCCGCAAGGGATGGTGGGCAGCGCCCCCTGCAACTAAAATTGAACACGGCATCTTGAGCTGAGCTGCCGCTGAGCTCCTGGATGGCTCAGTTGGTTGGAGCGCATCCTCTCAACAACAAGGTTGCTGGTTAGACTCCCGCAAGGGATGGTGGGCCGTGCCCCCTGCAACTAGAAAACGGCAACTGGACCTGGAGCTGAGCTGCGTCCTCCACAACTAAGACTGAAAGGACAACAACTTGAAGCTGAACGGCACCCTCCACAATTAAGATTGAAAGGACAACAACTTGACTTGGAAAAAAAAGGCCTGGAAGTACACACTGTTCCCCAATAAAGTCCTGTTCCCCTTCCCCAATAAAATCTTTAAAAAAAATAAAAATAAAAAATAACTTTGAAAAAGAATAAAAACTGAGGGCTATCCAATTTTAAATCTTATAAAGCAACAGTAATCAAGACAGTGTGGTATTTGGCCTAAGGATAGATATATAGACCAATGAAACAGGATTGAGAGAACAAGAATAAACCCTTACATTTATGGTTACTTGACAAAGATACCAAGGTAATTCAATGTGGAAATGGTAGACTTTTCAACAGATGGTACTGGAACAATTAAATATCCATATGCAAAAAAAAAAAAAAAATCTTATATCCTTCCCTCATGCAAAATTTAACTCAAAATGGATTATTGGTTTAAATGTAAGAGCTAAAACTACAAACTCCTAAAAGATTATAAGGAGAAAATTTTTGTGACTTTAGATTGGATAAGTATTTCTTGGCTATGACAACAAAAACACGATACATAAAATAAAAATTAATAAATTGGATTTCATAAAAAGTAAAAACTGCTGCTCTTCAAAAGACACAATTAAGAGAATGAAAAGACAAGCCACAGACTGGGGGAAAATATTTACAAATCATATATCTGATAGAGGACTTATAAATATATAAATAACTCTTATAATTTGATAATAAGAAGACAGATAATCCAGTTTTTTTAATGAGTAAAATATTTGAATTGACATTTAACCAAAGAAAACAAGAATGGCTAATATAGACATGAAAAGATGCTCCATAACAGCTTTTAGGAAAATGCAAATTAAAACCACAAAGAGATGTCACTACACACCCACTAAAATGGCTATAATAAAAAAGACTGACGTTACCATGTGGTGGATGAGAATGGGGAGAAACTGGAATCCTCCTACATTGCTGGTGGTAATGTGAAATGGTACAGGCACTTTAGAGAAACAGTTTGGCAGTTTCTTAAAAAGTTAAATTTACCATTGGATTCAGCAATTCCATTCCTATATATACATCCAAGGAAATATAAGCATATACATACACAAAGACTTATATGTGAATGTTCATGGTAGTGTTATTTATAATAGGCAAAAATAGGAGACATCCAATTGTCTATCAACTGGTGAATGGATAAACACAATGTGGTGTATCCTTACAATGGAATATTAGTCAACAATTAAAAATAGATCATGGACACATGCTACACATGGATGAACATCAAAAATATTATATTAAGAAACCAGACACAAAAGACTACATATTGTTTTAATGCACTTATATGGAATTTTCAGGAAAGGCAAATCTATAGAAACAATGGTTGCCTGGGGCATAAGGGTCACAGTGTGGGCTGACTGAAAATGGGCACAAAGGAACTTTTTGTGCTGTTGAAAATGTTCTAAAACTGGGGACTTATGTGACACTAGAAATATGTGTGGTGATTAAACAACATACTCCTGAGTCAAAAAAGCAATTAAAAGGACAATTTAAAAAACACAAAAAAACTGTGAGACAAATAAAAATAAAACTACAACATAACAAAACTTACTGATGCAGCAAAAGCAGTCCTAAGAGGGAAGGTCATAGTAATAAATATCCACATTAAGAAAAAAAGAAAGAAAGAAAAATCTTAACCCAATTTTACACTTCAAGGAACTGGAAAAAGAAGAAACTAAGCCCAAAACTTGTAGAAGGAAGGAAATAATAATCAGAGTGGAAATAAATGAACTGAAAACTAAAAAGACAATAGAAAAGCTGAACAAAACTAAACTGGTTTGTTGAAAAGCAAAATAAAATTGACAAACCTTCAGTTAGACTAAGAAAAATCAGAGAAGACTCAAATAAAATCATAAATGAAAGAGGAGACAGTACAATTGATAACAGAAATACTAAGGATCATAAGAAATTACTATGAATAATGATACACCAATAAATTAGAAATCCTAAAATAAATGGATAAATTCTTAGAAACATACAACCCACCAAGACTGAATTATGAAGAAAAAGAAAATCTAAGCAGAACCAATTACAGGTAAGGAGATTAAATTAGTAATCAAAAACCTCTCAAGAAGGAAAAATCCAGGACCAGATGTCTTCACTGGTGAATTCTACCAAACTCTTCCAGAAAATACAAGAGGAGGGAACTCTTCCAAACTTAGTTCAAGAGGCCAGTGTTATGCTAATACCAAAACCAGACAAGGGCACTACAGGCCAATATCCCTGATAAATATATGTGTAAAAATTCTCAACAAAATATTAGTAAACAAAATTCAACAGTACATTGAAAGGATCACACACCATAATCTAGTGGAATTTATTCCTGGGGTGCAAAGTTAGTTCAACATTCACAAATCAATAAATGTGATACACCACATTAGCAAAATGAAGGATAAAAATCATATAATCATCTCAATAGATGCAGAAAAAGCATTTAACAAAATTTAACATCCTGTCATGATAAAAATTCTGAACAAATTGGGTAAAGAAGAAACACACCTCAACATAATAAAGTCCATAGGTAACAAGGCCACAGCTAACATCATCTTAATGGTGAAGGGCTGAAAGCTTTCTGTCTAAGATTGGAAATAAGACAAGGATGCTCACTCTTGCCACTTTTATTCAACATAGCACTGGAAGTCCTATCCAGAGTAATTAGGCAAGAAAAAGAAATAAAAAGTATCGACATCAGAAAGGAAGAATTAAAACTGTCTCTATTTGCAGATGACATGCTATTATATATAGAAACCCTAAGGACGCCACCAAAAAGCTGTTAGAAATAATAAACAAATTGAGTAAATTTGCACAATGCAAAAAAAAATCAATATACAAAAATCATGTGTTTATATATAGTAACAATAAACTTGAAAAGAAAAATTAAGAAAACAATCCCATTCATTATAACATCAAATAGAATAAGCTACTTAGGAATAAATTTAACCAAGGAGGTGAAAGAGCTATAAACGGAAAACTATAGGAATTGATGAAAGAAATTGAAGAAGACACAAATAAATGGAAATATAGTCCATGCTCATGGATTGGAAGAATTAATATTGTTATAATATCCATACTACCCAAAGCAATCTACAGATTCAATGCAATCCCTATCAAAATTCCAGTAGCATTTTTCACAGAAATACAAAAACAATCCTCAAATGTGTTTGGAACCACAAAAGTCACTGAATAGCCAAAGGACTCGTGAGGAAGAACAAAGCTGGAGGCATCACACTTCCTGATTTCAAGCTATATTACAAAGCTATATTAATTAAAACAGTATTGTGTTGACATAAAAAAAAAACAGGCACATAGATCAATGGGACAGGATAAAGAACCCAGAAATAAATCTATGTATATATGATAAATTTATTTTCAACAAAGGAGCCAAGGATATACAATAAGGAGAGGATAATTTCTTCAATAAATTGTATTGGGAAAACTGGATGTCCACATCCAAAAAAATGCAACTTAACCCCTTATCTCACACGTACACAAAAATCAACTCAAAATGGATTACAGACTTGAATGCAAGATCTGACACTGTAAAACTCTTATAAGAAAACATAGGGGGTAAGCTCCTTGATGTTGATCTTGGCAATGATTTTTTTGGGGGGGCGGGCAGATTTGACATCAAAAGCAAAAATAAACAAGTGGGACTACAGCAAACAAAAAAGCTCTATACAGCAAAAGAAACCATCAAGACAATGAGAAGGTGATCTATGGAATAGGAAAATTCTTTGTGAACTACATGCCTGGTAAGGGGTTAATATTCAATACATATGAAGAACCCATACAATTCAGTAGCAAAAAAATTAAAAACCCAAATAACCCAATTAAAAAATGGGGAAAGGACCTGAATAGACGTTTCTCCAAAGACATACAAATGGTCAACAGGTATATGAAAAGGTGTCCAACATCACTAATCATCAGGGAATGCAAATCAAAGCCACAATGAGATATCAACTCACACCCATTAGGATGTCTGTTATCGCAAAGACAAGAGAGGGGAGAGATCCAAGATGGCTGAGGAGATAAACACTGTGCCTGCTTCCTTCTGTGCACACATTAAAATTACAACGAAATTATAGAACAATCAACCTGGAGAACCATCTGAAGTTTGGCTGAACAGAAGTTTTATAACTAAGGATATAACAAAGAAGCCACATCAAGACTAGTAGGTGGGGCAGAGACTGGAAACGGGCTGGCCCCAAACCTCTGTGCAGCGGTCGAGAATCAAAAGCAATATCTCAGCCACAGAGGTTCCCCCTGGAGGAGCGAGGAACCCCAGCACTACACCAGGCTCCCCAGCCTGGAGTACAGGTGCTGGGAAGAGGAGCCCCCACAATATCTGGCTGTGAAAAACAGTGAAGATTCTGACCATCTGGGTGGGAACAGAAGGCTGTGGGAAACCCAGACGTCCTCTTAAACAGCCCACACACAGACTCTCTCACTCCCAGGTACTCACCCTGGGCTCTGGTGGAAGGATCGTGATTCAGGAGATGTTGGAGGTATACAGGGGGCAGACCGAGGTGTGTGGCTTTATGGTGAGGGCTGGAGGACAGTCACCATTTTCCCTTTGTTGGGTCATCCTCCCATGCAACCAGCAGGCAGATGCCATCTTTCCTGTGTTGAGCCCTCCCCCACCACAGGCAAATCTGAATCTGATTGGTCTGGTGAGCTCTGTTGCTCCACCCTGCTGACTCACTGGGACCCCATTCCACCCATCTCTCCCAATGCCGGAGGCACTTTCTCCTGAGCAGCAGTTCTGCCCAAATTGCACTCTAAAAAATATATTTTTAAAAAAACCCATTTTGGAGAACTATAATACTTTCCAGGGTAAAAGTTAAATTTACTGAATTATATAAAAAATTTTCAGAAAAGTAAGAGGCAATTTTTTTTTTCAATTACAGTTGACATACACTATTATATTAGTTTCATATATACAATGTAGTGATTAGACATTTATATAACTTATGGGGTGGTAACCCCAATAAATCTAGTACCCATCAGATAGCAAGAGGTAGTTTTAATATAAAATATTATATTTTATATAAAAAGAGACTTTAAAAATATGTTCTAGTAGAAAAAAAACACTGCGGCCTACAATCCGGAGACCTGTTGACTTGTCCCTACCAAACTGTTTTCCTCTCCATGTCTTTATCAGCAGAGGCTGAAGTAGCAGGAAGCTGACGAAGCCTAAGCTTCACAGCCCTTCCCAGGATCGGGAAGGGTCCATAGCGCTGTGCTCACAGGATCTTTGTAACACCAAGGTGCAAGGCCAGAGCTTTGCTATGATTTAACTGTGTTGTAGGCTGCCTGGTACTGGAAGTTAAGTAAGTATTAGACGAAAAACAAGGTTTGAAATGGATGGAGCCATTTCAAACCTTGGAAAGTAGTCTATGGGAAATATCTGATAAACAGATATGTAAAATTGTTAGCCGAGGATTCTGTTTTCATCAATATCTATCAAAATAAAGATTCTCTCCACAAACTTGATATACTTGATAATTACATATGCAATTACAAATGCAATTACAAATGTACAATGCTTGTTTGTTTGCTTATGAGAACCATACAAAATAGCATTTATCAGAATTCCTCTTTTTATGTAGGGTGCACACTTACAGCAGTGCTATAGGTAGTATACCTGTGTGTGAAAACACATTTGCTGATTTTGCATTTAAAGAAACAAATTTTGATCACCCATGATAGAGAAAAGACTGAATTATCTATCAACTCGCTATGTACAAAAAGAGATATTACAAAATCCTTATACTATGAGATGACTGTCAAAGAAATTATAGCCCGTCCCCCCCCCAAAAAAAATAGAAAGAAGTAAAATAGAGATATGTCAAGCAGTTAATAAAAATAGAATGTTATTCTTCTGGATTTTGTGCTATTTGTGAAGTTATAAAATTTGTACTTTGTGATTTCTGTTATTCTAAATAAATATTCCCATATGTACTGCCTAATTTTGTATTCTTTTTCTTCGTGGGGCCTCCAAATTGCATAATCGTTAGGTGTCATAAAACCTAGCTCTGCCCCTGCTCATTGTACAATGAAGGGGTTAAATTATATCACTTTTGAGAGGTTTTTATGGGCAAGGCTGAAAATGGGGCCTTTCACATCTCACGCCAAACTCATGCATATGGCCACTCCTGAGGCAGGGGAGGTCAGGAATTCCATCTGATCCTAGGAGAAGGAAGCAGCAGGTTGGTGAGTAGCTAGCCAGGCTTTGCCACTAGGCCTTTCTCTGGGATTGGCATGTGGATGTTGGGAGTGCTGAACTGGGGTCACGTCACCCTGGAGCTCCACCAGCACCACCTTTCTTGGCTGCAGAGGAGTGTGGCCACACTAGAAGACAAGTAAACCACTGCACAGAGGGAGGCAGAGCCAGGAGATGGAGAAAAGGGGAAGGGGAGGGCGAGGGAGTGGGAGAAAGGGAGAAAGAAGAAGAAAGAGGACGGGCTGAAGGGAAGAGGAGACAAAGGAGAGGGAAGAGGAAGGGGGGAGTGGGGGTGTGGAGAAGAAAGAGCACATTGCACTCTGTGAGCTACACAAGTGCACAGTTAAATTTGGAGCACCTTATTTAGAGAGTTAAGAATTTCAAGATGGTAACAGCATAGCTTAAACCAAGTATGGGGGCTTTCTGAGCATGGGGCCCTGTGAGACAGCACAGGTCACACTCCCGTGAAGCCTGCCCTGGGAGTCGCAAATGCCCTTCGGTGCTTCTGCCAGCTCTGTGTTTCCCTTACCAGCAACTAAAACAGATTTAATACAACAGCATTGCTCTAGACTCTTACTCAAAATGGGTAAACCCTCCAATTTTGGAAATTATAATAGATCTGCAGTGTGTTTATGAGTCCTGGCATGGAGCTCTGTATACAGTAGATGTCAATAGTACTGATTAAGTCAGTCTTGGCTGGAGCAGGGGTCAGAGCCAAGCTGAGGTCTGGAGGTTTCTTCTGGTTCTAGGATTCTAGGAATCTGCCTAGAGATGTACGCGTCTTGACAAGAAATAATGTCCCCTAAAAGTTTGTGTATACATTAGTTCTTTGTAAACTAAACCCTATTTTCAGTACTTACACTTTAAGGAATTTCATGGGGAACCGTTTTATCAGGCCAAGAACCATTCTTTTCAAAAATACAGATTCTCCAAAATCACTTTGCTTAACGTGAGGTACACACAAGCTGTCACCTAATCCCCTGCTCTCAGTTTCACGATAAATGCCTGCTCTACGGAGCAGAAGTCATCAAGGGCCCCAACCCTGCCCCACCTCTGCACACCACCCAGCCCTCACCTTCAGACAAAAATCAAGGAGATTTCACCAAAGGGTGAATCACACACCCATCCCTATCTCTGGACCCTGATGGAATTGATTGAATTATGAGGCACTCTGTGACTTCCCTTAGGGAAATGGTCCTGGTCATTGGCTTCTGTGTCACCTTCTGAATCCCAGAAAGAATTAATTTAGGCATTTACAACTATTGGAGGCAGTGGAATGGCTGAGTGGGGGGAAGGAGTGAACAGAAAACCATGTACATTTACATGACAGTACAGTAATGAGGATTTTTTAAGGCCATTCTGAGAGCACATAAAGATCTGCAACTCTGAGAAGCAGTGCAGCATGTGGAAAGAACTTTGGCTTCTCAGTCCAGCTGGGCCACTTGCTTGTAACCTGAGACAAAACATAATGCACCTCACCTCGTGGTCAAGATCCAATGAGATAATGTGGGTGAAAGCACTTTGTAAACTGTAAAGAACGATTCAAATGTTAATAAAGGAATTTCCTTGGTGGCAAAGCTCCGTCTGTCCATAGCAATATTGTTGCACTGGCTTATTTGGGTAAAAAGATGTATTTTCCTCGTCTCTTTTGCACTTTGGAGGAGCTCAGCCTAGTGGCTTTATTTCTTTTCTCCTAAGAAGAAGCTAACCTCAATAATATCCCCCTTGCCCTGTGTACTGGAGCCTGGACACTTAGTGAGAGCCAAGCAGAGCCCCACAACCCAGAGGAGTTACCAGAAGTAGCTTTTAAGCTGTTAGCCTCAGGGCTCAGCTCACAATGGAAAGAACAGCTTGTTTCTGAAATGGAATTCTCCAAGGCACCAAATCCTAGCTGGGAGGAGAGAATGAACTGGAGAACTTCCAAGTTTGACTGAAGGACTGGAAATGCTGCATTTGTTCCAGTTTGGGAATTTGTAAACTGGCATGCAAAACAATCAAATGTGCTAGAAAATGCTGTAATCTCTGTTGGCTTGTGGCTGCCTTTCTCAGTAATATAAAAACTTTTGGACATTTTCAGAAACTTGAAAAAAATCGTTTTATTTTTCCCTTGAAATGATAAAGTCACAAATTTTAGCCAATGTTTTTACTTTTAGATTAGCACCTTACTATAGTAGCTAATTTAAGGCAATATAATAATATTCACAAAAAGAAACAGTTGCCAATTTCCCATTTAACAAATGATGCAAGGTGTTAAATTAATTTAAAATGTCTAAAAATGATTTATCAATGAATAAATTTTGAAATAACACTGTGTTTTGTTGGGGAGCCATAAGAACAGTAAGACGCTGAAATTTCACTACGTGTTGAGTAATGGCGTCAAAAAAAGACAAACTTTTTTCACTCCACCTACTATTAGAATTCTTGAGATTTCTGCTGAGTTATTTTGATAAATTTTAGTGTTTTGTTTCTAAGTGGCAAGAAAAGAGAAGGTTTTAGGTGGCTATTTGCAAGCATGGCTCAGAAAATAAAACACATGGATGTGGAGAGTAATCAAATGAAAAGTCAGCTATATTGTCCATATCAATTTTTAACATTACTTCAAGGTATTAGAGACTCTTGGTTGCTGTTGAAGGATTTTAATCAAGTGAACATAACAAGGATCTGGATAGAGTGTCCTTAGGCGAATTTGCAGAATTGTTATCATTTATGTGCTGTCATTAACTTATTGCTTATTAACTCTAATGTTTCATAACCATTGTAAGTTTAAACACTTCATTGTGGAATTAACACTACATAACCAAGACTAAAACAGATTACAACTTTCTTGTCAATGTGTAGGGCTTGATTAGATCCTCATTAAAAGAAATAAACTGTTGAGAGTTTGAAAAGGGAGAGGTCCAAGATGGTGGAGTCGATAAACACTATGCCTGTGTTCATCCGTGAACACATTAAGATTACAATTAAATTATAGAACAGTTAATCTGAAGAACCATCTGAAGTCTAGCTGAACAGAAGTCCTGTATATATAAAAATATAAAGAAGAAGCCACATCGAGACTGGTAGGAGGGGTGGAGACACAGAATGGGTCCCACACCTGTGTGTGGTGGTTGAGAATCAGGAAGGCTATCTCGGTCACCTTGGTTCCCCCCGGAGGAACAAGGGACCCCAGCCCAGAGTACTGGTGCCGAGAAGGGGCGCCCCCACAACATCTGGCTAGGAAAAACAGTGGGGATGCTGACCATTTGGCTGGGCTGGAAGGCTGCAGGAAACGCAGATATCTGCTTAAACAGCCCACACAAAGACTCACTCGCTCGCAGACTCTTACCTTGGGCTCCAGCGGAGGGGCGGTGACTCAGGGGACCTCGGAAACATGAGGGAGGGGTGTTTGAGGGCAGACTGAGGTCTGTGGCTTTGAAGGGAGGGAGAACAGATGGTATTTTCCTGGTGAGGGTTCCACCTTCTGTGCAGCCAATTGCAGGCACCATCTTTTTTGTTGAGCCCGCCCCCTCCAGCCAAGTCTGAATCTGATTGGCCTGGTGAGCTCCACACCTCCATCCTGCTGATTCACTGGGACACAGCTCCACCCAATTTGCCCACGATTGGAGGCACTTTCTCTGTGAGCAACCGCCCCACCTGCAGTGTAAAACTATCAGAAAACTATCTTGGAAAACTATTGGAGTCCAGCAGGCAGTGACTGGCCTTGGTGTGCTCTGACACTTTTGCTGAGTCATTCCAGACTCAGCAATGGCACCAAACCAGAATTTACATTAACATGATGACCACAGTTATTCCCATTCTAATGACTCCCTGAGACCCTGCTTCACCCAACTCACATACTGCACAAGGTGTAATTAGTGGCTGACGCTTCAGAGAGCTGGTAGGTGGCAACAGGCCTCAGGGTGTCCTGGATTTTTGCGGAGCTACCCCAGACCCAGTACTGGTGGCAGCCGTCCTCAGTTCGCAGCTTGGCCTCACCCACATACCTCCAGGTCCAGCACAGGCAGTAAACAACTGTGGATCATTTTGTTGCTCTTACCAGATAGCCCCTGGCTGGTCACAGGCAGTGGCTGACTGGGCCTGCACCAGACCCTCCCCAAGAGGCCCTAGAACCAACATACTTGAAGGTTGGCCTCAGACCACAGCACACCACCACCCAATTAGCCCCACAAGCAACACACATAAAGGGTGGTCTCAACAGGCACCAGAGCCCATTGGGGCGAATCTCAGTGGGGTAAGCCTCCAGCAGAGCAGCCCATAAGCTGTGGATATGTCCACACACCACAGCCAGAGAGCCTAAGGGTCAGTCCCACCCACTGACAGGCCAAAAGCAGTCAAGGCTCAACTATAACAAGGGGGCACACACAACCCACAAATGACACTCCTGGAGCACCCAGCTCAGATGCTCAGGGAGACTGTGCCATAGGGCACCTACTACATAAGGCCACCCGGCAAGACTGGGAGACATAGCAGATCTACCTAGTACATAGAGACAAACACAGAGAGGCTGCCAAAATAAGGAAACAAAGAAATATATTCCAAATAAAAGAACAGAAGAAAACTCCAGAAAAAAACCTAAATAAAATGAAGGCAAGCAACCTCCTAGATACCTAAATAAAATGAAGGCAAGCAACCTCCTAGATACAGAGTTCAAAGCAATGGTTAAGGATGCTCAAGGAAATTAGTAAGAACTTCAACAAAGAGATAGCAAGCATAAAAAAGGACATAGAAACCATAAAAAAGAACAAGTCAAAAGTGAAGAATACGGGTCGGGCCGGTGGCTCACTTGGTTGGAGCGCCGTGCTCCTAACGCCGAAGACTGTCAGTTCGATTCTCATGGGCCAATGAGCTGCTCCCTCTACAGCTAAGATTGTGAACAACAGTTCTCCCTGGAGCTGGGCTGCTGTGAGCAGCGAGAGGTTGGTGTGAGCTGCTACGGGCTGCCGTGTGCTACTGTGTGATGCCATGAGTGGCCAGCAGCCATCGTGAGTGGCTGGCAGCCAGCGAGAGTTGCCATGAGCTGCTGTGAGCGGCCTTGAGCTGCTGTGAGCGGCCGACCGATGACCAGCAACCGACTGCCTCAGCCAGGGGAGCGCAAGGCTCATAATACCAGCATGGGCCGGGGAGCTGTGTCCTACACAACTAGACTGAGAAACAATGGCTTGAACCGGAGTGGGGGTGGGGGAGGCAGAAGAAAGGGGGGAAAAAGTGAAGAATGCAATAACTGAAATGAAGAATGCACTAGAAGGAATCACCAGCAGACTAGATGAAGCAGAGGATCGAATCAGTGATTCAGAAGACAAGGTAGTGTAAAACACCCAGTTGGAACAGCAAAAAGAAAAAGAAGATAGTTTAAGGGACCTGTGGGACAACATCAAGTGTAGCAACATTTGCATCACAGGGGTACCAAAAGGAGAAGAGAGAGAAAACAAGGGATTGAGAATCTATTTGAAGAAATAATGACTAAAAACTTTCCTAACCTGGTGAAAGAAATAGACATACAAGCCCAGGAAGTGCAGAGAGTCCCAAACAAGATGAACCCAAACAGGCCCACACATTATAATTAAAATGACAAAGGTTAAAAACAAAGGCATAGAGAGAATCCTAAAAGCTGCAAGAGAAAGCAGTTAGTTACCTACAAGGGAGCCTCCATAAAACTGTCAGCTGATTTCTCAACAGAAACTTTGCAGGCCAGAAGGGATTGACATAAAATAGTCAATGTGATGAAAAGCAAGGACCTACAACCAAGACTATTCTATCCTGCAAGGCTATCATTTAAAATCAAAGGAGAGATAGAGCTTCCCAAACAAGAAAAAGCTAAAGGAGTTTATCACCACCAAATCAGTATTATAGGAATGTTAGAGGGACTTCTTTAAGACAGAAAAAAAATAAAAATAAAAATTATGAATAATAAAATGGCACTATCTATATATCTATCAAGAATTACTTTTAATGTAAATGTATGAAATACTCCAGTCAAAAGACATTGGAGGGATGAATGGATAAGAAAACAAAATCCTTACATATTGTGCCTACAAGAGGCTCACTTCAGACTGAAAGACACGTACAGACAGAAAGTAAAGGGATAGAAAAAGATATTTCATGAAAATGGAAATGAAAAAAAACACACAAAAAAACTGGGGTAGCAATACTTACACCAAACAAAATAGACTTTAAAACAAAGGCTATAAGAAGAGACAATGAAAGAGCCAGTAATGCCACTCCAGGGTATTTATCCAAAGAAACCCAAATGCCACTTGGAGGGGATGTTGCATCCATGTTAATTATAGCATTGTTTACATTGGCTAAGATGTGGAAGCAGCCTGGGTGTCTGTCGATGGATGAATGGATATAGAATAGGTGATATATATATATATATATATATAATGGAATACTGTTTGGTCATGGAACAGAATGGGTTCGTGCCAGCTGCGGCAGCATGGATGGACCTGGAGGGTGTTGTGCTGAGTGGAGTATGTTAGACAGAGAGACAGATGCAATATGATTTGCTTATGTGTGGAATCTAAGAACAAAATTAACAAACAAAACAAACAAACTCATAGATACAGAAAACATTTTGATGGTTGCCAGATGGGAGGGGGTTTGAGAGTGTGGGTGAAAAAAGGGGAAGGGATTAAGAAGTACAAATTGGTGTTACAAAGTAGGTATGGGGATGTAGGTACAGCACAAGGAATATAGTCAATGATATTGTCATAACTATGTATGGTGTCAGATGGGTACTGGATTTGCTGGGGTGATAGATGGGAAACGGTTGGGGGCAAGGTGAAAAAGGTGAAAGGATTAAAAAGTACGAATCTGTAGTTAGAAAATAGTCATGGGGATGTAAAGTAAAGCATAGGGAATACAGTCAACGATAGGGTAATAACTATGTATAGTGACAGGTGAGTACTAGACTAGTCGGGGGGATCACTTCTTAAATTACATAAATGTCAAACCACTATGCTATAAACCTGAAATTGATATAAAATAATATTGAATGTCAATGGTAATTAATAAATTTAAAAGGGGGAAGGGGAATAAGAGGTCCAAATTTCCAGGTGTAAAACAAATAAGTCATGGGGATGTAATGTACAGCAAGGGGAATATAGTCAATAATATTGTGATGGTGTGGTAACGGTGTCAGATGGTTGCTGGGCTTACCATGGTGAGCACTTCTTTAGGTATAAAATGTTGACTAACTATGATGTACCCCCGAAACAAATATAATATTGTATGTTAGCTATATTTTTAATAAAAATCTTAAAAGAAAAAAATAAACTGCAAAAATCATTTGTTGGGAATAGATAAATTTGAATATGGACTGGGTGTTAGATGATATTAAGGAATTACTGTTAATTTTGTTGGGAATGATAGCATTGTATTGTAGTGACACAGGAAATTTTTCTTACTCCTTCGCAGTACATATTGAAGTATTCGGGGATTAAATGTCTTGATGTCTGGGATTTATTTCAAAATACACAAAAAATAGGTACAGCAAATATGGTAAATGTTAGTGATGGGAATATGGAGGCTCCTTACACTTTTCTCTGTACTTTTCTGTGTGTTTGAAAATGTTCATAACAAGTTAAAAAAAAAAAAAGCAAAAACAGAAAAAAACACAGTGAAATAAAATATAGTAATTGAGTGGTTCAACCCTCCCACTGGCTCCCTCTAGTGGCTAGTGGTGTTGAACAGCGCGCAAACTGTCCTGTGTCTTGAGCTTGCTCAACTCTCTCCCTTTCAACTGCCACTAGCTGCTATCCCACACTCATAAGAAGCCTCTCAAAGTGGTTTGTTCTCTTATAGAGCCGTTACTGAGTTTTTAAACTAGAAATTGAGACAGCCATCATTACTCCCTTTAACGACCTGAATCCAGAGGAGCAACTTCTCACAGACCTCAGTCGGGGGATTCACTGCAGTAGGACAAACAGCATCCGAGGCTGGTGGGTTCTGTCTGTCTTGACTGAGGTGGGCAGGGAAGGTTTCCATGGGCAGCCAGTTACTTTAGAAAGAGCATGCCGTTGAGAGCCTTGGTTCTTCCTTTTTGGAAGGGAGAATAGGTACGTGCAGGGTGGTGGGGAAGAAGGAAAACAGTAGACATTCTCTTCACTGACCTCCTCTGACCCCGCCCCCACCAGATTGACGCTGACGCTCCATTCTCTCAAAATACGTGCCCCACGTCCAGGGCACCCAGAAAGCTTACGGCCAGCAGATCCTTTTCTGACTCTCCCCCAATACTTCTGCCCCTGTCAACTGAGTTGTCTGCTTACCAAGGGTCTCTTCTGTTTTTTCCAAAACTTGTTTATACCAGTTGTTCTTATAGTTATGTTTAAAGTACACACAAGCAAATAAAACAAGCGTAGAACGCCCATCAGACAACCCACATGTCACAAAAAATAGTGAACACAGCTCAAAAGTTTGGCAATTGAATGAACTATTTAATGTCTTAACATAAAATATGAAAGATGTTTACGGTATATATTTTTATTGAAGTGATTCTCAACTTTTACCAATTATGTGAATGAGCCAATCAACTCTATCTTTACGGTGTTGGATGAGAAGTTTTCCAGCATCCTGTGATTGTCTCTCTAGATTTGTGTGAAAATAACCTAAAATCGGATCATTAAAAAATGTTTTCCATTGCGCTTGGTCAGGGAATATATGGATTTTCCCTGCTGACTTATCTCCTCCTGGCATTTTATTTACAGGCCACCTGGCCTTCCATAGGTGATCTGTACATTGGAGAATCTACATGCCCATCACCAAGATCTGACTGTGTAAGAAACAGAAGGACAGTGAGCCTGTAGGGAGGTTCTTCTAGAACATTTCACTCAGGTGCCTCAGTATCAGTTAGGGGTTTGGGCACCACTTTCCATGGGAACAGCCAGAGAGCAGGCGTGACCAGATTCAGAAGCGATCCTGGAATCAGAGACCTGGGCTCTCCAGAGCAGCAAGTCAGAAGGTCTTGAAACTTAGCCTCTGGAAGGAGCTGCTGGGTACTGGTCCCCTCCCAGGTGATGACATTGGGCTGGGATGACGGCAACCTTCCTCTGCCCCCAGCGACCTTTCTAGAAGTGAAGCTTAGACCCCCATGCCAGTGCCAACATAAGAGATGGGTCAGACCACAGGCAGGTGTAAGCATAGCCCTTGGACCTGTCCCATCATAGCCCAGGACTCAAGGACTCAGGGGCAGAGACTATGTATACAGGAGCAATCTCACTGTCCATGGGAATCTGGGCACAGCTTAGGTGGAAGAACCCTGGCTCTCTCTGAGCCTCCGTTTCCTCGTTCACTAGTCAGGAAAGTGGGACCCAGTGGTCTCTGTGGTCCCTTCCAGCTCTGCTGGCCCATGAAGCTGTGACCCACCTGCAGTGGTAAAACCAGCCAGTCACCAGCAGAGAATGGACACCACCCAACAAGTCGCTCATCTTTACCCAGGGAGATGGGGTAAATGGGATGACACTGAAGTTAGGGTGACAACTCAGGTCTTGGCAAAAAGGCAGGGCAATGATTCCCCCTCCAAACAGAAACAGAAGACAGGGATGGGGCTGTCGTCTGTCTGCCAACACCCTGAATCTGTGAGCAGGAAGGGGCTGCTCCTACTCGCTGGCGCAGGGGAGGCAGAGCCCCCACTCCTGCAGCTCCAAGCCCTGACTCTGGGCCTTGTAGCCAGTGGGAGAGGGTGGGCAGGGAGCGGTCGCTCCATCTTACAGGAGCATCTTGGGATGTGGCCGCTTCGGCCCCCTCCTCAGGGACACGTGGGGAGGTTCCAGGACCCTGGACGTCACGGGCCTCTCATGCCCTCCCACAGGTGGCTCAGGTGAGGGCGGGTCAGTCCTCTTTGAGCGCCTGGAACTCTGGCATGCTCCAGGTCCGCGTCCGCGGCTGCGTGTCCCGCTCCACATCCTCAGAGATGGTCCGGATGTCGCTGGCGAAGGGGGATATGCGTGCGCGGGTCTTGAAGGTGGCCAGTGCCAGGCTGCCGCGGGGCCGCAGGCTCCATTGCCTCGTCAGCCTGTGGGCCTCCTCCTCCTGCTTCATCTTCTCCAGCACTTCCTGCAGCACCGAGCGGAACAGCCGGGACACCTCCCGTACCTCGGGTTCCTGCTCAGCCATCAGCTGCCGGAATCTGGGAGCAGAAGGTCAGAGAGCACGGTGGGGCGGTCACCTAGATGTAGCATGTGACACACCCCAGAGGCTGGTTGTGTGCCCACACTCTGGTCCATTCCCATCTCCTCCACCTATTGCTTGCGTTCAAATACCAGCCCTGCCACTTCTGCCCTCAATGAGCCTCAGCTTCCTCACCTATAAACTGGGGTCATAGCCACCTTTTTGTGAGGTTTAATGAGCTAACATATGCAAAGATCCTTCCTGGCACTTGCCTCAGGTTATCTATGCCCGTTTAGTAAGGGGAGCCCACTGCTATCACCTCCTACTGAGTGAGGCTTTCTGCAATCCTTTCCCACCTTTCACCCACTGGCTAGAGTGGTCTCTCTGAAATGTATATCTGATTAGATCACTGCCCTGAGATATTCCTTGCATGGCTCCTGCCATCTCCTGGGGGAGGGTGAGCTACTTGGCCATTTACCAGGTCCCCTGCTACTTCCACAGTCTGTGCTCCAGCCAGGAAGAATCACCTGTGGTCCCCAGAGCTCTCTGCAGGGTTTCCCCGCCTGGTTCCTCTGCCTAAATTGTCTTTGCCAGAGCTCAGAAATGAGCGATAGTTAGCAAGTCCATTTACTGAATGGGTTCTTCCACCATATGGAAAAGCAGGACCTTCTCAAACTTTTCAGCAATGACATGAGGCCGAAAATGCGGCGGGACAATCATATGTGTGTCCCCAGCCTCCCTGTCGTTTATGAAATGTGGTTTGCCAGCTTAAATTCTCTCATCAACACCACACACACACACACACACACACACACACACACACACTCACCCCTGTCCCTGTCTTCAGGATTCTTCTGGAACTAGATACATTTGGGGGCGGTGGGGGGAGGTCTTCCACAGAACAGAATAATAAAAATGGGGGAGGGTAAGATTCTCAGCCTGGAGGAAGAAAGGGGTGGGGACATAAAGAGACTGCAAAATTCCAAGGCACATGGATAAGACTAGAGAAGGAGAAAGGGGAATTTAAGGGGCATCTCGAAGAAAAAGGTGTATATTGCTTAAAGAGATGGGTGAGGAAAGATTTGGGGAGACTAAGGGGGATTTTAAGATGTTTTATGGTGCATCTGTATTTCTTTACTAGTATTTGAGAAATGCAGATAAAGGACTTAAGTTACCTTTGAAATTATTTCTGGTTGTTGGACTACCCTTCTTTGACTTCCACATGAATTCAGCTGAGACTGTGGGTCACAGCTTTATTAAGGTTATATTTATATTCAGGAACATTTTGTACCCAAGCTCTTAATGTTTGGTGCCCCAGGGCTCTGAACCCTACACACACACACACACACACACACACACACACACACACACACCTGGGGCAAGTTATTCTGACATCAGATAATTGTTATCTGGGAAAACGCTCTAAGACGGTAGTATGGAAGATGACCTGAGCTCTAAGACGGTAGTATGGAAGATGACCTGAGCTCTAAGACGGTAGTATGGAAGATGACCTGAGCTCTAAGACGGTAGTATGGAAGATGACCTGAGCTCTAAGACGGTAGTATGGAAGATGACCTGACCAAAGAGAAGGAGTTAGCTACATTAAAATCCAGGAGAATAACAATCCAGACAGAAAGCTCAAAGGCCTGGGGTTCTCTCCTATCAAAGCTCATGTGCTTGCAGGAGCCGCTCCCTTCCTCCCTCTGGGCCCCTAGCCTGATCTGGTGTTTCATGGCCTCTTTCAGATTCCTCCTCCGGCCTTGTTCCTTCTGACAGATAACTGGGTCATCCAGAACCCCTGGCTCTAGTCCTGGTAACCTCAGGTCCTGCCGCTGCAGCCATCAACAGCTAGCCCTGTGCAGGGGTTACCTGAGGATGGCGGGCCCACAGTAGGATGGGTGGATCTTGGCACAGATGTCCTCCAGCTGCAGCCGCTCACCAGGGCTGAGGTCGTAGGTGGGCTGGGACGTGCGGGCCAGCCAGCTGTAGTCCACTCCAGTGCAGATCTTCCTGACCGCATTGCTGCGCTCCCGCTGCTGCCTCTCGGCCTCTCGCATCTGCCCTGCCAGTTCCATCATGAGCGTCTCCAGCACCATCTCAGCTGGGCTCTGGGATGACAGCCGTGGCGGGGCCTCGGTCCACCGGAGCCACGGGATGAGGGACATGGCCCCCCCAGGACCTCCTGAGACAGGACGGAGTGCGTGTGTCTTCCTTGGGCCCTTCTGTCAGGATGGAGAGAACAAAGGGAAGGGAGGGGAGCTGGGACCCCAGTGAGAAGGCCTGCTCTGTCCTCACAGCTGGGTGGCCTCAAATAAGTCGCTCAACCTCTTTGTGCAATCATTTCTAATACAATAAGGCAAGATAGGGCTGTTGTAAGAACCAGTTGTGAATAAACTTGGGATGCACCACATAAAAGTAAGATACTCTCATGGTTGTAACAATCCCTAATGCATCTAAATGATTGAGAGAAAGTTCCTCCTGGAGCCCTGCTAACTCCAAACAAAGTAGGAAGCTGATTGTTTATGGCTGAGTACAATCTTATCCCTATGACTTAAGGGGAAAACAACACACACACACACACACACACACACACACACACACTACAGACGCCTACATCCTATGTCAACTTCACAGGAAAATACACTAAGCTTCTAAATGCCCCCAGCCTATTGCTGAAGGAAGCTTAGAACTATATGGGGTTGACATCATCCTGCAAAAGACACAACTTACCCACCATTCATTCATTCATCCAGAAGCATTAATCAAGCACTGGGTACACACCTGTGGAGGAACACAAATGGGAAAGCACACCAGGGACCCTGCCCAATAGACACAGGATATGATAAGTAAAAACCATAACATCGGTGGAAAGAGGTAAACACGACTGGAGGAGCGGAGAGTCTGTATTGACGGGGAAAGGAAGGAGCGACTCTAGATGACGAACGGGGTCACAGAAGGCTTTGTGGAGGAGAGCAGGCTGAAGGGTGGGTGAGTGCAGGCCTCAGACACATGGACTGATGGAGAGGTACCAGGTGGAAGACCCAGATGTGGTACAAGGGGAGACATGAGCAAGGAGCATCAGGTAGGAGAGCGAAGACCTAACTCATCAGCCTATTACCACAGGGTTCTGCTCAACACAGGTTTGGTGAATGACAGACTGAGGGACTAGAAAGGATGAATGGGTGAATGAGCTGCCATCTCAGCACGCCGGCTCCCTGTCAGAAGTGGGTTTGTGCCTCTGACAATAGTGACAGCCAGCACCATTCCTGGGCTAAAACTTGAAGTGGGTCTTTGAGGTGTCCCACCTCCCCTTTCTGTGCCTCTTCCCTCCAGGGAACTCCCCCTTCCAGGCACCAATGGCACCGTCCTGCCTAGACTCCCAGGTGCAGTGAAAACAGATTCAGTGAACTCCGTCTCAACAACATGGCATGACACGTGTCACCTCCTGAGGACATCCACATTTTTAGGCAGCCGTCCCATCACCCTGCGTCCACAGCGCTTAGCCCAGAGAAATGAATTGTTAGGGCTGGAGAATCAGACATAAATGGGAAAATTATTATGGGCTAGCAGTAACCTTCTGGAATGGCACAAATGGAAATGTCTACTTACCCATGGAGACTTGAACAACCAATTCCCTCATGGCGGCGTGGATTGAGCCAACTCCTGGCCCTCAGCCTGTCCCTTTCTGTCCGCACACCATGAAGGGCCTTGCAAACATGCATGGGGACACCCAGCCTTCGTGTCCAGGCCCCTCCACACCCTTACCAACAGTCACCTCTTTGCCCCCTCAGACCTAGGGTTGTCTGCACTGGTGATATCGTTCACCCCTGGGAGACTGGGACTAAAGAGGAGGCCTGCTCAGGCTCTGGAAGTGGGCAGGTGACTGTCTGGGCAGGGAGTTCTGGATCTCAGTACCTGAGGCCTGATTTAGAGGGGAAGTGACGTCAGAACAGACTTGTCTCCTTAATCCCCCAGACTCCTCACCACAGGTGGAGCTCGGCCACACGAAAGCCAGAGAGCAGCCTGGGGCCAGGGCCCTCTTCCCGGGGTTTACGGCTTGTACCCCTGACCTGAGCTGGCATCTAGAAACAGGTGCTTAGCCCATGTCAGATGGCACAGGCTGAGTGGGGTGATTCCACCAGAGTCCTGGGGTTAGTGGATTCTTAGCTTCTCTGGCCCAGGGAGTGGGGTCTCTCAGGGGTAAGGGCATGTTATGAATTTTCCTCCCCCAACTCCCCACTCTCCCCACCTCCAACCCTCACTAGAGATTGACAGAGGCTTTGACAGAGACAACGTTTATGCCAAGCTATTTCTGTCCCTGGTGCCAGCTGTTCTCCCAGGAGGCTCTGCAGCAGGTCTGATTAAGTTCTTAGGGCAAAGGAGGGAGGGAGAGATAGAGCGAGAGAGAGCAGGGCAGTGAGGAAAGCTAGCCAGATAGAGGCCAGAGGTGGTTGGCTTATCCCAGGGCCTTCCCAGGGCCTGACCCAGCGGAAATCCAATGTGAGTCTGTGTTGTGACCAAGTGTCTGGGGAAGAAGCTGATGGCAGGTGTGGTCTGATAAAGACACCCAGAGGGTTCATCAGAACAGCAAGGGTGGCCTTCGCTGGGTGCTCTGCACAATTAGGATTCTGCTCTCCCTTGTTCTGGATTAAACCTTGTGGCAGAGCCAAACGCCCCCGTGTAAGCGGCAAGGCCCCTCACACTCCTGCTCCCTGCTTGGCCATGGCAGCACACACCATGGACTCTGGAACTTTCCCGTGAGGAATAATGCCCGTTTCCCTTTCTGTCAACAACCCCTACAATCTGCCTCCAATGCACGAACACTAATTGACTGAATACGTGTTGTTGTTGTTTTTAAATTAGGACATTTGAGGAAATTTGAAAATGAGCTGAAGGTTAAGTAATGAGTGTTGATTTTCTTAGGTATGAAAATGGTTATAGGGGAACGTTGACAAGTAGCCCAATCTTAGAAAGCAATGCTGACGTGTTCCTAGCAGAAGTGTCATAATGCCTTCAATACCTTACATTCAAATAGTTCAGAAAATGTTATACACACACACACACACACACACACACACACACACACACACAGGGCAAATATGGCAAAATATTAAAATCGTTTTGTCTAGGGGGAATTTATGGGTGTTTATTGCACTATCATTCGAATTTTTCTTCATGGTTTGAGCATATTCATAATTTCAAAGTTAGAAAATATCTAGCTCAAAACTCACTTTTTGCAGGAAGCCTTCTCAATTCACTCTCTCTGTTGGGCTTGATTTATTCTTCAGCACCCCGGCCCACAGTTTATATTAGACCCAGTTATAGTGCCGTGGCATTTTTCACAGATGGGCGTGGGTGTCGGAACAATCAGTGGCCTGCGGGTGGGCAGGTCTGGGGTGTGGAGACTAAAGCCCAGGCCTGAATTCTGACCCACTCATGACAGCAAACACAGGTGGGAGTGTGCGGTGTACCTGTCACTGTTTGGTGCTGAGGCTCCGTTCAGGACCCTACATTCAGGAGAGGGACTGGAACGAGTCATGATACTGCTGAGGGGCACGCCCAGCGGTGCAGTGCCCTGTCTGGAAGGGCACACCTGTGAAGTGGCAGCACAACACGATGAAGCGTATACCCACTCTGCCTTTGGTTGATTGCCAGCTCCCATGAGGCCGGTGCATGTTGGGGGAGCTCAGGCTTTAGCAGAGAAAAACTGCGTGCAATATCTACACCCTTCCCCTCCCTGCCATAGCTGCCGGTGTCCAAGTTACCCTCATTGCTCCAAGCCTCAGTTTCCCCATCTGTAAGATGGGCTAATAAGGGTACCTACTCCAGGTAACTGTGAAGATCAAATAAGGTAACGTTCGTATAAGTGCAAAGGAACTCACAAGAAGTTGTTTCACCTAGGTCTGTGACTGTCGGTCCCTCGGTACAGGGATTCTTGCCCTGAAGCCCACAGGGAGAATTCAGAGGTTTATGAACTCAGATTGGTAAAAACAAATCTTCATTTCCACCAATTTTAACTGAGATGTAGTGCTTCCGTCAGTTATGAATGCGGGCCCCAGACCACAGCAGTACCAGTCATGCCTGTGACTTTATCTGCAGTAGAGATCACAGAGATTTTCATAACACTGTAACAATGTTATTCTTGAAATATCATTTAAGCTCATCACTATTATGAAATCACGGCATTTGTTAGAACTGCCACGAGATTTCATTATTTTACATGTTCATAGGGAGACACATATATTAACTACCGTGTTTCCCTGAAAATAAGACCTACCTCGAAAATAAGCCCCAGTGAATCATCAGCCAGACAGATGCATTTAGTATGTTATGATAATGTTCCAGAAGAAGATGACATGACTGTATTTGAATAAATGTAGGTTGTTGTACATGAAAAAATAAGACAGCCCCTGAAATATACGTCCTAATGTGTCTTTTGGAGCAAAAATTAATATAAGACCCGGTCTTATTTTCGGGGAAATACAGTATATCTCAAATTGTTTTTAAAAACACGTCAAAACCTGCATTTCAATACAACTGGTTTCTTTCGTAACCCTATGAACTTAATTTCATGCACTTAGAAACATCTTGCTGAAAACGTGTCCACAGGCTTCCACAGGGGGCCATGGCACAAAAAGTAAAGGATCCCGGTTTGGTACAACCTTGACCCCAATCCTGTTCCTGGCCTTGCCCCAACCCTGGCTTCTAGGGAGGCCTCCCCTCACCTCCTGACCCCATGAAGGGAAAGCTCAGGGGCAGAGCCTCAGTTCACCCAGCACCAATAGGAAGGCTCTCACTTGTTCTGTCTCTGCCCTTTGGCGTCACTCCCCTGAGCACTTTCTCCTTCATTCTCTGCTCTTCCTCCTCCACCTTCCTCTCCCCTTCATTACTCCTCCCACCCCCACTCTCTGAGCCTTCCCTTCAGCCTATTTTTGAACATCCCTGAGGATGACATCTTTTCTGGGGCTCCCTGGGAAAAGCTACCACCAGCTGTGGCTCATTAGATACTTGAATATGCTAGAAACATCACCTCCATGCCGCCAGGGCAAGGGGAGTCTGGTTCTGGGCAGCGAGCAGTGGGAAGGGGACCAGGAGAATCTCAGTGTGGGTTGTGTACCCTTGGAGTAGGAAGCAGGACTCTGACTGCCCCTCAGAAGGCATGAGAGGTTTGCCTGACTCTAGCGATAAAGGCCACCAGCCCCTGCCAACCAGGAAGGACAGCTCAGTCTCTGCCAGGAAGCTGTTTTCTTGGTACCAAGACAGGGAGCCCCACCCAGATGCCACCTCTGAGCTGGGCTCTAACAGCTGAGCTGGGCTGCTGCAGGCCAGGCTGAGAGGCAACATGCTTGTTTCCAGGGACCCGTGGGCACCCACTGTCTCCCTGAGCAGGCAGGCTGGCTTTGCTGAAGCTGCTTCCCGAGTCTGGGCAGAGGTCTTGGAGCAGGTACGGAGAGCAGGTACGGAGGTGCTGCGCTCTCTAACTGACCTTCCTCCAGCCCTGTGTTTGCCAAGGTCCAAGGCCAGCTTCACAGACTGCAAATGGACCTTAGTTTTCTTCGGCATCATAGAGGAATAACAGTAATCCACCAAGCCCGGTGTGACTCAGCCTGACCTGTGGGCCCCTGCCCACCTGATTAACATCTGCTCATCTTTTAGGACCCCCCTCAAGCATCAGCAACTCTTTGCACCCTGCCCCACACGACCCCCCACTGAGGTAGGACAGGGTGCCGGCCAGTACCTGCCAGATGCCATCACGACATCTGTAAGAAACACGTTTCTCACTCTTTTTTTATCGCTTTTCTCTCTCTCCACTTGGCTACGATCTCTGTGAAGGCAAGAGCTGAATTTGCTGACTCTGCTGACAGGCAGCAGGCACTTGATAGGTGGTTCATGAATGAATGAATGGCAGTCAGTTTTCCTCATTCTGAGGCAGAGGTTCAATCAGAAGGGAGCGAGTACTCGGGTCCAACTGGCCATAGCTGGATGGGGTTAATCGCCAGCAAACTCTGGCCTGGTCCCGCAGTTGCCCCTTGGACTTTTCCTTCCCGATCCTGGTCCTCTTCCTGGCCCAGCCCACGCCTCTCTCTCCAGGCCTGCTCTCCTGGGCGTGTTACCGGGGACTCACAGAAAGCTCTGTGGCTGGAACCCTGAGACCCACACATCACCCACGTGTCCTGCTCACTGCTGTGTCCCGAGAGGCTGATTCTGCACCTCGGGCTTAGTAGGTGCTCAAGTTACAGCTCTCAAATTGATGAGAGAATGTCTGATGTGGGATTCACCTCTCTTCTCCTGCTTGGGTCCTCCCCCTAAAAGCAGAAGAGAAAATGCTGGGGCTGGGTCCTCCCAAACAGACGTGCTGGTTCCAGAGCAGACAATAGCTATGGCTTCCCATGGGTTTATAAAGCAAGGACACGCCACAGTTCGAGGATACCATAGAGGCCACCGACTCCTGTGGAACAGCTGAGGACTGACAGGGCCTCCCTGTGGCCATCTGACCCTGGACTCAGACAGCTCAATAGGCTGTGCTCAGCCTGCCACAGCCCGGAAGCTGCCTCTCCCAGCTCCAGGCTGACCGGCCTCAGCTCTCATTTCTTAAGGCTCAGCTGCTGTCCAGGTGTGGAAGCCACTGTCTCCTGAGGAGACGCCCCTCTTACCTGGCTCTCTGAGGTCTGCCTCCACTGAGGTGAAAGGTCCAACAGGGGTCCAGCTTTCTGCTTCCCAGTCTGGGCGAAGAGTGTCTGGATCTTTTCAAGGAAAAGCAAAAAGTTTGGAAGCCATGCATAAGAGGGCAGGGCAGAGAGAAGATTACATCCTAAGCGTGTCCCTCCTCTTTCTCTTCTGCTTCTGGCTGTGGCCTCATACTTTCCCCTCTCGTTCTGTCTCTGAGAAGTTGTGCCGAAGAGAAAACAATACTGACCAGTGGAGGGATCCAGCCTGGGGTGTGAGTGTGTGTGTGTGTGTGTGTGTGTGTGTGTGTGTGTGTCCCAGGAGGCTGGAACCATGGCTCCTCTGCAGAATGGGAGGCAGGCCAGCTCCTGATCTGTGGTTGCCTGGAAACCACCTAAGCCTCTTTTACCTCGCGCTGTATTATCTCTAGAGGGAGCCCTCTGACATGACGCAGACACCTGAGAAAACCCCGTGGGGGAGAGAGGCCTGCCTCCGATGGATGGCTTTCTCAGCCGCTTCCTCCCTCCCCGAGCTAAGGTGAGGGTGGCACAAACGGGAAGCAAGACCCCTCACTGCACCCTCTGCAGAGTCCTAGGTGGACCTGCTGTGGGCAGATGTTTCCAGCTACTTGCTGGGTGGTTCCTGGCTGGAGGTCTCCTCTTCCCACCTCCTCCCTCCACCAGGAGAGGGGCGATTCTGGGTGCCGAGGGCAGTGGCCTGAAAAGATGTGTCTTTACCTTAGTCTCACGCACCCTTACCTGTCCTCCTCTTTGCTAATCAAAATTCTCTCCTTCCCTCAAGGCAAACTCAAGTACAGAAAGTTATTCTGACTTTCTGGAGGAGGGGTGAGCCTGAGGAAGTAATCCAGGGAGAAGAGGGACCGTGAACTGTGGTTACTGACTTTGAGGTACTTGAGGTGACACACAGGGGCTGGCAGGGGCCTCCTGTTGCTGTCTGGCATCCCACAGTCACAACTGGGCCTTCTGTCTGTCTCTGTGCTCTGGACACACTGTTATTTGCAGACTATTCTGGCTACGGCCACGTGAGGGCCAGCTTGCACCTAACAGACATTTGGTGGCACTGAAACGGATATATGCTGCCCTGTGAGGGGCCTGGGGGAACTGTAATGGGCCCTAAGCCGCAGTATAATAGATCTCAGGTGATGCTATACCAGGTACCAGGTGATGGAGTGACTTCTGGGCAAATCTAGTCTCAATCGTGTTGAAAATAAAGCAGAAAGTATAGCCAAGCTGAAATTAAACTATCTGATGAGCTGACTCAAGCTTGCCCACCTGCCTGCCTGCGTGTTTTTATTTTTTCCCTGGGTGATATGTCACTTCGTGCTTGTTCTATGGCTGGTTCCATTGGGCTACCTGACTTCCTTCCTTCGTCATCTTCTCACGCAGGGGTCTTGAGTCAGGAGCCAGGTCATACGATCGCAGCACAACAGTCCTAAAGGTTGGGAGGGTCGCTGAAGGGATGACAGACTCACACATTCGAGCAGCTGAAGCTCACTTCCTCAGACCCAGTGCCGAAGTGGCTTCCTCCCCAGGGCCAGCTAAAGCAGAGCAACTCAGAGCAGGTAAGGGTCAGTCCTCTGAGCATCCCACTGCCATCCTGGCACGTCCCCAAAGGCAGAAATTCCAAGGAATTTCCATGCTGGGGGGAAAGGTGCGGCAGGACTAGAAGACTCTGTCCTGCCTTTGGGAAAGTTCCTCGAAGTGACAAGGAGAGGAGGCCAGTGATCAAGTTACACACTCCTTCATGCAACACGTATGTTGCAGCACTTTTCTGTGCAGGCACAATGCTAGGAGCCAGCTGAGGAGGGTGGTCCCACCCTCCTCCCCGCTCCACACTGCCCAGCCAAGCCTCCCGGAGGCTGGTCAGACAAATGGAGAGTGGGGAGCAGGGACAGTATTAGAGCTCAGAGCTAAAGGCTGTGCAGCTACTACTGACCATTCTGTTTGAAGGAAAAAATTCATCTCTTTTCTATAGCCATGCATTTATCTTAATGCCTCACCCTCAAGCACACACAGCTAATATAAAGGAGATCATATGAGCCAGCTAAAGGAAGCTTCTGTTGCAGCAATGTGCCAAGCAAGGTGTGAGCTTCAGGCTCCTGACCTCTGGGGAACACACTCACAGATGACCAGGTGTTTACATCCTCCCTGCAGACCCAGCTGGCTCCTTCCTGGCCCTTTTCAGTGATGCTTATAACCAGGAGAGGGGGCATCTCCATCCACCTTCCCTCCCCTGCCTGCTGCCTTGACAGTAACTCAAAGAGGGCTTGCTGTTTTTGTTGACAGCTAATGTATTTTGATTCGTTGTCCTGTGGCGGCATTGTGATTATCCACGCTGGGTGTGAATTTGTACTAGAGACAGAAGGGGGTGGTGCTTTTTCTCTCCTTTGACATCAATGCAAGTTGCTGAGACGTAGTTAAATATGCAGCAACCCTTCAAATGGAGTAACACCAGTGGGGCCCATGACATTGCCTCACAGATGGCATTTGATTAATAAATTGGAGATGTGGAATTATGAAGTTATTGGATGTAAGCTGGATTTAAAACTGGGGAGACATTGAAGTAGAGCCCTGATCCCAGATGTCAGGCTGTGCACCCTCATATGTGGGTGCTCCTCCTGTCCCCTCCTCCCTGGCTTCTTTCCAGGCTGTGGGGACCATTCCAAACTATTTCTAACCACTCGGTCATGCACTGGATTTTCGGAGTTCTGCAGATGGTCCGTGTAGCTCAAATCCTGCATGAGACTGAATTAAACTGACATGATATCCAAAGGTACAGCCCAGACTTGCACTGACCCATACCTCTTCTCTCTGGTAGCCCTCTTTCCACTCCTGTGGCCACATTTCCTTTCCCAGGTAAAGGAAGCATTGAACCTGATTTCAGGAAACATTAGAATGCTCACCTTCCTCCCAGCTGGCTTGCTTGAACCTCTGCTCCCCCTCTCTCTCCGTCTTTCCTCTCTTGTCCATTTAGCCTTATTCTGTTTAAAATATATATACATTAAACTAAAGGGAACCAAGGAAAGAGACAAATGCATTCCTCATTCATTCATTCACCGTGTTTATTGACCATCTGCTCTGTGCTAGGTTATAAGCATCACCTTGGTGCCCCAGTCCATAGAATTCATTCACCATCAGCTTCTTTTAGGTTCTGCCCATTGGTTTGACAGACTGATCTGAGAGCCTGTGGCAGAAAGAGCTAGTCCACCCAAGATTCATGCCCCTTTTCCAGAGTGATGACATTTTTCAAGGAAGCAGCTAACCAGAGACTTCATTACCCAGCTTTATTCACTTCTATGTAGGGCCATGTGACGAAGGATTGTGGGTGGAAGGGATGTGGGTGGAAGAGCTGAAACATGATGACAGAGTGTCACCTTGCTCGACCTTAGCTGGGAATATGCTCACTGGGCAAGTCACATTTTCACATCGTGTTTCATCGCAAGGCCTGGCTTATAAAATCTCCCTGGCAATTCCCTACCTTCCATCTCTTCCCTCTTGCTGTTGGTCAGCAAGGGCTCTGGGGGCCTAGAGGATGGCGGAGCCACAATGTTGAATGAGCCAAGGTCTCTAAATTAGCACGTGGAAGGCCGCCCACCAATCACCCATGTTGAATTCTAATATGTGCAAGAAATTGATTACATCGAGCTACTAAGACTTGGGGTTTCTCTGTGACAGCAATTGGCACCTCCCTAACTAGCGACAAGGGATAGACGTGGAACATTTTTGCCCTTTTCTTGGTTCCTGGAGCTCAGCGCTCTTCCTAATATGTTCCCTCTCAGGTTTTCCATCTTCATCTCAAAGAAATGAATTACTTCACCCCATATTGCCTCTATGCAGGATGCACACGCTGACCCAAATGCCCTCCCACCTGGGGAAGTCTTACTTATCCATCAAAGTTTAGCTCCAGTGGCAAACCCTCAGTGAATGTTCCTGTCTCCCCAGCTGCTCCCCTCCCTTCACTCTCAGAAGCTTCATTCTTACTCCTGCACATACAGTCCATCTTCATTATTCATGGATTCCATATTTGCAAATTTGCCTACTTGTTAAATTTTATGTGTAATCCCCAAATCAATACTTGTGGCACTTTTTCGGTCATTCCAGACCTGTACAAAGCCTTGAAAAATGTGACTTGCCCAGCGAGCATATTCCCAGCTAAGGTCGAACACAGTGACACTCTGTCGTCGTGTTTCAGCTCTCATACTGTAAACAAGTGTCCTTTACATGATCAAGCTAGTGCCACCCTTTTCACACTGGGTGCTTTCTGTTGGTGATTTCATGTTTAAAATGCCCCTCAAGTGTAGTGTTGAAGGGCTGTCTAGTGTCCCTAAGTACGAGAAGGCTGTGATGTGCCTTATGGAGAAAGTACGTGTGTTGCATGAGCTTAGTTCAAATATGAGTTACAGCACTGTTGGCTGTACGCGCAATGTTAATGAGTCAACAATATATATATAAATAAGGCGTCTTTAAACAGAAACACACACAAAACAAGGTTAGGTATTGATCAGTTGACAAAAATATCATGACCAGAGGCTTGCAGGAACCTAATTGTGTATTTCCCCTAGGAGCAGTGTTCAGTATTTGCTAATTCAGTGTTTGTAGCAACTTGTAGAACATTGCTGTAGATGAGCATCAGCTGTGCTTCGTGCTGTTTCCTGAGCACTTCGTTCAGCATCTTTGCAGAATAAGACTCAAGGGCAAGGAGCCCAAACCCTAGCACCTGCTAAATACAGATGCTCTTCCACTTACGATGGGGTTGTGTCCCAATAAACCCATTGTAAGTTGAAAATATCGTAAGTCGAAAATGCATTTACTACACGTTACCTACTGAACACCATAGCTTGGCCTAGCCTTGCTGAAACGTGGTCAGAACATGACATTAGCCTACAGTTGGGTAAGCTCACCTAACATGACTGCCCTACAGAGTGTTGCTTGTCGACCTGGTGACCGCGTGGCTGACGGGGAGCTGTGGCTCCCTGCCACTGCCCAGCATCACGACAGCACATTTTACCACACATCACACTAGCCTGGGAAAAGACCAAAATTCAAAATTCAAAGTGCGGTTTCTACCGAGAGCATATCACTTTCACACCATCATTAAGTCGAAACTCCGTCAGTTGAATCATTGTAAGTCGGGGAACATCTGTACATGTTTGTCATGCACATGATTTAAAGAAAGTGTTAAGAAAACTGTGCTAAGCAAATGCCACAGACCTGCCCCCTGCTCTCCTGAACCTGAAAGAGCCCCAAAAGATGAATTGTCGCAGGCTCGAGGACCCACAGACAACAGATGGAAGCCAAGCAGGAATGGACTGTGAAGAGCTGAGGTCACGTGCATGTCAGAGTATGCGCCTGCCAGGGGAAATGAGTCGGGGGGCAGTTAGAGGGCAGTCTGGGAGCCTGGCATCCTACATCAAGGTCCGGGGAGTATAGGCCTAAGAAAGCAAGGGAGCTCCTTCTGCTCCACTTGCAAATGTTTCTGGGAGGAGGCCGAGTCATGAAAAATCAGTGGGAAGAGGGGCCAAGTGTGTGGTGTTGCATCGGAGAGAACAAAACCTGCAGTGGCACAAACTGATTTCGGCCCTCTGGGTAGGGACCAACACAAGATCATGGAGGGGGTTCCCTGGGGCTGGGAAGGAAAAGAGGAGGTACTAGTGAAAAGTGTGGGAGACGGTATGACCGTGCGGGATGAAACCAATTGTCACACATGGACCTGAATGGTGCCTGTGGATCCTAATAGATTCTGAAGTCAGTTCCCAAAGAAGAATGTTGGTGAGTCCAGAGCAATGGCAGCAGCCTGGCAGTGAGTGACGCTGCCTGACCACCCAGAGGCCGCTCAGACTGGGCGTGGAGAATGAGGGTGAGGGTGGGATTGTTTGGGGATTCTGACGTGGATGGTGGTGAGACACAGCATCCAGGGGGAGGAGCAGACTGGAGGGGAAGTCGGACTCGGATTTGGCCGTGTGGAGGTAGAGGAGTCTTTATGGCTCTGGGAGGAGACGTCCTGTGAGCAGCTCCACACGCAGAAGGAAGGGTTCGACTAAAGACACAGATCTGGAGGTCATCAGGGTCGGGGTAGAGGTTCAACCTTGGGCACAGGTGAGCAGACTGACATCACACAGGATCTGGGGCCCTGGCAAAATTCTAGGCTGTATTAAACAGGTAGGACGTGAGCATTAGAAAACGGAGTGGCCATCAAGCAGAGTTAGCAGATGTTTATCGACCACAGGGCAGAAGTCACCCCAGAGAAACTGAGGAAGGGGGGTGGGGATAGCAGCCGTGCCCCCAGTGCCCCCAGGATATCCCTTTTCTCTCCTCCACTTTCAGGACAGCTCTGTTTGAGCTCAGTTTCCTTTAATTGACGACATCCCAGCTCAAGCTCACACTCCCTAAGGCCGAGGAAGCCCACTGGGCCCACATGCAAGTGTTGTCTGCAAGTGTGGGGCAGTTAGTATCCCTGGGACCATCATCAGCCAAAGAGGGATGGGAGCAGCCAATAAATGCTCCAGACTCCTGTCCATCAGGGGGACAGTTCTAGAAGGCATGCTGTTACAATTCCCAGGAGGTCCCCAGGGAATCGTACCCTGTTGGCCTCAGCAATGACCTTGATAACACACGCCCTTTCATGCTGGTTTTCCTCCTAGCTGTCTCACTCTCTTTGTGCCTTCACTCCTGCTTCCTGGTCACTTCCCAAGTCGTACGGTCTGCACCCCAGTCCTTGACCAGGGTTCTGCTTCTAGGAAAGTCAGGGAGAAAAAGGCAAGAATGTGGGGTGGTCTGTGACATTAAATACTAACCAAGAGGTCAGGTCGAATGATACCCAGGAGGAGCCATTAGCCCCAAGCAGGTCCCTGGGGGACACTGCCATTAGAGCATGGGGGTGGTACCAGCACCCCCGGGGCTGCCACCCCAGCATGCAAATGTTTTCTTGCGCTGCACAACGCTTAGCACAGGGCTCAGTGCCTCCTCCGTCTCCAGGAAGAAGCATTCCTTGAACCAGAGTTTACTAAAGGTCTTATAGACAAGATGAATAAGGGTTTTTCACTGCACACTGCCCTGCAAACGGTGCCGATTCCGACTGGACACTGACTCTTCTCAGCCCCTCTCTGCAGCCACCACCAGTTCCCACCTTTCTGACCTCTGGGTCCTCTGCCCTGCTGGCTCCTGCCTTGTCACTCCTGGACACCCTTCCTCCACATAGGCAGGCCACCCCTCTCAGAAGCCACCTCCCTGAGGGCGGGGCTCATACATTTGTTGATGCTGAGAGCTGAGCCGAGGCTCTGAGTGCTGCTGTCTTCCTTGGGGTTCTCTCTGCAGCAATGTCTCTTCCCACAGCAGCTTTTTAAAGAGAAGACATGCCAAGGTCAAGAGCATGGCTGATTGAATGCAATCCTTCCTTACAAATGAGAGTGGATGCCTTGTTATTGCTCTGAAAGGGCTGAGAACAATACTTTCTGGAAGCCTCTTCGCCAAGATGTTCTCTGATGGAATCATAAACGGCTAGAATTCACTGGAGCCTTCTAGGAACTCTAAGTGCTCTGTCTGTCATTCGCCACACCCCGCTCCCTGCTCTCTCCAGCCCACATTCATTTCCCCAACAAAGGTTTACTAAGCACACACTTTGTACCAGCCCAGGGCTTGGTGCCAAGGGTGGAGGTACAGAAGTCAGGCTCTTCTGTGCCCCCGGGGCTTCCCAGCCAGAGGAGGGGACAAAGCTGTGTGCTGATGGGCTGGGGGCACTGCAGAGCTCCAGAGATGCCCTGAGAGCCGTCCCGTGGCCTCCCGGCTTCCACTCTGTGTCCCATACCATGCACACCTTTCTCCTGTCCCTGCGTTGCTCTACTGAGGATTCCAGAATGCCATGCAGCTAGGAGTCTGGATGCCCTTTATTCCCACACCGGCTGAGAGTTCAGAAAGGGCAAGCACCTTGCTCATACAGCACAGCAAGTGAGTAGCAAAGCCAGGCTGATAACCAATGCTCTTTTCTTCCAAACCACTGCCTGCCCACTGCTGCCTCTGTGGCACCACATACCGGACAGGGGACCTTGGGCTTGTGCACCCTAAGCCTTTGTCATGAACATCAAGCATGTCTGATTTTCTGTGTGTGGCAAGTGCTTTAATCTGGAGGGGATGCTGAGGTGGTATGTGCATTGAGTGGAATTCTATGTTACTCACTCTTCTCACAATCCTGGAGGCTGCTTGGAAGAGGAGGCATTTCAGCAGCCTTCCAAATGATAGATCTACTTGGTAGGATGATCAAGGAGAGACCCCTAAGGACAGGAGGGCTGAGGATTGGATCTGAAATCTGGGGGTGAAATCAGGAGCCAAGGCAGAGCACCTGTCCTGTGTGAGATCCTGTGCTGACTGTTGGAAACTTCCAGAAGGCAGCAGCAGGCTCTCCAGGGTTTCTTTCACCAGCGCCCTTGGTTGTTGTCCCAGAAAATAAACCAAAGGCCCTTAACCTCCTTCTGCCAAACCACCAGTCAAGGAAGACGAAAGAACAGAGCCATCCAACCAAACACAGAGAAGCAGAGCGGGCTGAGACCCAGTGTGGGCACTAGCATACTTCTTACTGGGGCAAGAGACCACTTTCGCTCCTGGGTGGAAGCTCAGCACCTTCTGGAAGCTGCCGATGCCTGGGGTCTCTGGAAGCCTCAGGTAGGAAGTTGGAAACAGGAATTGAGAAACTAAGATTCAGAAACTTCCTCTGACACGTTCCAGAAGCAGTCAAGCAGTCCAACAATGGAGCAGCCACTTACAAATCCTGGGACATCCATATCCCAGACTTCATCCAGCCATGAGACAGTAATTGTCATAAAACTTGCTTCCAGCCTCCCCTCCGGTGGGAAACAGCAGAACCCACCATGGTGGTCATGCCCGTGGACAAAGGCAGGGAGGTCGAGTGCACAGAAAACATTGGTGTCGCGGTGAAATTAGCTTCTTGAAGAAAATGACTGTACGTGTGCTGGACTCTTTTCAACATGTTCAAATTGCTGTTACATTGCCTATTTAAAACCAGACTGTAATACAAAAAAAGGGATTCTCCACGGAAAAGAGAAGTTTGTTCATTTATTTTCTAGCCGGCAGTTTCTCTGTTTCCCTTGAGTTCACACATTTTCTTAACGTAGGTGAAGCTCAGAGAATAGTATAGCACTTCTTTTGAACTTGCACATTTCTTCAAAGGGTGGTGGAATTCAGACTCCCTGCCGATCTTGGTTTTCTTAACAGGCTAAAAAGGCCATGCACGTAATAGTCAAATCTGTAAGGACAAAAGCCTCTTCTTGGATCTAAGGTTGGGAAACATCTCATCAGGAGTGTATAACTACAAACAACTTGGTCTACACTGCACTGGGTGAAAACGAGTTGTATAAAACCAGAATTATGGAACTTGACCAATCTGTTTAATGACTTACCCAAGGAAATACTAAACCTAGAATCCAATCTCATAATCCATTGATAGAGTCAATATGCCCACGAGGGAAACTAAGTTGCAATCATCTTGCGTTTGCTTAACACCTGACAATTTACAAAACAATTTCATGTCCTTTGTCTCCTTGTATTAACAAATACTGACCCTCCCTCAGCAGAGCCCAGTGAGGTGGGGAGGTAAATTCCTGTGTGCCCGGGGCTGTGTAGAAATCTTAGGGTTTACCCTCTGAGTTTGGTGAGCCTCAGTAACCAATTGCTTCCTAGTATCTGGGATGAGTGGGATACAACCATTCTCATCTTCATGGGAGCTCAGCCTCGAGGCAGAGGGCCTTCCTGATGAAGAGTGGGGGCTCTTCAAAGACCTATCTCTCTGCTTTCAAATCTAGACACATCACTTGTTTGCTGTGTGACCCTAGCTTTGTGTCCCAACTTTTCTGAGCCTCAGCTATAATTTGGAGCTAATACCTTCCTTGTAGAATTGCTGTGAAGATCAAAGGAAATATGTACGTAAAGCATCTTGTCTAGGATCCTGCTCAGAAGAGCCCCTCAATAAACAGCAGCTCGTCCCAGATTTGTGTAGCCCCAGCGTCAGCTTCTCTGTGTCACTGCACTGGCACACTCAGGGGCCAAGCTCATGGCCCCCGTCTCCTTAGCTGTCTCTAAAGAGAGACAGCCCCAAAAGACACCGCAACAGCACAAAACTTATCTTCAGGGTAGGCAGCAGGGAGGTGAACCAGCTCCCTCATTCTTCTGTCCCCTCAACCAGACTCCGCAGGAGCCCCCAGGACAAGGTGTCACTGAAACAGACCCAGACCTGTCCCTTGGGGCAAGCTTCTGGCTGTGGAGGACTCAGCCAGGGTCCCATCTTGTCCTGCCAAGAATCCTCACCTCCACAGAACTCCCAGACCAAGTCCTGAAGCTCCACACAGTGTATCTGGAGAGAGGCTTTGATTCCTGGCTGGAGAAAAGCTGTTTTCAGGGTCTGAGCTGGGTGCTCTGTGAGACACGGGGCAGTAGAGGCTTGGGCTCACTCTCAGGGTCTTCCTGAGCTTTGGGGAGACCATCGCTCTGGCCCTTGTTTGCTTGTGCAAATCCAGGTGTAAACATGGTGACAGAGGGTAAAGCTGACAGCCACATCTCGGAAGACTTTGGCACGCTCTCTCCACTCTGTCCCATCCTTATCTTCCCAAAGCTGCTGCTTTACACTTGTGGGGTCGTTGCCTGGTTCCCGGAGGTGTCTGAGTGTACACGCCTTGCACAGAGACCTGTGCCGGTCACACAGATACTCCATTTCTCTATGACAGGAGAGACAGCCTCGTCCTCTGTGCGACCCTGCCACATGCCAGACCCTCTGCAAAGGCCGCTGACACATCAACCCACCTAATTCTCACGGCAGCCTCACGACAGCATTCTTAGTATCCCCATTTTTCCAGTGAGAAAACTGAGGCTCAGGGGGCAATCGCTGAACGTTTTAGTGCTCAAATGGCAGACTGTAAAGGCCATGCCCTTTGTGTTACATGAAGGCCAGAGTTATCACCCATAATTCTGGTAATGGCTGCACAGTCGGAGGTCCTCAGGCTGATGGATCAGGGAAAGGGCCTGGTTCTTATGGAGCCTGGATCTGTGGTTGGGGCCACATTCCCACGGCTTTTGAGAAGTGGAGCCAACACTGGGCATACAGCCCACTCCATGTGCCCAGACCTGGAGCCCTGTGGTCCACAGAACTGCCCAGTGGGTGGCCCCCAGGGCTCCTAGTGGCACTTC
The DNA here is from genome assembly GCF_036562045.2 of Rhinolophus sinicus. Lineage (NCBI taxonomy): Eukaryota > Metazoa > Chordata > Mammalia > Chiroptera > Rhinolophidae > Rhinolophus > Rhinolophus sinicus. The sequence goes on along the minus strand of NC_133766.1, from coordinate 17,825,965 downwards.
ACCTCCTACCCTCCACACCTCTTCTTCAGCCCTTGCTCACTGGGGCAAACACAACCACCCCCAGCTCCCGTGTCTGATGGGCCAGGGGCAGAGTAGGCTCAATTGCAGTGCCCAGAATTCTGTTGGCCCCTGAGACTCCTACCTGTTTATGCAGAAGTCAGGTGCTACACCTGAGGGGGTACCTAGAAAAGCTGCTCAGATAGCTCAGCTGTGCTCCTCCTGTCCGCCCTTAGTCCCCAGGGCCACCCGAGCTGGCAAACATAGCAACAAGAGTCGCCTGCCCTCATTACCTGGCGTCATCCTGCATTCAACCCTCTCTCCCTCATCAGCCAAATAGACACTGAGACATTCAAGCTTTGGGCTCCAGCTGGGAGACCAGGTTATTCTACCCACCACTTGCAGAGCTACTCTGTCCCCAAGGATTCGCTGAGGTCTCAGTGCACAGATGCCCTCACATGGCTTCATCCACTTCCTTGGGGTCCTGAAATTTGGGGTATCAATTATGCTTATTTATAATCCACCTTTTTCCAGAAACTGCCTGATGTAGCTTGTAGTAGGCACTACAAATATGTTGGTTAATGAAATGATTTACTTTTATATATTTATAAAGACATGCAATACAAGATCAAATTCAATTTTTAAAAAATGGATGCTACGGCCCAGCCTGTGGTCCTGAAATGCCATTTATCCTCCAAACTCATGAGGGCTTCTTGGAGAAGAGGCTGATTCCATGTCGGGGCAAGAAATGTACCAGATAAACCTAGAACTTCTCTTATTACATAGCAAGGAAACCATGGAAGGTTGCTAGGCCGGTAGACTGGATGTGCTATTGCATTAACGGCAGCCTTGAGACCCTAAGCAGCCGACCCAGCTAAGCTGTATCTAGACTCCTGACCTACAGAAGCTGTGAGATAATAAATGTGTGTTGTTTGAAGCTGCTAAGTTTGTGGTACTATTATCACACTGCAATAGAACACATACACAGTTGGGGACTGTCACGTGAGCCACAGGAGTGTCATGTCAGCAGCATGTCTCCCCCCACCCTACTCTCATCCCAAAACACATATTCCCAGTAAAGCAGACACTGAGGGCCATGGCTCAGACCCAGGGACTGTGGGAGGAGATGAGAAGAGGCTCCTGTCTCCTCAAACCCCCTTCCCCACCTGCCCCACCTGCCACACAACCTTTCTAAACAAAAATACAGAAAGCAGAATTGGACAGGAAGGAGCCAGGGGCTGCCTGGAGATTAGCAGTTGGGCCAGACCAGGGCAGACGGTACGTCTGAAACAAGGTCAGCTCATCACCCTGCTCCAAGGCGAAGATGATTGGGCCACTCCTTGTAACTTTCCTGGGCACACTGGGACCTACTTCCATGGAGGGGCTTGTGGGGTGGGAGCCAGGAAACAGAGAATTCCAAAATAAGCAAGAGGCGGTGGGGAATGAGGAAGCTGAGGGAAGGGCTTGTTTTATGTTTGTCTAAGGAGGGAGAAACCCCTCAGATGCCCCTGGATGCTCTCTCACCCAGCCTCACTGGTCTCTCCCTGCCCCTGCGATTTGCCAAGAGTGATTCCACCTCAGGGCCTCCACTCTTGCTGTTCCCGTAGCCTGGGGCACCTTTCCTCCAGACCTTCGCAAGGCTGGTTCTGTCATGAGAAAACTGAGGCTTGTCAGTGGGACCTATTCAAAGTGAAATGTCTAGTAAGAGACAGAAGAGGATCTACCCTTTGATCAGCATCCCCCCACATTCCACACTCACTTGCCAGCAGGCCAGCTCTCGTGAGGTAGACCTCTGCCTCCTGCCCCAGTGACAGTCAATGGGCTGAGTGAGTTTCTGAGAAACTGGAGAAACAAAGCCATCTATTACCCCCTCCCTGGACAGCTGCAGGGGAATTCAGGGCCAGGGCCACCTGGCAGGAAACAGGTGACAGCCAATACCAGTGACCCCTTGTCTGCAAGGGTGATGCTTGTCTGGGGAGTATGCAGTAAGCAAGAGCCAGGATTGGAGCTGTCTCCTGGCCCTGACTCCAGCCACATGCCTTTCAGGGACGTTATGGGGATAGAGCCATGAGTTTTGCCCTTTGTCTGATCTGAGGACAGAACGATGAGGAGAGAGGAGACTGTTGAACACACAAAATATATTGAGCCAGATACTCTGTGCATTATGTAAGATGCCCCCTTTGAATCTACTTCAGAGATGTTCAATGATTCACCCACGATCACAGAGCTAGAAAATGGTAAAGCCACGCCTCGGAATCCAAACCCAGTGCTCTTTCCACTAGTCCACACTGCTTCTCACCACACGGGATCCTGGGAAGCCTGTGTTGGGGGTGGAATGGTGCAGCCGTTGAGAGCATGCACTGCCTTGGGCTGCCTGAGTTCAAATCCAGCCCCACCACTTGCTAGCTACATGATTTGGGGGAAATTATTTAATCTCTCTGTGCCTTCGTTTCCTTATCAGCATTTTTCATAGCACCTATTGCAATGTGTAAGAATTACATAAAATAAAATACATGAAACAGATAACTCGGGGTCTAGAACATGGTGAGTGCTCAAGGAAAGTTGAGCTGTTGTTATTGGACTGTATGCTGTATTGAACTTGGCTTCCCCAGGGTGTCTGAATGGTGATTCTAGGTGCAGAGAGGAACAGGAGTGATGGCAGGAAGAAAAGTGAGCGCATGGAACACTCAGGACGAGCTGCATTTCAACTCAGTTTAGAGCTTGTCATACTGGGAGTAAAACAGCATCAGCCATGACACCCTTACAGCACTGTAATGCTGTTGTAACAACTCTGTCTAGTGGGTACTACTACTTCCATTTTGCAAGGAAAATGTCGGAGCTTTGAGTATGTAGGTCCTGCCCAATTAGGTAGCGGTGGGAATTCCAAGTGGGTGACAGTGAGTTCCTCTGACCACCTGCACAGGTCAAGACCTTGGGGACAGCGGGGCCTGCAGGACGACCTATATCAGTGGTTTTCAAACTAGCATCAGAATCCCCTGGAAAGCATGTTAAAAACAGATTGCTGGGCCCACCCCCCAGTTTCTGATTCGGTAAATTTGATAGGAGTTGGTCCAGCTCAGTGCCCTCTAATTGTGAGCAACAGCGACATCTTGTGGTGAGGAGGGGAACGAACCTTGGGCTCCCTGTGACCCTGGGCCGCCGCCGGTGCTCACAGGTCCAGGATGATGTCAGCGCCGCACCATCCACACAGAAGCTAAGAGGCCCTGTCCTTGCCCCGGAGTGTGCAGGCACCTGCGTGCCTTATTTTACCCTAGAAACAGGAAAATCTAATCTTGTTTCCTGAAACTTCCAGCTTCGTTTCAGAATACTTTTATCCTCATTTTTGTGAATAAGTTCCTTCCCTGGTCTTTCCACCCCCATAAGGTGAAGGCCCAGGAACCAATGCCTTGAAGTCTTAGCTAGAGATGGAATGGCTCTCAAGCCAGGAGACTGGCTTCTTGAACGGGATGCCTCACTTAACAATTGCTTCCAAGGAGCATAGGATAACATGAACTATTATCCCCGATAGCTTGACATCCGTCCTTAGCAGGGCCAGTCCTTATTTCCTCTACTCATGTAGCTGTTAACTTGGTAGCCTTGTGTCGTGCTGGAGACCCTGCTCGCTGTGCCATTTGTCATGCGGGGCGGCCTGCAGGGTCTCTGCTCCCGCTCCCCACACAAGAACGCAGGATATGGTGAAGCCAAAAAGGAACACCCACGGAGCCATAGGTAGGGGAGTCATACCACTATATTCTCTCTGGCGGCACTATACTCTCACTGGAGGCTGGGTCCACACTGTCCGCAAACCGCCATCCACACTTGCCAGCCCAGCCGCCATCTTCTTGCTAGCCCCCATTCTCTCTCTCTTTTTAGCGTAGCCACAGCAGTTATATTAGTGGCCAATGGCTCACTGGTTACAGCTGACGGCCAACTAGCCACAGCTGATGGCCATGCAATCACAGTTGATGGCCATTTACTACCTGAGCCAGCACCTGTCTATGTGAGGCCGAGAGCCTGGAAACTACTTTCTGGGGCTCTGCCCCCACAGTGGGGTTAGGCAGCTGTGGAGAACTCAAGCACATTGGGCCTGTGTCTGAAAGGCCTGGTTTCATTCCCTGCTCTGTTGCTGAGCGGTGAGACCTTAGGCACCTCACCTCAGCTCTCTGAGGTTGTTCATCTGGAAAATGGGGAAGCTGAAATCAGTCAATTATGCGAAAGGGCCTTGTGGTGTGGAACGTTCGCTTCATGCTGGGATGAGAAATTAATAATTAACCACCGGGTTAAGGCGGTCAAGTGAGGTGCAACCCCCCCCCCCCACCCCCCACCCCCGCAACCGGCCGCCTTGCTCACCTTCAGCATCCTTTGCACACCCCCCCCACCCCCCACCCCCGCAACCTGCCGCCTTGCTCACCTTCAGCATCCTTTGCACACACCTCCTGCCCCAGGTCCTGCTCCTCAGTGCCTGGCCACGCCCAGTCAGCCTGGGGAGGTGGGACCTGAGAAGCTGCCGCCTTCCCACAAACCACAAACCGTCTTACAAACCACAAACCCTCCCCGCTGAGATGACTAGACCCGCTTAGCTTTATCCCGCAACATCCCACCCCCTGCCCTGGGCACTCCTGATTTCAAAAAGTGGCCTGTGAGGTTATCCAGGGAGCCAAAGACAGGAGGTGGGGCCTTATCTGGAATGGTGGAAATGTCCTCTATCTGCGCTGTCCAATAGAGTAGGTATTTAGCGCTCCGAATGCTCAAAATGTACAACTGAGGAATTTTTTATTTCATTTTTATGAATTTAAATCTAAATAGCCACATGTGGTGAGCAGCTTTAGTCATGCCCCATCACTCCTTCACCAGCCCCGCTCCCCCAAAACATTGTCCTGGAAAAGAGCAGATAATTATAATAGCTGACAATAAAAGCATGTAACTAATACAATGTAAATAATTGTTCCCCTTCCTCCACCAGGCTCAGGACTTCAAGCCAAACGAGCTGGCAGTAGGCTTTCGGGAGACCACTCACAAGGTTAAAGCCTTCTTGGTGCCCGGAGAGTGCCCCCTGTTCAGCTGTGCGGGCCACAAGCCCACCCGTGAAGATGCTCAAGAATTCCAGTCTCTCCCACCCCCAAATCCCAGGGAATTCTGCTTTCTCTGATTCCTCAGTCATGAGTCAAGGAGATCATGAAACATTTAATCAGGGACCTATCTGCCAGCAGGTCAAAGGTCACTACCCATGTTCAGCAGGTTTTGCTTCAAGTACAGTGGAGGCTCTGATGTGACTTCATCGGGCGTGTTGACCCCAGCTGCTGTTTCTGCTTTGAGTGGAGTGGAGTGACGTGGGGCCTGAGCCCCAGAATACTGTGGTCCCAGGGATGAGGCCATCACAGCAGAGATAGCAGCTCAGACTGACTGTGCCCACAGTCCAGAGCCAGTGGGGTGCAAATCTGCCCCCATGACCCCTGTGCCTTCCCCCATCTGAACCTCTGAACCCCAAGGAGTGGCTGAGAGGGTGCAAGGGGATGAAAGGGACAGGCAGTGGGCATTAGGATCGGGACTGGGCTTGTGGGTGCTGGGAGAACAGGGTTCTGACCCCACTTGATCACTGCATACGAATGGGATGGTGCATAATTTTTCTGTGTCTCATCTCAGTTTCCCCAGCTGCAAATGATACTAATAGTAACTATATGAGCTACCTCAAAACGCTACCATAGGGTTTAATCAGATGTTGATTCACTAATCCATTCATTCATTACATGTTTATTAAGAACGTGCCTGGAACAGGACCATCCATCTTCTCATGGCAGCAGAAAGATCAAGAAGGACTCCTGTGGGAACTCCTGTCCATAGCATCCAAAACACCAGTCACTGGCAGTTGTGCACACAGGCTTAGTACCCGCCTTCCTTAGACTGTGTGACATGAGGCTGACATAGGGGAGGAGGCGGAGGAATGGAATGGAAGCGGAGAGCGTAAGGGCGGAACGTGCTGCAAGGGAGGAGGCTGGCTTGCCCAGATGGCCTCATCAGGCCCTGTGAGCTCACTGCCAGCTGCTGGTCCAGACAGTGCCGGGCTGGTTTCTCCCGGAAGCTCCTAGGGAATTGTCAAGCTGGGTGTGACTTGATAGCCCCCTATCTGCCCAGCCAGCTCATGGGCTTCTCAGCTTTGGCGTCTCAAGTTCTTGCCTCCAGCTCCTCTCACTTCCTGACTTTTGGCCTCACTGTCACTTTCTCCCTTACCTGCCTTCCCCAGCCTTTGCAATGAGGGTTTGGAAAGGGAGACGCCTGCAGAAAACCCACCGAACAGGCCCTTGTGGGAACCAGTCTTACTTCTCATTTTAGGCTCAGGCTTCCTGAGGCCTTTCCCTCTGGTAGAAATTTGGACAAGAGAACCTGTACCAACCTTGCCAGATGGTACCTTTCAGGCACTGGGCCAGGATGAGAAGGGGGGATTTTCTCATCAGAAGCAGGCCCTGTGCTGGGACTCCTGTATGCAGTGGGTAGTGAACTGGCCTATGTGGTCAAAACAAGCTGGGACCGCAGGAGGCAGAGGTAACAGATGGTCAAGGGAAGCAAAGACGGTGTGGGGCAAGCCCAGCCCCTGGTACAGAAGTGGTTAGCATGTTGACCCTGACAGAAGCTGGCACATCAGTCTGATGCCCCAAAGTACAGAATAAGTCTTGTTTTGCTACATTTCTCCCATCAGGCTGGGAGCTTCGCCAACCCACAAGCCATGCTTCCTCTTGATCTTACACTCTCAACATGCCTCGTAAGAAGTTCAATCCCTTAGAGCTTTATCAGCACTCACTGAGCACCTGTGGCCCGTGCGCCAGGCCTGCTGGAAGGGATCAGCGCACCAAATGCTCCCAGGCATCCTGAGCGGCTGGCTCAGCCGGTCTGGGCCCCAGTTCTACCAGTTATCAAGCTCAGCCTCCTAGGCATACAGTGTTTGGACAAGCTCAAGGGCAATTTTCATGCAACCAGGCAAACATCACTCTCTACCTCCTTGTCACCTTCTGGGACATACATGGGCCCAGAATCCCTCTCTCTGAATGTTCAGATGAGCCTATTGGTTCCAGCTGGAGCTCAACCAGTCAGCACTAGGGATTGAGCACCTACTGTGGGCAGATCTTGATGCTCAGGGTGTGGTCGTCACCTTTTGTTTTGTCTGCTCATCATCCCTCCTCCCTTATTCTGGCCCACCCACCTGTAGTTTATAAGATTCCTGTAGCTCACATCACCAAAAGTAAGCACCTGGCCCAGGTCTGGCCAGTAAGAGATTTCACCCCACCCCCCCAACCCTGGCCATAGCAATCAGTGTAGGAATCCGCGTCAAGACTTTTGCTGGAACCAGTGGGGGGGGGGGAAACTCTCTGGTAGAGCATATGAACCTGGGTCTTCTGGTGGGCATCTTGCCATCATGGGAGGAGAGCCAAGGCAAGGGACAGAGAAAGATGTCCTAAATTCCTGAGGACATCCCTTGAGCTCTGAGGGTTTCCGTGCCTGAAATTGTCAAGCTATATGAGCATCTACATTTCCTTTTTGCCTACATTAATTTCAGTTGCATTTTCTGTCACTTGGAACTAAAAGAGTGCTGGCTGAAATGGGAGAGGAGGGTGCAAGGATAAAATAAAGAGAGGAAGTGAAGTGGTTTTTATCTTCAGAAATGTCCCAGGCTGAGGGGAAACATGGTTTACATTCTTGGGTGTCTGAACACATGATCTTCCATTTTTTAAACCTGTGTGTGTGTGTGTGTGTGTGTGTGTGTGTGTGTGTGTGTTACATATACATTCAGAAAAGTTCTTATACTTTTTACTTCTCTACTAACTAAAACATATTAATAATGGAAAATTTACCAAAAATATTAAAAAGGAAGACAGGTCATTTGTACCCCACTATCTACTGTTATTCTTTTCCAGCGTGTTTAAAACTGACAGTAAGGGATTTGGGTCCAAGATGGCAGATTAGGTAAATGATATGCCTACTGCATCCCAGGGTCACACCAAAATTACAAATAAATTATGGAACAATCAACCTCAAGAACCATCTGAAGACTAGCTGAATAGAACCCCTATAACTAAGGATATAAACAAGAGGCCACATCTAGACTGGTACGAGGAGCGAAACGGGCTGACCTCAAACCCATAGATAGTGGTTGAACACCAGGAGGGACACCTTGGTGGCAGAGGTCCCCCTGGAAGAGGAAAGGGCCCCAGCCCACACTGGGCTCTGCAGCCCAGGGTCCTGTGCTGAGAAGAGGAGTTCCCACAACATCTGACAGTGAAAATCAGCGAGGACTCTGACTGCCTATACAGGTGAGACAGAAGGTTGCTGGAAACCCAGATGCCCTTTTAAAGCACCCACACATAGACTCACTCACTTGAAAACACTCACCTAGTCTCCAGTAGAGGGGCGGCAACTTGAGAGGCACCAGAGACATATGGGGAAAAACTGAGTTGTGTGGCTGCGGAGCAAGGGCTGGAGGGACAACAGCCATTATTGCTGTGTGGAGCCTACCTTGCAGGTAGCCTAAAGGAGGGTGCCATCTTTTCTATGTTGAACCCTCCCTCAAGTGGCCAAACAGTGACTGCATTGGTCTGGTAAAATCCCTTCATGTATACCATCTTGGTGATGTGCTGGGTCCCCACCCTGCACAGCTAGTACTGTATCCCCCTGAGCACTCTTGGCTACTGAGTGGCCGGCCCCACCTCACAAGCTGCAGAAGCCTTTTACAGTAGCAGACAGCCCACGGCAGTCTGGGGAACTTCTTGGTGGTGGGCAGTGAGGCACAACCTGGGCTGCAGCCTGTATTGGGCAGCTCTCGGGGACCTGCGGGCCTAAGGTGAGCAGTGGATGGCTTTAGTGTTCTCAGGGAGTTTTTGTGAAATGGTCGTGGGCCTGGCATGGATGCAAGAACCAAAACTGCATTAACTCTGTAAAACCTATAACCCACACCCAGTAGCTCCCTGGAATCCCACTCCACCCACCTAGTGCTGCATTGCCAGGGGCACTCTTGGCACCTGGGGTTCTGGCTCCACAAGCTGCAGATGCCTTTTACAATAGTGTAGGGCCTGCAGTTGCTCAGGGAACTTTTGGTGGTAGACAGTAAGCCACAACCTGTGCTGCAGCCACTCTTGGGTAGCTCTCAGGGACCTGTGAGCCCAAGGTGAGCAGTGGCTGGCTGTAGTGTTCTCAGGGCATTTTTTGAAGTGGTCACAGGCCAGTCACTGGTACAAGAACTGAATCTGCATTAACCTGTAACAAGCACCGACACATCTCATGACTCCCTGGGACCCTGCTCCACCCAGCTAGTCAGTTAATACTACATCTCCGAAGGCTCTGTTAACACTGGGTCAACCAGCCCAGCCCAGGCACCTAAGGAGGCTCTTTCAATGGCTGAGCTTTACAGGCAGACAGTAGGTGGCAATAGGCCTAGTGGGCCCTTGGCTTTTTGCTAAATTGCTGCAGGCCCAATACTGATGGCAGCCCACATCGGTTTACAGTGAGGCCATTCCCACATGCCTCCAGGTCAGGACAGGCAGCAGCCAAGTACACACAACTTTGTAGCTCCTACCAGGTAGCCACAGACCTGTCACAGGCAAGGCTGAAACTGGCCTGCATGGGAGCCCCTCCCAAGAGACACTAGGAACAACACACCCAGAGGCCAGCTTCAGACCACACCAGAGCAAGAGCACTATCTGGTTAGCCCCACAAGCAGCACACTTAAAGGGAGGGTCTCAACAGGCACAATCCTCCTCCAAGGGGTCAGCCCCACATAGCAGCTCATACATTATGGGCATAGCCAATTTTCACAGTCAGTCAGTCCCACCCACTGATGCACCAAAAGCAATCAAGGCTCATCTACAACAGGAGAACACACACAACACACTCAAGGAACACTCCTGGACCACACATACAGGAGATTAGGGAGATTGCACCATTGGACCACACAGGACACATACTGCGTAAGGCCACCCCAGCAAAGACTGAGAGCCATAGGAGATCTACCTAATACACTAGCAAACACAGAAAGGCAGCCAGAATGAGGAGACAAAGAAACATGTCCCAAATAAAAGAACAGGAGTAACCTCCAGAAATAGAATTAAATGACATGGATGCAGCCAACCTACCACAGACAGAGTTTAAAACAGTGGTTATAAGAATGCTTAATGAATTTAGTGAGAATTTGAACAAAGAGATAGTAGAAGGACATAAAAATCATAAAAAAGAAATAAAGACTATAATAACTGAAATGAAGAATACACTAGAAGGAATCAACAGCAGATTAGATGAAGCAGAGGATTGAATCAGCAATTTAGAAGACAAGGTAGGAGGAAATAGCCAATCAGAACAACAAAAAAGAAAAAGAAAAAAAAGATAGTTTAACGGACCTCTGGGACAACATCAAGCATAACAACATTCACATCAGAGGAGTACCAGGAGAAGAGAGAGAGAAAGGGATCAAAAACTTATTTGAAGAAATAATGACTGAAAACTTCTCTAACCTGGCAAAAAAAAAAAAAAAATAGACATACAAGCCCAGGAAGCACAGAGAGTCCCAAACAAGATGAACCCAAACTGGCCCACACCAAGACACATCATAATTAAAATAACAAAGGTTACAGACAAAGAAAGAGTCCTAAAAGCAGCAAGAGAAAGACAAGGGAGCTCCCATAAGACTAACAGCTGATTTCTCAACAGAAACTTTGCAGGATAGAAGGAAGTGGCAGGATATATTCAAAGTAATGAAAAACAAGGGCCTACAACCAAGACTACTCTACCCAGCAAGGTTATCATTTAAAATTGAAGAAGAGATTAAGAGCTTCCCAGACAAGAAAAAGCTAAAGGAATTTATTACCACCAAGCCAGTATTACCAGAAAGGTTAAAAAGATTCCCTTAAGCAGAAGAAGAAAACAAATGAAGATAAAAAATATGAATAATAAAATGGCAATAACTATGTACCTATCAATAATCAATTTAAATGTAAATGTATTAAACGCTCCAATCAAAAGATATAGGGTAGTTGAAGTAATACGAAAACAAGACCCATGCATATGCTGTGTACAAGCATATGCACACACATGAGACCCATCTCAGATAAAAAGATACAAATACACTGAAAGTAAAGGGATGGAAAAAGATATTTCATGCAAATGGAAACAAAAAAAAATCTGGGGTAGCAATACTTATATCAGACAAAATAGACTTTAAAACAAAGACTATACTAAGAGACGAAGAAGGACATTACATAAAAATATGTAGTCACGGGATGTAAAGTACAGCATAGGGAATGTAGTCAATGGTATTGTAATAGCTATGCACAATGTCAGAGGGTTTGGAGTTTATCATTTTGTGAGGTGCATAAATGTCTAATCATCATGTTGTTTTGTATTAATAATGAGAATTATTAATTTTTTAATAAAAAATAAAAATGACAGTAAGGTTTCATTGTACATATCACTTTAGTCTGTTTTTCTCTCCACTTGGACATGGTGACTTTCTTTAGGAACATATAAAGGAAACCAATAGGAGATAAGGTTTGTGGCACAATTAATTTCACATGCATCTCACCACCTAGCTTTCCATCTTGTTTCAGAAAGAGGCACAGGAGGCTATCTGTGGACAAAAAAAAAAGTGGTGATTTTTCTCCATTGTGTCATCTTCAGAGGAAGTTTTTAAAAACAGTATTCATTAATTCACTCATTCAATGAACAAATATTTAGATTCTTCTCATGTGCCAGGCACTGTACTATGCACTCAGGGTATAATAAACACAGCCAGACATGGTCTTTCCTTTTGTGGAGCTTATAGGATGATGAGGAAAAGGCAATCACCAAATAGCCGCCAAAAAGATGTAAAATATGAGCTGTGACAGGTGATATAAGAACATAACATGGGAGGATTTGAGTCACTCAGGAAGGCTTTCCTGAGGAAGTGAGGTTTGGACTGGGATCTAAAGGATGAAAAGGTGTTAACCAGGCCAAGGGAGGGAGTTGAGCATTTCCCTCAGAGGAACAGCACAGAAAAGGCAACTCTGGCTGGAGAGTTTGGTGCGGGACTATGCGCAAGTCAGATGACATAGGGTCTTGGAAGTCACATTAAGTTTTGTCTTTATCCTAAGAACAGAAGGAAGCCACTGGTTTCCCCAAGCTGGTGTGTATGGGACATGACTGGATCTGTGTTCTGTGAAGGTCATGTGACTGACTGCACGGTGAGGGATGGCTTGGATAGGACCAAATGGACTCCGGTATATCAGGTAGACAGCTGGCGCAGGAGTTGAGATGTGGAAGGTAGCTTGCATTAGGGTGATGATATAGGAAGTAGAAATAAGGAAGTGGGGGGTGGAGAAGTATTTAAGAGATAAAATCAGCAGGACTTGATAACGGATTGGATATGGAGGGTGTGAAAGAGAGAGAGCGATTACTGGAATTTCCTCAGCTTGCTCAAGTGGATAGGTGGTGCCAGTCACGGAGCCAGGAAAGAGAACCAGGCTGAGAAGATTATGAAGTGTTCAAATGCACTGAGGTGGAGAAACCTTTGAGACATCCAAAAAGAGATGTCAAGTAGGAAACTGGATGTCCCAGTCAGGAGCTCAGAGGTAATATGTGTGCGTCATTTACAAACTGTGTGCACTGACCCACAAAACAACCAGCTGGTGTGGGTTCTGACCCCAGCTCACCGCTCTTCATTGCCCAAATCACTGTCCTTTCTGGGACTCGGTGTCCTCAAGTGTTCCATGAGGCGTGGACCAAAGCTTCGTCCATCTCTAACATTCTCTGAGTCTGTGAGCATATGAGGATGAAGTGTTGCCCAGACATCCTTGAATTTGCCCCCCGTCCCCAAAATGAGGGAGCAAAGTCTCCCAATTTGGGGAGTATTGTGGCTCTGTTAGACTGGCTGTGGAATGTTCTTATTGTGACCCTGGCTGTCCTTTGCCTAGGCAGATCATAGACCAACCTAAGAATCCCAGATTCCTGTTCTTGAGTAGGAAACCCTGGCCCCTCATCCTTGTTTGAATGGAAGAGTGAACTTCATAAGCAGCTTGGCACAGGGTGAGGCAGATTCTCTGAGGAAGCTGAAGGTCCAAGGTGTGAACTGTGGAACAAGGATGCTTCTTGCCATAGACCCTCCAGGCCGCTCCCCAAGGTCTTCCAATCCTTCCTTGCCTCCAGCCTGCTCTCCCCTGACGTTCTGTTCTCTGCACTGTTCCTAAAAATGTGTTGCTAGGTGACCATGTCATGTTTGCTTATTTCACGAATGACCCAGTTCCTGATGATGTCCCAGGTTCTATCAACCTTTCCTGGCCGGAGTAGCCATGGAATGGTGTCTTCCTAGAACTGTCAGACACCCAACTCCAAGAACTCAGAAGCATGTCTGTTATGTGCTAGACACTGGACATAGAAAATGAACAAAACCCAATCCGAATTCTAGAGAAACCTTCCTTCCAATGGTTTTGAAGTGGGATCTAGACTATTTCCCCCTAAATTCATTACCAGTCTCTACTCCACGATAAAGGCCCTTTCCTGCTCCCTCTCTTAGCCTTCAAGTTTGTTCCAAAGATCATTGGAACTGGTGGTTGTCACTTACTGAGGACTTATTTATACCAGTCTTGATGTCAAATGCATCACATTTTTTATCTCATTTAATCTTCAGAACAACGTGTAAAGTAGGTTCTGTTTCTCCCATTTTCCTCTTGAGGGCTTGAAAGAGATGATATCACTTGCCTGAGTTCAAACAGCCTGGATTGAAACCCAGGTTTGGTCTGACTTGAAAATGCCAGGCTCTACCCATTCTACTCTGCCACGTGTTTCAGGATGGCTGAGTGTTTCCTGCCTGAAAACTTGGTGTTACCCACAGGAAAGCAGGAACCTTGTCTTATTCAACCCTATGCCCTAGAGCCTAGAACAGTGCCTGGCAAATATTTGTTGAACCAGTTTGAATGAATGAAACACTTTGAAACACCCTCCCCCCCCACCTACCATCATCAAGCACAGCTTTGAAAACTACCAACTACAATGTGTTCAACACATTAACAACATAATGAGAGTGAATTTCTAGCTGGGGGCTTGGGGTACCCTCCTGGTTAAAGACCCAAAACAGTAATTTATTAACTCATTAGTAAATGGGTAGGTACTTGTATTTCTCAGTTATGTTGGAATTTCTTCCTTTTATATCAAAGAGACTAGTTCTGTGCCAAAACTTTCAGTTGCCAGTGACCTTTAATAAAAGCAAAAGGCTTGTTAGCAAACAATGAAGCAACGCTTTTGAGAAGAAAAGAGTAAATTGAAGCAAAGTTCATCATTTTCTAAGTATGCTTTTCCGTGGAGAACTTTTGGTGTCAGCATTACTGTATTCGAAGGCTCCCCAGTCTTTCAGATCGAAGCTCATCTCTTTCATACTCACTAATCCTGTCCCTGACTACTCTGGTCCCCTCCAGCCATATGGATGGTAGATTTTCCTTAGCCTCTGGGTCTCTGTCCTTGCCGTTCTCTCACCTTGAATCTCCTTTCCCTTCCTCTTTGCCTGATTCAATTTTATTCACCCTAAAAGTTCTGGGAAGTCTTGACTGCCGCCACCACTCCCTACTCCCCACATACACCACCGTGGGTCAGTGCTTCTCTTCTGTATTTCTTGTGACACTAGTAATGTAACACAGCAGCATTTTCTTGTCTTTCTCCCATGTTCCACCTACCCAGACAACCCTTGTGTTCTAGTCTCCCCAGACACAAGCATAGTGCCTGGCCTATGGTGAGTATGATGAAATAACACTGCAGCCAGTGTTTACTACATTATCAAATAGTTGTAGAACCATTTATTGGTACCTACTGTGTGCCAGGCCTCTGATGTGTATCGTTCCAAAGTCTTACCATCACCCTGCAGAGTAGGTTTGATCACTCCTACTTTAAAGAGAAGGAAGTTAGAGCTCAGAGAGACATGAGCTCAGGCCTTTAGGACTCAAAAGCCTATCTGTCTCTCCTGCTAACTCCCAGACTTCAAGTCACCCTTCAAATCTCTGTCAACTCCAAATTCCAAACTCTATTATAACTCAAAAGAAAATGTGCTTATCAGCTATGTGACCTTAGATAAGTCACTTGACCCCACTTGGTCTCAGTTTTAAGTGTAACCTGGGGGAGGGTGAGCTACGTGACACCAAGGTACACTACAGCGTGGTGGTGGCATCACTGTACACATAGGACGAGATGGAGCTTCGCCTAAAGGCAAACAGACTGGAGCAGAAGCCTAGCTGGAGTCTATCCGGGTTTCCTAACGTGGGGATGTGCACAGAGCCTCGGTGAGCATGTGCAGGGCCCATCCACGCACACCAAGTGTGCATGCAGCCTGTGCGTGTGCAAAGAGGTCCTGGGTCTGCCAAGACTAAGGGTGTGTCAGGCAGCTAGGTTGTGTGTTTTCTGGCTCAGGAAATTGTCTCGTGCCTCTTCTAGGCTGGCCTCTCCAGCTGTTCCCCAGGAGTTGAATCAACAGCCTGTCGTGGGTGCTCTGACCAGACTTAGCCTAGTCATTCGTGCGTCTGGGGCCCAGAGGCCTCACCAGTGTGCGAAGCCTTCCCCAGCCCAACACTCTTCCCCCTGCTGCCGTCCAGCTGCCCCACCGCTGCCTGTCCACTCCTTAGGTGGTGGAGCCGTGTTTCTAGGAGCATAAGGCAGCCACACTTCCCATACAGAACAGAGGGAGCCTGTTAGCAACAACAGTGGGGAAGCAGGATATCAGTGGGAAAGGACCCTGGAAAGGCTAACAAGGCTACTGGGTCATTATTATATTTTCATGATTAAAAAAATCACTTAGACGAGAGAGTGAGCAAAGAAAACTGAGAGAAACAAAAAGTGACAAGAGGGAGGACCCCCACCACCCAGGGTGGGGATGAAACCTCTACAGTTTACCAGAGTCCTGCCCCAGGGCACTCTGGGATTAGCCACCCTTGACCAATCAGAAGCCAGCCAGGGTTCAGGCAGCCCCAGGCTTAGCCCAGAGCCTGCTCAGGGCCCCTGTTATTTGATCTTGAGCCCAGCCAGCCACTGTGAATGCACAAGGAGAGATATGGGGCCCTAACCCTGAGAGCGTCCTCCTTGGTGCCCTGAACCCCCATCCCCACCCCCATTTGTAAAGGCTGAAGCAGAGCCAGCTGCGTGGAAGTGCAGGACCACTGGAAAACAAAGGTGTTTGATGTCAAGGCCTGCTCCGAAGCAGGAAATAAAACTTCACAAGGATTGAGGAGGAGGCACCGCTTCTGGCTTCCTTCCTTCCGGTCCTGGTCTAGAAAAAAGCCTGGAGTCAGAAAGCATCTCCTCGCCAGACACCCTGTACCCTCCACCCCCATCCTCCTAGCAGGGGGACTCCCCTTCCACACACCTTCCCCTACCCCTGGCTTCTTTATCATGGGCGCCTCATCTTCTGCTCAGACTCCAGGCACATGGTCCCCACCCTGCAGCCTCCTCGCCCAGACAGGGCTGTGGTGGAGAGAGAGCCCATCCACTTCTACCAGGGGTTGGGGGCGTGCAGCACCTCAGGGAAGGAGGGGGAGGAGACAGTGGGGCCTGGGGGAATCTCCCAGGGCTGTACTCTAGACAATACATGAAAAGCATGCAAATGCTGCGCAAACATAGTATGCAAATGAGCACATCTCCCTCCTATTCAGCCTCTGTGTCCCCACCCGCCCCTCCCTCAGGTCTAAGGACGGGCATTCTTAGTCTCCCTATCTAACAGCCTGGGGGTGGGGGAAGGGAGGCCTTTATTCTTCCTACTCTCTTTCACTCCCACCCCTAGTCTTTCCTCATCTTCACCCCACCCCACCCACTGCCTGACCTTTGGTGGTTTGAGAAACCCAGCGTTTGCCAGCTTTGGCTGTGGCACCTTCAGGAAGGGGCCTCTTTGTGGGTTCAGACCCTAAACCCACACAGTGATGCGAGGAGCACAACAGAGGGAGCCTCAGCCGCAAACCCAGTCCAAGGTTTAGACCCATCTGTGCTTCCGCGAAATCCAAAGACTCTCCAGGTCGTGAGTGGCAAGAGTATATTCTGCCTCTGGCAGGGCCCACGTGGCCAGACCTCTATTATTATGATTCCTACTACTATCATGGCTATTTTACCCCTGAAGGCCAGAGCGGGATTCATGATAAACTAGCAGAGTGGAGTTTGCCTGTAGTAATCACTGAACGGAATACAGGTATCAAAACATGATGTGGTACACCCTAAATTTATACAATTTTTACTTGTGAAAAGAAAAAGAATGGTGGCTATCGGCCCTGAACTGAAGTAATCAGCCAAGTTTAGAATTTAGCATTTGGAGAGTTAAATGTAAAGGAATTGCTTAAAGCTGCCTGGAATAGTTTCCTATACACTAGTTTTTTATAGTGAACTGCCTTGGGCCTTGCTCTTACTGGGAGCTGTGTTGGATCACCTAAGAGGACCGGAAATGGAGGTCTGTGTCCCCTGTTCTCACAGTGCCAGGCTGAGTATCTCTCAGGGCAAGCTCACTGGGGTCCTGCTTCCTCCACATCCTCTTCTGGGAACTGGAAGGAAGGCCCTATACCCGCTGCCTTCCCAAGCTTAGCCCAGACTTAACTGGACCTGGTAACAGCTCTGGGGTAGGGAGGAAGCCTGACTCGGCCTGGGATAGAAACTGTTTCAGCCATTTTCAAAGACTCTGTAGCCAAGGGAAGGAAGCCACTTGGGGTGGGTCCCCAGGACGGTCCACGGCCTTCCAGAGGGAAGGATAACTGAGAACAGCAGGCCTGAGACCTTGAGGAGAGGATCCCAGACCCACAGCAGAGTCCAAAGGGAGCAGTGAACAGGACCCAGCTCTGCCCCTAACTAAATCCAGCACTCATGGACAGCTGAACTTGCGGCTTCCACGCTAGCCACAACTTCTTCACGGCATGGCCTCCAGGGACGGAAGACAAGTGACTCTACGTGGTCTCCACCAGCAGATCATTCTTGTGACACCAAGGAGAACTCTGCCCCCAACCCCCAGGGTGAAATTCTCTCTTCCTTCCAAAGACTTTCACGAGCAGTAGCTCTGCAGCCTACGTCTGTACCCATTCTTCAATTTATATCACTATAGTCCTTTCAGCGGCAGTCTAAGTCCCTTTATTTCTATTTGTTTTCAGGAAAGAGAAGACTGAGTTTGAAAGCGGTCTTGACAGAGTCAAGCAGATGGTCTCCCCCACCCCACATTGCTGCCTCCTGGGTCAACCCAGCAGGCGAGTCCCAGGGAACTCTGGCCTCCCGACCCTGACTTCTCCTCACTCCCAGACAATGAGTCCCTGACTTCTCCTCACTCCCAGACAATGAGTCGCGTTTGTTGATGTAGTTATGTGCCTTACCTGTTTAATCAGCAGAGCATCACGGGGAGGTGTGGGCTCTTACCAGCCACATGTTACAGACAAGGAAACTAAGGCTTAGAAAGCTCTGCTATCTTCCTCAAGGCCTCACTGTTAGTAAAGGGCAGAGCCAGGACTAGAATCCAGGTTTGACTGACCCCTTAATGACCATTCTGGGTCATGGTGGCAGAGGGGAGCCTACCAAGTAAGAATTACATTGACTTTCTCTTTTTTTGATTTTGGCCACACCATATCACATCAGTGGCAACAATAGGGCAAGTGTCCTTGGAAGACACTTAAAGTTAACTGGGGCAATACCCTCTTCGGTCCTCTCCATGATCCTTCCCTATCTGGTACTTCTTCCTCTTCCAGGAGTCACAAGAGCGTTCATTGTAGTTTTATTCATAATAACCCCAAACTGGAAATGACCCAAATGCTCATCAGTAGGAGAATGGATAAATTAATTGAAACATATTATATACGTTATATAGTAGTGAAGAAGAATGAACTACCACATGGAGCAACAATCATAAACCTCACAGACATACTGTTGAGAAAAAGAAGCCAGACATGAGTACTTCCGCTATGATTCCATTTCTACGAATGTGAAGAACACACAAACTAAAATATAGCAGGAACCTCTGCTTGGGGGAAGGATATTTTCTGGGACAGTACATGAGAAAACCTCTGGGGTCCTAGAAATACTCTGTATGTTTATCTGGGTTGAGGTTTCACCAGTACATACATACGTTATATATGTAAAAATGCGTCTGGCTGTACAGCAGAGATTGTAAACTTTATTATGTAAGTTATATCCACACCACCACCACCACACACACACAAATCCAAAAAAAGACAACAAAATATTAAATAGTTCTGTTTAGGTTTAGTATGTTTTTTGTTTCTGGTTGATTTCACTGCTGGGGAAAAAATAGCTGGCTGGCTCAAGTCTAACCCAATTCCATCTTATTATATATAAACACTATTTCATCACATATGGTCCAGGTGGAGAATCGTTGTTCCCCAATGTCTTGGCTAAGTCAGAAGCTGGCTTCCTGTGAGTGTATGCATGTGAGTGCTTGCATGTGTGTGTGTTTGTGTGAGTGTGTGTGTGTGTAGTGTTATGTTCAACTAAACGATGAACTGCCAGTGGGCAAGGGATTATACATGTGAAATTCCCCTTAACGTTGCACCACCCACAACGATTTATTTCAACAAAATTTTTAGTGTGCCTACTATGCGTCATGCATTATATTGGGGACCGGGGACATGGCAATAAAACATACAAAAACCTCAGCTCTAGGGATACCAATAAAGGCTGTGGACACACAAGATGGAGGAAAGCTCTCAGGCAGACCTACATCCTCTGTGCTTTGCCTTTTCCAATAAAGAACCCCAAGCTGCTTCTCTGTGGGCTGGAAAGGTGGGTGGTAACAGAACTGTGGCTAAATCCTTGCAAACGGCTAAACCTGGTGTTAGCCGATATGTAAGGTACTAGTCTCCCCAGGGCAGGCAGGGACAATCCCTAAAATGTCAGATCCTGAGGAAGTCAATTGCGCTGGAAGGTTCATGAGCTACAGAGTAGACACATTTTGTTTGATTCCTGGTTCTATCGCCTCTTCTCCGTGTCACTGTGGGTAGGTCACTTAATTAATCCTCTGAGCCTTCTTTCTCTCCTCATTGGAAAAACGGGATGATCACAGCTACATCACAAGGCTATTTGTGTGGACTAAATGAATGCCTGCTTGGCGCACGGTGGTTGTGAAATAAAAAGTAGCTATTCAAACTCATTGGAGACAGAGAACATACACATCCAAGTGGAGTCATTCACCCACGTCCTGCTCCAACCTGACGTATGCTTGTACCCACTTCCCCAGCCTTGCATACAGCTCTTCAAACTCTCACACCTCTGCCAAATCAGGACACGTTCCACCTTCAAAACCCAAGACATGCCTCTTCAACAAGCATTTTCCAACTGATTTGTCCCTTTGTGGCAAATATCACCAGCTCAGACCCCTGTGTCTCTGCTGCTAGTGGAACGCTACTCTTATGGTTGAACTCCATTATTTTTCCCATCAGACTAGGGAGTGCTTGTGGGCAAGGGCTATATCTCTCAATAGGATTAACATCCAGACACCAGCCACTTGGGAGCCCTTCATGCACGACCTTCATGCATAAGCCATATTCCTTTGTTTCAAGGTCTTGGAGTGTGCCACTCTCTGGGCCTGAAATGCTTGTTGCTCAGTCCCTCTCACTTCCTACTCATAGCAAGTTGCCAAATGAACTCTCAGACCCTCCAGGACTCAGCTTAAACACCACTTTCTCCAGGAAGCCTTCTTTGACTTCCAGACTGAAATTCCTTATTTAATCCTCTCATGGAATCCAGTAATTCTGCTTCAGAGCACTGACAGCTACAAATAAGTAAGTAACAGCAAGGTTCCTTTAATGTTTGTCCTGCATTAAAATGAAAGTTCAAAGTAGACAAGTACATTGTTTTCCCCAGTATATTCTCAGCAGTTAGCTCAGTGCTTGGTGCATAGTAGAAATGTAATGAATACTTGTTGAATGAATGAATGCATGAATGAATGAATGAATGAATGAATATAGCCTCTCCCCACCATTCCCAGGTTCCAGCATGAGTCTGTTCACAGAACATCCTTGGTGGCCAACAAGAAAGACAGGCATAAAGACCTTCTGCTTCAGCTGAGATATATTTCTTTCTGGGAAGTTCTTGCCTTTTTTTGGTTGAGCCATGAGTCTCTAGGTTTTCTGTTCATTGAAACCCTCCCTTCCCCCCAAGGAACACATTCCCCAGTCAGAGGAAAACCCTCCAAAGTGTTCCCCCACCAGGAGGGACTGGGCAGTGGACTGATACCACAGCAGCAACCACAGGCTAAATACAGCCTGCTTTGCATCCTGTTGCTTTGAAGCACCTGGCAGACGTGCATCACAGGCTAGGACCCGACTCCCCACTCACTCTCTCCAGCTCCAGGAAGCAGTCCTCACAGGCCTCCATTGAAAGAACCTGGCTGGATTCTCCGTTCCACTTGCACCCCCTCCCCCCTGCTTCATGACTATGTTTTGCCTTTGCCCACTTCTAACAGGTGGTGGTGGTAACCCCAAAACCTGGGACAGCAGCCAGAGACCATGGGCTGTATAGGGTGGATCCCCACCCCAGCAGGCCATGGCCTGGAAAACGCTGACTCAGGCAGCCCAGGGTCCGCTTCCGGCCTGCTCTTCCTACTGCAACACATCTTCACTTCTCAGAGCCTGCTCCCCCAGCGGTACAATGGGGGTTGGGGGGTGGGTGGAGCAACTTTACCTGTGCTTCTCACCTCCCAGGATTGTTGTCCAAGCCAACCAGGAGAGCGGTGAGGAGGCCCTGCAGTGGGCTGGCCACCAGGCAGGACCCTAAGGAAATAAGGATGAAGGAGATAGTCCCTGCCTTCAAAGAGATTAAGTCAGCAGGAAAGGAGCAAAGAGACACTCAATACAAGGAGACAGAGACGTGGGAGGGCCCCACCAATGGGGCTATGAGTGCACTAAAGGAGCAGAAGCCGGGGTCATGGACACCTGAGGAGTGTGTAAAAATTGTCGACTGGGAACTCAGGACAACCAGATCGAAACTGTTGCCCACTAGCTGTGTGACCTTGGGCAAGTTATTTACCCTCTCTGTGCCTGCTCTGTACTTTATAGAGGTGTTCTAAAGATATGTAAACGAACGTATGTAAAGTGCTTAGAACAATTCTGGGGCAAAGGAGGTGCTAAATGAGTGCCAACTGCTATTATCGTTATCACTGCTATTTTCAGTTATTCAACAAATATGTGCAAGGCTGTGTTTTAGGCACAGGGAACGTGGGTAAACAAAGTGACTGGAAAAACCTGCTCTCACGGAGCTTATATCCCAAGACCTCCCTGGGAAGGGGAAGGTGAGCAGAAGCCTGAAGGAGGTAAGACTGAGCTGTGAAGTCAGCTGGAGTAACCACGGTCCAACTGGGGAACAGCGAGGCCCTTCTCCTGTGTTGCTATGAATACGTCTTTAGCTGCCAAAGGGGAATGAGATTTTGTAAGGATTAAATTAGAGGAGGAAATGCCAGGTATATATTACGCACAGAATAAATGTGAGCTCCTCCCTTCCCTCTTTGATCCCACAGGGCTCCTCTCGGGGCATTAGAGAAATCGGCATGTCCAGACCAGAGCACCTTAAACCTTCCTACAGCCTCTGCCCGGGGCCCTCGAGGACGGGGAGGGCTCAGTTCCAAGGAGGGTGCAGCAGGATACTGAGTGTCCTAGAGAAGACCGAGGAACCTGAAGATGGAGGTTGGAGGGTGAATACCGGCCTCATTGCCTTCTAGCTGTGGGATCTCAGCCAGGGACAATAATAACACTTGTCACTCATGCCAGACACTTTATCATCTCATCCTTCCATCAGTCTTGAGGCCGACAAGGAAAGTGAACCTCTGAGAGGCTCACACAGCTAGGAGGTGGAGAAGCTGAGGTCGGAACCTAGTCTGTGGGACTCCAACATCCCAGCTATCAGCAGGGTTGCCAGATTTATCAAAAACAAACACATAAAAGCAAAATCAAACACAGGACACAGGGTTGAATTTGAATTTCAGATCAACAAGAAATCATTCTTTAGTGTACGTTTGTCCCAAATATTGCATGGGACACGTTTACAGTAAAAAGTTAATTCATTGCTCATGTGAAATTCGAATGTAACTGGGCACCCTGTATTTTATCTCGCAGCCCTTGCTCTTAGCCTCTCCCATCATCAGAGGGCACTACCTCGTGGAGAAACTGAGGTAAAGGCACTGAGGAGACCGATAAAGGACCACTATGCCCCGTGCCTGAGGTGAGCTCTCACTTGAAGCCAGGCTCTCGTGAGCATGCAAAGGGCCCTGCTCTAGCTCCTGAGCTTCGGGGACCCAGATCTGACCTTGTCATGCAGGGAGGCCTGCGGGGTCTCTGCTCCCGCTCCCCAAACAAGAACGCAGGATATGGTGAGGCCAAAAAGGAACACCCACAGAGCCATAGGTAGGGGAGTCATACCACTATATTCTCTCTGGCGGCACTATACTCTCACTGGAGGCTGGATCCACACTGTCCGCAAACCGCCATCCACACTTGCCAGCCCAGCCGCCATCTTCTTGCTAGCCCCCATTGTCTCTCTCTTTTTAGCGTAGCCACAGCAGTTATATTAGTGGCCAATGGCTCACTGGTTACAGCTGACGGCCAACTAGCCACAGCTGATGGCCATGCAATCACAGTTGGCCATTTACTACCTGAGCCAGCACCTGTCTATGTGAGGCCGAGAGCCTGGAAACTGCTTTCTGGGGCTCTGCCCCCACAGACCTCCTCTCTCCAGAAAAGTCCACAGGGCCAAGATGTACCTCCCCCACCCCCCACAGCCTGTGCCCCCCACCACACTCTAGCACTGGACCCTGGAAATCCCTGTCTAACGGGCCTGAGCCCACTTACAGGGCCTGTGAGGGTCTGTCCCCTGGGCCTACTGAGGGCCGACCTGATGGCGGGTGGTAAGGGCTGCCGGATAAAACGCAGGACACCCAGTTACACTTGAATTTCAGAAACCCAAGGAATAATTTTTTAGTATAGGTATATTCCAAATATTGCAACCCTTCGTTGGGCCCAAGGAGTGGCCAGGGGTTGCTGTTTGGTGGTGTTTGGACGTGCAGGCTGGTGTGTCCACAAAGGCACTGGTGGTCCTTCTAGATACAGGATGGAGCCAGGAATAGGAAGAGAAGGGGGTGGGCTGTATATGTTCTGCCCTGAGCCATGTAAACTTCCCCACCCCCCTCTAGATGGCCGGTACTATGTCCTGACGCCCAGAGGACGGCTCTGAGCTGGGCAGGAAGGAGCTGGCTGGTTCCTCCTGCCTTCACCTGGGAGGTCTCCAGAGGCCCAGCCTCCCAACCCCTCCCGCTCTCTCCCAACACCACCCAGGAGCCTCTGTCTGCCTTTATCTCTGAGCCCACGGTTTACTTTCTCCAGGAGGCCCAGAGGGCATGGGCTTCAGAGATGGGCTCGAGAGATTAGGCAATGGTTGCTTTGGTCTAGACAAATCTGATCCAGCCAGCCCCAAGCAGGGAAAGTCGGAGACTGGCCAGCCAGGAATGCAGCTGTTCCAGGGAGAGCAGGGATTGGGGGTTGCTGGGAATTCAGATGTCCTCCTTGACCCATTCTAGAACACTGCAGAACATACTGTTTCCTCTTGTGGAGCAGCTTCTCCCCAGGTTGAGGTGAACAGTGAGGATGAGGAACCCTGCCCTTGGAGCCCTATGAGCCGCCCTTCTCTGACGACCCCCTCGCCCCACGCTTACGTCAATCTCAGCATGAGTTAGTGTGTGTCAAGTGCTTAGGACAGTGCCCTGGACCTGCGAGCACTCAGTACACTGCTGCCATCGTCACCATCATTACTTACGAGCAACACATAATGACCCATTTTTATACTCATCTTGCCCACTGGATGGTGAATTCTTAAGGACTGGGAGGGAGGGCTTGTCCCAGTGCCTGGAATGGACAAATATGTGTTCAGTAAATGTTAGTCTAATGAAAACGATCAATAGTCTTTAATTGTTCCTAGTTCATGTACCTGAATTTCCTCCAGGCCACTCCATGCTTTGGGTACAGATGAACCACCATAAAATGTCACTGGCTTTTATTTTTATT
Source organism: Rhinolophus sinicus (assembly GCF_036562045.2). Classification (NCBI taxonomy): domain Eukaryota; kingdom Metazoa; phylum Chordata; class Mammalia; order Chiroptera; family Rhinolophidae; genus Rhinolophus; species Rhinolophus sinicus. Next base: position 17,800,952 of record NC_133766.1, on the reverse strand, counting down.
GTGCCCCCTTTCACAAGGCCTCAACCCTCTGCCAACTCTCAACACCCCCGTCCCCACCCCTGGATGCCTCCAGGGTTTCTGCCCCACTGGGTCTTACCAGCTACTGCCTTCAATTTCTTGGAGATTGAGTGTCAGGGGCTCAGGACAAGTCTCCCCTGAGAGTTGCACTTGGTTGGACGGGCCAGAATCTTCATGAGAATGGTCTCATTTTGTTTAGAGTCTTCTTCCGAGCAATCAGACAGCATTGGGCTGGGCTGTCCCCTCCTCTGATGGGCTGCAGGTCACCACCTCTCACCTCTAACGTTGAGGGCTTGGTTACCCACTGCCTTCCTGGGTGAGCCACTCCATAACAGCTCCAGGAACTTGGAGGAAAAGTTCTGTAGGTCAGCCCCACCGGCCAGACACAGCTAATCCTGCCGTAGACCCATGAGGGCCCCTACATGGCTGTTCTGAGGGGTCATATGCACACATACCCTCACACACACGCACACACACTCACACTCACACCATCCCCCACACACACTCACACCTTCCCCCACACACACACTCACATACTCACACCCTCCTCTCTCTCTCTGCCACACACACACACTCACACACACACACTCACACCCTCCTCTCTCATATATACACACACACACCCCTCTCTCTCAAACACACACACACACACACACACACACCCTCTTCTCTCATAAATACACACACACCCTCCTCTCTCTCTCCCCCCCACACACACCCTCACTCACACACAGTCACACACGCCCACACACACACCCTCCTCTCTCTCTCCCCCCCACACACACCCTCACTCACACACAGTCACATACGCTCACACTCTCACCCCTCCTGATTGACTAAACTGTCAGCAGCTCACAGATAAGCTACACTGGGACCAACCCACAAAGGACATACTGCAGTAAGAGTTGTTTATGCTTAGGAGCCCAGATTAGTGGGGGACTTTGAAGTTTTAAAAATCTGTAATTTCACCCTTTTTCAAAATTATCACTGTCCCCATACGTCCCCTTCTTCTACACACGTGTCCCTTCTGTTCTCCCCGCCTTCATGGCCCAGAACTTCTGCTTGTTGCAAGTGGAGTCCCCGCAACCCCATCAACACCCCCAAACCAGAGCCAGAGAGGCCCCACCCCCTGGGCAATGCTGGGCGCCCTGTCGCTCTGCCTTTCTCTTTGTGCCCGGCCTCCAATATTTCTCCTCATCTCTGCCCAGGTCCCCCCTGACCCTGCAGGTCTGGTTTCGCTCCCTGCACCCCCACTGCCACCCCTCTCCACACCTGCTCCTTCTTACTCTCCCGCTGTGTCTTGCTGGTTCCATCTGAGTCACTTGCTTCCTTGTCCTCTCCTTGCCTGCCAGCTGGTTGCCTTGTGCCTGTCCCCAGAGGGCTATTTGTGTTATATATTCCCCCCACCCGCACTTGCCCCTCCTAGGGGATAGGAGAGGTAAGTGGGGTGGGAGGAATATATAGCAAAAATAGCCCTTTATCTGAGCATGAGGGAGGCCAGAGCAGGGAGGAACTGGAAGGACCTCAAGGCCAGAGAAGAGAATGAAGAAACTGCCATCTGTGATGGCGTCTGTGCCTGGAGTGCATCTTTGCAAGGAGTCCCTGGCCTGCCTATGTCGGGATCTGATGGGCATGGGACCAGTGACAAACAGTGAGCCTGGGATCCGTTGGGCTTGGGAGCAGTGACAAGCAGTGAGCCTGGGATCTGATGGGCTTGGGAGCAGTGACAAGCAGTGAGCCTGGGATCTGATGGGCTTGGGAGCAGTGACAAGCAGTGAGCCTGGGATCCGATGGGCTTGGGAGCAGTGACAAGCAGTGAGCCTGGGATCTGATGGGCTTGGGAGCAGTGACAAGCAGTGAGCCTGGGATCCGTTGGGCTTGGGAGCAGTGACAAGCAGTGAGCCTGGGATCTGATGGGCTTGGGAGCAGTGACAAGCAGTGAGCCTGGGATCCGTTGGGCTTGGGAGCAGTGACAAGCAGTGAGCCTGGGATCCGTTGGGCTTGGGAGCAGTGACAAGCAGTGAGCCTGGGATCCTTGGGCTTGGGAGCAGTGACAAGCAGTGAGCCTGGGATCTGATGGGCTTGGGAGCAGTGACAAGCAGTGAGCCTGGGATCCGTTGGGCTTGGGAGCAGTGACAAGCAGGGAGCCTGGGATCTGATGGGCTTGGGAGCAGTGACAAGCAGTGAGCCTGGGATCTGATGGGCTTGGGAGCAGTGACAAGCAGTGAGCCTGGGATCCATTGGGCTTGGGAGCAATGACAAGCAGGGAGCCTGGGATCTGATGGGCTTGGGAGCAGTGACAAGCAGGGAGCCTGGGATCTGATGGGCTTGGGAGCAGTGACAAGCAGTGAGCCTGGGATCCATTGGGCTTGGGAGCAGTGACAAGCAGGGAGCCTGGGATCTGATGGGCTTGGGAGCAGTGACAAGCAGTGAGCCTGGGATCCGTTGGGCTTGGGAGCAGTGACAAGCAGGGAGCCTGGGATCTGATGGGCTTGGGAGCAGTGACAAGCAGTGAGCCTGGGATCCATTGGGCTTGGGAGCAGTGACAAGCAGGGAGCCTGGGATCTGATGGGCTTGGGAGCAGTGACAAGCAGTGAGCCTGGGATCCGTTGGGCTTGGGAGCAGTGACAAGCAGTGAGTCTGGGATCTGATGGGCTTGGGAGCAGTGACAAGCAGTGAGTCTGGGATCCGTTGGGCTTGGGAGCAGTGACAAGCAGTGATCCTGGGATCCGTTGGGCTTGGGAGCAGTGACAAGCAGGGAGCCCTCCCAGCCATCTGGACTCAAGACTCCTACCAGGGGCTTTGAAAGAACAGCTGATGGGCCCCAACGCCTCTGAGGTAGGTCTTAGAACACTCAGACCTGGGTTCATGAATTCGTTCCATTCCCAGTTACTGCGTGCCTGCAGGGAGCTGGGCACAGAGCGTCCTCTGCACGGCCAGAGGGACCCCCATGTGCATCACGCATGCCTCCCTCAAACAGGGCACTAAGCTGGGGGTTCAACAGCAAACAGAGCAATTATAAGGCCGTGCTGGGAAGGGCCTGAGGTGCTTGTACAAAGGCTGTGTACTAACCGCGCCCCCCCCCCCCCAGGTCTGGTGGCTTAGTTGTTGCTTTATAGCATATGGTCACTGTGTAATGTGACCTAACCTTACCTCCCTGTCGACCTCTTGCCCACTGTCCCTGTTCCTTGAACACACACACCAATACATGTCACTGTAATCAAGCAGGTCCCCACCAATCCCTTCTGCACCTCTGTGAGGTTGTGACATCCTCTCTTCACGTAAATGTCCCTCCTCCCCCACCCTCCAAATCTCCACATCCAGTACCTACTGTCGTGAAGTCCCGCAACTGTGGGAAGCCCTCCTGGTCCCCTGGCCCCTCCGTTCCAGCCTGTGCCCAGCAAGCACGGATGGCTTCCCGTTATCCCACGTGGGCTTCCCAACCCCTGCCATGCTGCCCAACAACAAGGGCCTTGAACACTTTTTTTCTGAGACACAGACAAGCAACAGCGCCATGGTCACCATTATCATTATCTGTATGCGTTCTCCCATAGAAAGAAACTCCCAGTCGGGAAGAGCTTTCAAAGTGCCCTGTGTTTCCAATACGTTATTTCATTTCTTCATCGCACCCCTCGGGAATGGACATTGTCACTCGTAGGGAGGGGAATGGCAGCCCCCAGCACAGCAAAAGCAGCAAGACTGGCTTGAGCACCACTTGATACAGTTGCTCCCTCCTTGCTCCCTGAAGCTCTCCTCACATGGCTCTCCTCTTTTCCTGGTGGCTCCTTCTCTGCAGGGCTTTTCACACCAGAGTCCCTGAGGCCCAGCCCTTGTCCTTTCTCTGTCTGCTCTCACACTCCCTCAATATCCTTCAGGCTCGTGGCTTTAAATACAGTCCGTAGGCTGATACCTCAGAGTTCTAGTCCAGACCTTTCTCTGGCAGTCCTAACTCCTATGCCTAACTCCCTACCTGACACGTCCAGCCGGAGTGACCGACGTGTCAGATGCAGTAGACACAAGACTGTACTCATGCTCTTCCCTGTCTCCTCCCCCCCAAACCTACTCTCCTCATCTTCCCGTTCAGCAGTGGAAACTCCATCGATTGCTCAGGTCAAATACCCAAGGTCTTCTTTGCCTCCTCTTTTTCTCTCACCCCCCAAATCCAATCATGGGCAGATCCTATTGGCTCCCCCCTCAATTATATCCAGCATCCAACCTCCTTTCATCACTGCATCTACCTTTCTCCAGCCCCACTCATTTCTCACCTGCTTATCCCCCCAGGCTCTAGCTGGTCTCCATTTCCACCTTTTTGCTTCAGCTGGGGGGTCCTTTACACACAGAAGTCAGATCATGTCACATCTCAGCTCAGAAACGGCCTCCATTGTACGGCTCCTGGATCTCCCTATCCTCACAACTTTCTACTCCTCCTGCTGCCCTCTCTTCTCCAGCCTCTGCTCTCCTGCTATTGCTCAGACACGGAGGCCCGGGCCTCCAGCCTCAGCACTTTGACCTGGTCGTTCCCTCTTCCTGGAACCCTCTTCCCCTGGAACTAATGAGCAACTCCATCCCTTCCCTGGTGGTTCTGTTGAGATTGCAGCCAGAATGAACCCCAACCCCAGCCACACACTCACTCCTGGTCCCCCTTTTTCTACTCCAGTTTGTCTTTATTTCACAGCCTTTGTTATCTAATTTGCTTATTTCTTATGGTTGTTTGGCACTGTCCCCCCAATCCCTATGAGAAGCAACCTGAGGGCAGGGGTCTCTGTCTTTTGGGTTCACTACGGTATCCCAAGAACCTGTGATGGCACCTAGCACATAGTAGGTACTCAATAAATATTGGATGGTAGAATGAACAGAAGAAACATTATTTCTTCCTCCTGTTTCACTTCTCTTTGTGCTGGGACTTTATGAGGCTCTATCTGGGAAGTTGGCCAGGTGGACATGCTGTATTTTCTTAGCCCAGTGACTTAGGAACAAGGAAGGGAAGACCTTAGAAAGCCAGTAAGCTGCTGGGGGAGTTTGGCTGGTCCAGTTCAAAAAACAACCACTCAGATCAGGCTGAGCTCTGATGGGCCCAGCTGTGACCTCTGTGCGTGGCCCCTCCCTCACTGCCCTCCTGTCCCGAACCTCAGGGGCCCAGCTGAGCTTGTCACCAAGCCGGGCCATGTCATCTTGCCTGCAGTGTGCCCCACCTACTGCCCCAACCTGTTTGCTCTCGTTCACGCCTCCCTATAGCTTCTCCAAACACCTCCCGCCTGAGTTCTACTCACACTTGCAGATCAAAGGATGCCTGCTTGATCTGGACACCCTCAGCACTGGATACAGACAACTTGAAGACCACCCCACCCCCGCACACCTACTCCCCCACAGGATATTATACCACAGGAGCTGCTATGGAGGCGGATTGATTCCGTTCAAATCCTAGCTCCACTAGTAACCAGCGCTGTGAGTGTGGACAAGCCCACTGTGCTCCCAAACCTTTCATTTCCTCATCTGTAAGGAGGACAATTCTGCTGCTTTTTAGGCTGGTTGTAAGGGTTAAAGAGTTACGTTCGCAGAGAGTTCAGCACAGCACCCAGCACCCAGTGGTGCCAATAATGGTTAACACTCTCTCAAACACCCACTTCTTGAGTGTACAGGTGCAGGTGGCCAGTCAGCCCCATGGTCCCTCCTAATGGGCGGCATGAAGATGAGGGGCTGCAGCCCCGAACTGCTGCTAGAACTCTGCCTTGGAGGGCAAGCAGATCAAAGAGATGGTGTATAGCACTTGAGAGGCAACCCCAGACATTGTCCTAACTGCCTGCTGTCTGAGAAATGAGTGACATGTGAAAAAGACAAGGTTAACCAGCCGAACCTGTGGAGAGAGAAAGGGTTTGGGGGTCAGGGAACTCTGGGGTCAACACCCAGTTCCATAGAGAAAAGACTGCAGGGTCATGCGTTTCTCTGTGTAAAGCTTGCTTTCTCTCCCCACACCTTTCATCAACATAGGGTTGGCAGTGGTGTCACAATAGGCTGCCACCTCTGAGTGCCCTGCATCTCTGACATTGGTAGGCAGTGTAGGAGGATGGCTGGTCACCTATGAGCAGCTGCATATTGAGGCCATCGTCTCAGGAGGTGCCTCTGTGCTGTATCTCTGCTCACTGGCACCACACCCCATTCTGTTTTGCTATAAAACTTCTGACTTCCCGGCCAGCTGAGCTAGGCAAGCTCCACCTGGAGATGGGTGACACTTCCAAATGTCTTTAAAACAAAAACAGGAAAAACTGAACAGTCTCTACTGCTACGAACCTCTCTAGGCAGTTAAGGAGGCCAAGCCTCACCTTCCCCACCCCTGCGTGGCTTCCAAATCTCTCTTCCTTACTCTCCCCACCCCAGAGTTCCGTGTTTAAATCACGTATTTAAATATTCCGTTTTGCCTGAATCAGGCTGGAATCATGAAGCTTGTAATGTCTCCCAAGGATTACCAAAATCTCTTAATCCCCTTCTTTCCTGTAATATCGTGCATGGAAACTCATTTGAAAAATGCATTTTTAAATTGCACAAGTGTTTGCAAAAACATGACTCCAAAGTATGTCAAGGAGTATCTTCACTACCAAAGTGTCAACTATAGTTGTACTTCTGCACCAAATTGTGTGCGTGTGTGTGTGTTAATCCCAGCTTCCTTACTTACCTTGGCACCTGCCACAAGGTGCTTGGCCCCCTAAATGGCACCTGTCACACCCACTTGACCTCTCTTCAGTAAGAATCCACTGGGCACCTTCTATGGCAGGCATTTCTCTAGGCCCTGGGTACAGAACAAGCAAAACCAATGAGGCTTAACCTGGTATGTGGGAGGCCCAGGCAATCAATTACATATCTCAGATCATTTTAAGCATTTAGAAGAAAAAGAAAGCCAAATAGAGGCAGAGTGACCTGCCCTTTGAGGTGCTGTGTGGATCGTGCTAAATGCCAACCTGTGGTAGGAGTCTAGTTTCCTTGTTTGATGAGTGTGAGAGGACCTTAAGGGTCCTCTTCTATTTCTATTTCTTCCACAATGATTTAAGGAGCCTACTATCCGCCAGGCAGCAGGTGGCCGGCACAGCCTTTTTAATCGTGATAAGTTTTACATAAACACCCTTAGTTCTGGACCTATCTTGAAAAATTGGAAGCTTTGGCAATACTGGGCATGCCTTCCCTCGGAACAACAATTAGCCAGTGCCAAGAAGTGGCTGCTTGCTTCAAAGAGCGCAAACAACGTCTGGTTCACCAGCCCTAAGGTCTCTTACACCTGGTCAGCTTCATTCCCCTGCCTGACTGTGGTAGTCATTTACTGGAGTTTGCAAGCCTTGACTCAAGCTGTCACCATAGTGGATACATACGAGTGCATACTGAGATAAGAACACTGAAAAAAACCCACACAAAAAAAAGTATCATGAAGGAGACTTAGAAGACTAGCGTCAAGCTTTTGGCATCCTTCCCATGGGGGAGTCGAGTCTATGTCCCTCCTTTTGAATCTGGGTGGCTTGTGCCTGCTTCGGCCAAGAGTCCAGTGGAGGTTTTGATATGTGACTTCAGAGGTTAGATTAGAAAAGGCCGTGTGCTTCTGCTGTGTTCACGGGAACTCTCACTTCCGGAGCTCTGAGGTACCATGTAGGAAGTCCAGTTGCCTTGGTGCCACCCCGCTGTGTGGAAGGCACGCTAGTCGGCAGTCCCAGCTGAGTCCAGGCTTGGAACACAGTCCAGGCGCCAAACATGCGAGGGTTGATGTGAGAACGGCCAAACCTGTAGAAAGCTTTCATAAGAATTTATGTGAGCCAAACTGATGACATGCCAGGTCTCAAATACTCCAGACACTGACAGTTTTGCAGTTTCTTTTATGCACGTGGAATTGAAGAGAGAACGGAAGGAAGATGACACGAAGGTGAGAAAAAGCAAGGGACAGGATAGTTAATAAGACTCTGTACTCCCATCCTCTCTTGACCTCACTTCCCTCACTTCTCCACACTTTCTTAAGGTGACCAATTGCTTGCCAAACAATCGATCCTCAGTTCCCATCTCACTTGGCTCCTCAGGACTTTTTACCCAGTTGATCACTCATTCCTTGAAACACTTTCCTCCCCTGGATTCCAGGACACCACCTTCTCCTGGTTTTCCGCCTATCTCACTGGGTGCTCCTTCTCTGTGTCTTTTGCTGGCTCTGTTTCATCTTCCTGACTCCAAAGCATTGAAATATCCCAGGGCTCTGTCCCTGAACATCTCATCTCTAATTCCGCAAGACCCCAATGTGGTTGGTAGTCATGAATTTACATAAGGCCAATCCTCAACCAGGCTCATAATTTTAAATACCTGTTATAGCTCATGACTTCTAAATTTATGTTTCCATCCAAATCATTCCCCTGAATTCCAGACTCAAACATCCAAATGCGTGCTTGACACCTTCCCTGGAATGTTTAATAATTATCCCAAATTTAACAGGTCCAACACCAAATTCCTGATCTTGCCCCCAGAACCTTCTTCTCCTGCCATCTTCCCTTCTCTGTAAGTGGTCGATCCATCCTTCTCGTTGTTTGGCCCAAACGTTTGGGGTCATCTCTGACTCCTCAGTTCCTCTCATTCCCCCATCCAATCTGTCAGGCCATCCTGACAACTCTGCCGTGTGTGTCTGGAATCCGGCCAGCATTCAGCACCTTCACCATTGAGACTGGGTCCAAGCCTTCAACACCCCTCTCCTGGGTCATTTCAAGAACTTCCTAACTGGTCTTCCTGGTCCTACCCCTCATCTCCTTTATTCTAGTCTCTACAAAGCAGTCAGAGGATCCATTTAAAACATAAGTCAGATCATATAATTTCTCAGTTCAAAACCTTCTATCTCATTCTGAGTGAAAACCAAAGCGCAAACGCCCTGGTACTTCTTTGATCACGTCTTCTATTCCCCACCCTGTTTCGGCCACACCGGCCTTCTTGTTGTTCTTGAGCAGCATAGAAGGCATGTTCCCACCTCAGGACCTTTGCACTTGCTGGCCTTGAAACCTTCCCCAGAAGTCTGATTTGCCCTTTCTCTTCTTTTAGGCCTTTGTTCAAATGGCACATTATCAGTGAGGCTTTCGTTGATCGACCTTGTGTGGTTTTCTCCTTAACATTGACTGCTAGCCAACTTGCTCTAAATTTTACCTTTCTCCCTCTACTAGAATGTACACACCACAAGGGCAGGAACTTTATTTGGTTTATGGGAGTAATCTCAATGCCTAGAACAACACCCAGCCGGAAGTAGGCATTCAATACCGTGCATTGCATTGATTTAATAACTAGCCCTAGAGGTCATGGGTGTTAGATGAGGTTGTGAGGTGGGCAGGAGCCAGATTAACAGGCTTGTAGGCCTTGCTAAAGATCTGGAGGAGGGCTGACATGGTCAGGATTGTCTCTGGAAAACACTCCCTGGGCTCCTGAAGGGAGAACACCTCTTCTACACAGGTGATTCTTGCCTTTGTGAGGCTGAGTGTGGGGAGGTATGAGGATTTGTTTTCTGGAAAGGCCTCTCCCACTTAGAAGGGGCTGAGGCTCTGGGACTAAGTAGGGCTCTGCATTTTGACAAGACTCAATGTGGCATGGGACTGTAATTAGGGATTGTCAGCCCTGCATTTCTGAGTCAGCTGCTCAATGAAACCCTTCCCAGTGACAGGTTGCAGCACTGCCTCCTCTCCCCAGACCTCACCCTGCTGATCCCTCACTGCTCCAGAGAATATCAGAACGTGCCCGATGTGACCTTCTCCTACCTCCCTTGTCACCCAGTCTCACCTCTTTCTTTTCTCCCGCACTCCTCAACTTGAGGGGATTTCAGTGAACATCAAGTCCAAGGGGCAAGAGGCCAGCTGAGCTTCTGGATTCCCCAGACCGTAGGTGAGGAGCTGCCCAGGCACAGAAGGCTTTGGGGTTGAGCGGTGAGCAGACGCCACCTGCAGACCCTTTTAGGATGGAGCCCCTAGGAGCCATGAAGCGCAGCACTGGGGCAGCCCTCAGTCAAAAGCTCCCTCTTACCAACACTCCAGCTATCCAAACAACTAGACTATTTTATTCAGCGTCTCCTTGGCCTACTGGGCTCCTCAAACTAAATTTGCCTTCTGCACATTCCTTAAGGGTTTTAATAACCTACCAAGAAGAACAAAAATTCCATTTCTACTAACCTAATAAGTCAGGCTGAGGTGGAAATACCTTTCAAGGGCCCCTCCCTTCCCAACTCAGCTGGACTTTCATTGCAGAGGGAAGCAAAACTAATTTTGACTTTGCTGCTGAGATGCACCTAATCATTTAGCTTTGCCAGGAAAGGGGGAGGGGAACCACAGCTAGCAAGGCAGAATGTTCCAGCCCCAGGCACTGAGTTGTTCAGGAGTCTTTCCTACCTTCTCACGTGCTAGGTTGCAGGATTCTTGCCAGCTGCTGACCTCCCAGGCCCTGCTCGAGTGGCCTTGCCAGGCACACACCACCTCACTGCCTCATAGAGAATGCCAGGCTGAGCCAGGAGCCGTCAGGTTTGCTCTGTCCCCAACCACAGGTTACAGGCCAATCCCAGGTCAACAGTCATGTCCATCCATCATTTCTACTGTCTCCTGATCTGAGAAAAATCCCTCTTTTCCCAGTTCCTACTCATGAAAATCTAAATATAGTGAACTTCATTCATTGGCTGATAGATTCACTTATGGGGAGAAAAATTTCTGCGCATTTTCAGAAAAGAGAAGAGAAAGACAGGACAGAAGGAAACTAACAATTGAGTGCTTTTTATTGACTTTCATATGTTAGCCTGGTATTTTGGAAAGTGCCTCAGTAGCTGAGCTTGGAACAAACAGGACTTGGGCTCGAATCCCAGTTTGTTTTGTGTTAACTGTGTGGCTTTGGGCAAGCTACTTAGCTTCCCCAAACTTCTAAAGCTACATCAGTAAAATAGGGATTAGGGTACCTTCCTTCAAGGGCCTTTGCAGAGACTAAATAAGATGGTAAGGGGAAATAATAGAACCTAGAATTCCTTGTCCAGTCAATTTAGACCTCTCTGAAATAAAGATTATTTCAATAAGAAGAAAAGTTAATCTATGGGGAATAAGTGAGTTTCAAGAAGTAGTAAGCTAAACACATACGTGTATATGTGTGTCTGTGTATGTATGTACGTATGTATGTATGTATATATACACCTATTTGTATGTATAGTGTATTGTACCTATATTTAGGTGTATGAAATGTTTACTATAGAAACAAATAAGCAAAAACAAACAAAAATTTCTAGAACTAAACCCTTGATAAACTTGGTAATTACTTTTGGTAATAGTAACATGGATGACATAGAATCTCATGTTCACAGATTAGATGATTTAATAGTATTAAATCTAGTTTGATTTCTCCCGAGGCCTCTCTCCTTGGCCTGCAAATGACCATCTTCTCACTGTGTCCTCACATGACTTGTTCTCTGGGTATAAGCTACCATAAACAAAATTAAACAATAAGCAACAGCCGAGGAGAAACAAATAGTATCAAGAATACATTTTTTAAATGATTACAAATTCATATAAAAGAGACAACCAACCTAAATAAGAAAAGTATGGAAAAATCTGAATAAGAAATTCACTGAAGAGGAAATATCAGTGGCCAATAAAGGCATGGAAAGGTACTCCACTTTATTGCCATTCAGATATATGCAAATTAAAACAAAATTGAAGTACTGCAAACTTTTGACAAAAATCTTAGTTTAATAATATGAAAAGTTTTCAAGTACACTCATGCACTGTTGGTGGGAATTTAGATTGGCACTCTGAAGGGCAATTTGGCCGTATCTATTAGATTTGAATTGCATAAAACCCGTGACACTTCTTAAAATGAACCTCCTAAAACGGCAGAACCATGTGCACACGAAAACATGGCTAAAGATGTCCACTGCAGCACAGTCTCTAAGACTGAGAAGCTGGACCACCCTCTACAGCCGTCAGGAGGAGCCTGACCAAACAAACTCCTCACTAGGAAACACTACCCATCAGTTACCAATGAAAAGCAGAGCCTGATGAACTGCATATTGCTGAGAGAAAGAGCAAGTTGCAAAATGATTCAGTTGGGAAACACCCTCCATAGAAAATCCTGCATAAATTAATATAGGTATTAATTATATATTAATAACATATACATGTATATGGCTTGAACACTGATATTAATGTAATACCCATATCAATTTAATACCTACATATGTAGGTATATAGATATTAATACATATGCATATATATATATATATATATTTATATTTATATATGAACAGGTCTTGAATGCTACACACCAAATTGAGGATCACAGGGGGACAGTGATTAAAGGAAAAACTTGTGATCATAACAATGGAAAAAACAGAACTTGGATAAATTCAAAATTCATTATGTTTTAAAAACTCCTAGAAAACAAAGAGAGGGAAAATTCCTTGAGTCTTATCAGTATTATTTCAGTTGTTTACTAGGGGAATGCATCTGGGTATAAATTGTGTAATTAAAAATTGGTTGATTTCTTAAAGCTCCAGAGTTGAGTTGAGCAAGCTTTGTCCACACTGACCAGAGGTGCCTTCGGACAGAGGAGAAGGCAGCTACGGTGCAGATTCTTCGTCTCTGCAGGCCTTCAGTTGCTGTAACTGGCACTCACTCAGTGACCTCCACTGCCCTAAGTGGGTTTTCCCCAAGAAAAATGTAATCCCTGGTGAATGACCATCCCTCCACCTCCTACAAACCCATGTACATGGGGAGAGGAAAACTCTAGTGAAAAAGCCTTTGAATCGATGACTCCATAGATAGCCACAGAACTATTTGACAGAGAGAAAATGATTCTGCAAACACAAAAATACACATACCTATGAGAAATCTGGACGAGCAACCCAAACATTAGGAGATAGTGAATCCACATTCTTAAAACACACAAAACGCCGATTTTGTTGAAATAGTGATCTCTCTTGCCACATTCAAAACAGGTTTCCATTCACCAGAATCCATCTGCAAATGATGAGCTTCAAGAATTGCGCAAGAATACCGCATTCCAGGGTCAAATGGAAAAGACGCTCAACCCTTTCTTTAGAAAGTAAGGGTAGGTAACCATAAATTTACTCAATTTAGCTAGTTTATCTGATATGGCTCCACCCCCACTCCCAGCCTAATTCCCCCAATGCACTTTTATTTCACGTATGGAGATCATCCAGCCTATTTTCAGTTGCGATTCTGGATGTACAGGGACACAATTTAATCAGTATTTGGATAAGGATTGCGAATTGGACAGAGTAGTGGGATGTCTGTTCTGCTAGGATAGGAGGGCTCAAGAGGGTAAAAATAATCGTAGTGACCATTTATTGAGCTTCTACGAAGGGCTAGCACTGAGCTAGGCATGTTCCCTAATCACCACACTTGAACCCCATCTCCTAAGACACAAGTACTAACGTCCTCATTTTGCAGGTCAATTATATAACTCGTAAATGCCAGCGCACGCACTTAAGCCAATTCTCCAGTTCCAAAGTCCATGTTCTCGCTCATTGCACTCATCAGACTTTTTTTCCAGGGAGGTAAAATCAAGCTGGAAGATCCCTACTTCTGAGATAAAGTATTTACTTGCTCAAAGCTCTAAGGAACCTAGACATTAAGATCAGGCTCAGAGAAATGGCCCCTTCCTTCACCCTGTGGAGGATTCTGGAACGAGGGAGGCCTTAGGGCTGGAACTTGTCACCCACTGGGGTGACTTTTATGCACAGAACCCTGCTGAGTCACCAAGGCAGTCACTGCTATTATGCAACAAACCAGAACACCGTGAAGCCAGCCCTATACCTCCAAGTCGCTTGACCCAAACAAGGGCTGGTGATTGAATAGAAGGAAGTCCAAATATTACAATCATCTGCTTTGGAGAAGAAATCTGGATCTCTCCCTCGCTCTCTTTTTTTAAAGTATAGTTGACATACAATAGGATATTAGTTTCAGGTGTACAACATAGTGATTCGGCATTTACATTGCTTACGAAGTGATCACCCCGATAAGTCTAGTAACCATCATTCACCGTACAAAGTTGTTACGTTAATATTGACTATTTTCCCTACACTGTACCTTACATTCCCAAGACTTCTTGTTTTTTTAGAACTGGAGGTTTGTACCTCTTATTCCATTTCATCCTTTTCACCCATCCCCCACCCCCATGCCCTCTGGCAACCATCAGTTTGGTTTCTGTGTCTGTGAGTCTGTTTCTGTTTAGTTTTATTTGTTCATTTTGTTTTTTCGTCTTTCAGATTCTACATATGAGTGAAATCATATGATATTTGTCTCTCTTTTTTCAAATACATATCCTAGAAGTGGAATGGCTGGGTCATATGGTAGTTCTTTTTTAAATTTTTTTTCTATTTCCCAAAGTGGCTGCACCAATTTGCAATCCCACCAACAGTGCACGAGGGTCCATATCCTCGCCAGCACTTGTTGTTTGTTGATTTATTGATGGCAGCCATTCTGACAGGTGTGAGGTGATATCCATTGTGGTTTTGATTTGCATTTCCCTGATGATTAGTGATGTTGAACATCTTTTCATATGTCTGTTGGCCATCTGTGTGTCTTCTTTGGAGAAATGTCTGTTCAGGTCCTCTGCTCATTTTTTAAGTTGGATTGTCTATTTTTTTGATGTTGAGTTGTATGAGTTCTTAATATATTTTGGACATCAAGTCCTTATCAGACATATCATTTGCAAATATCTTCTCTCATTCAGTAGGTTGTCTTTTGTTGATGAACATAGACCTTCCCTCAGTAACATCCACTTCTGTCCTCCAAGAGCTGGCCAGCTCCCTCCTCAGGGACCTCAGCCCTGCCATTCCTTCTACCTGGAAGGCTCTTCCCCCAGAAACCTGAGCAGCTTGCTTCCTTACTTGCCTTTCACTCTCTGCTCAAATATCTCTTGGTCATTCATTCAGGCTTTCCTGACCTTTACATCTAAATATTAAGGCATAATAGGCACTCAGTAAATATTTATTAAATGAATAAACCAATCTGTACTTCGGAGAAGAACAGTGAAATCCTGAAAACCCCACAGGATGTAAGTGTGGCGTGAAGGGCAAATCAAGAGCTCTGGGGCATGGATTGAATCTAGGTCTAGCCTAGGTGAATACTCGTTCTAGTGTATCATCAATCTACTTTAGTACTTAACAGAAGCCTCATTTTGTGGTTGGTCAGTGGAGAATACTTGCCTCCTGGGATTGTAGTGAAGACCACTAATATTTTACTGAGCATTTATTTAATACCAGGCCCCGTGGCAAGGACTGTAAATGCATTAGTCCTCACAATACTCCCATGCAGAGACCAAAGAGACCAGGGTGATAAAGACGGGAAATGGACACGTCACAAGACTCCAACTATCATCTCTCTGTCTCCAAGACTCATGCCTTAACCACCACACCAGATGCAGAGCGGGTCTGTGCACACAAAATGCTGGCTCCTGATGGAGAAGAGGTGCCCACAATGTCCCTTGATTTTCCCGGCTGCCCAAGCCCTCAGCAGAGCTGCTCCCGAACAAAACGTCAAGGCGCTGTTCCTGCCACTGAAAAAGGGCAGGGACAGCCAGGAACCCCAGGGACAACCCACACCGCCACCCTTCCCAGCCTGGCGACTTGCCACAGCCTTCCACATTCCAGCGTAATCTCATCGCCCCCAGCACCACCAGGATCTTATTTGGCACCGCGTCCTGGTACTTTGTCACTTTTGCACAGAGTAAGTGATTTATAAGGAACCAATCTTTTTACTTTAGATGAATATGTCACTAAAATTGTTCTATAAGCTCCTTTTAAATGTGATCTCACATTTAACTTTTCACTGATTAAAAAGTGGCCTAAGTTGTTCAACTGACTTTTATTTATTTGAGCAATAAAAAATATTTATAGATGCATATACTTACATGTACACACATATCGTTTTAAGATATAAGTTGATATATTACCATGTATTCCAGCGTAAAAAAATAGACAAAAAGTGCATTCAGGACCTAATTTATACACTTAACAAAATTAGCTGCGTTTTTTGTTGTTTTTTTAATGCTTACAAAATGCTAGTGTTTTGCTTTAAATGATGAGGTAAGGGAGGTTTCAGGTTGCTCTTTGCAAGCCCTTCGCCACCAATCCCACACTGTGGGCAAGAGCAGTCCTGACTTCCAATAAATGACAAACCAGATGGGATGGCATCAGTACCATCTTTTCTCTTCCGTACATTGGATTTTGGAGGAGCGTAGACATTTTCATTACCGTTAATAATATTTATCACAAGAAGGCGACACAGTGATTTGAGGAAGGAGATAGTAAAACAAATCTGAAGAATCATTATTTTTTTTTGCTGTTCGTTAACTAGTATTTCAAATAGGTGTTCCTTCTGTGACTTGTCTCTAAGTTATAATTAAGAGAGAGAAAATGCAATTTAGTACTCGGAGGTTAGAGCCCCCACAGCAGCTGGTGGTGGTTGGGGAAATGCTCTAGCTGCTGACTCAGGAGACTGCCCATCAGACCCCGGGCGCACTCCCTGCCTGCACACTCAGAGGTTCTCAAATAGTTTAGTTTAAAAAAAAATAGGTGAGGGCCGGCCCGGTGGCTCAGGAGGTTGGAGCTCCCTGCTCCTAACTCCGAAGGTTGCCAGTTCGATTCCCACATGGGCCAGTGGGCTCTCAACCACAAGGTTTCCAGTTCGACTTCCGCATGGGATGGTGGGCTGTTCCCCCTGCAACTCGCAACGGCAACTGGACCTGGAGCTGAGCTGCGCCCTCCACAACTAAGACTGAAAGGACAACAACTTGAAGCTGAATGGCACCCTCCACAACTAAGATTGAAAGGACAACTAAAAAAAAAAAAAAGGTGAAAATGATCTTATCCATTGACTTTAAAAGAAGGAGAAGGAAGAGGACGAGGAAAAGAAGAATGGAAGTGATATCATTGCCTCCTTTGGACCTGTCTCCTGGAACTATAGGTGGTGGGGCCAGGCCTGCTGGGTCAGTGCAGTGGAAAGTCACATCTGGGGCTCTTTCCACTGGGCCGTAGCACTGCCCCTTAAAAGGACGTCCCATGAAATCCCCGCATCTCAGCTAGAAAGGTTTCAGAGATACTGGTCCAAGCTTGGCCCTTAGCAGAAAGCACCACCAGGCTTTCCAGCAGCAAGAAGGCAAACAGCACACACCCAACGCCGTCCTTGACGAAAACACCTCACACCCATTTCCTCCACAGCCTACATGAATTGTTGAAATAGGCTGTCTTGTTTTCAGCCTCAATCATTTCTCCTCCTCCCCCAAACCCTTTCCTATAGAAGTAGAAGTCCTAGTGTAGACCATTAGGGAAACATCTGTTTGTCCATGAGATCCTGCTGTCTCCTGCAGGTAATGTTTGTTACGGAAGCTACTTAAAGAAAAAAAAAGTCTAATTATTTTGAGAAAGAGAGAGAATTGTGGTCCCATTGAAGAGAACAGTATAAGCTCAAGAGTCAAGAATGGGATTAATCCGTCTTATTAAGGGTCACTAATTGGCTTAGGAAAAGGGGGAGGGGGGAGAGAGAGAGAGAGAGAGAGAAGAAAGGAGGAGGAGAAGAAAAGAGAAAGAAGGGAAAAAAGGGGGAAAGGTGCAAAATGGGAAGGGAATAAAATAAGTAGCTAATATTTATTGAGCACCAAGGAGCAGGCACTGTTCAAAGTGTTTTACTCAGACTGATTCGTTTACTATCTATAACAGTCCTCTAAGAGAAGCTATCATTATCCTCATTTTTTCAGATAAGGCAACAAAGGAGAAAGTCTAAGTGTCTTACGCAAGCCCCAGTCAGCCAGTGAGTCTGGGCTTTGAAGTCAGGTAGGCTGACTCCAGAGCTGACCACTTTGCTGTACTGCTGAATTTGGAGAAGCCCCCAGAGATCAGAGCCAGTGTTAGATACTCTGTGGAATGGATGTCATACTTAAGAGCAAAGACCCCAAATAACTATGTTGTACACCTGAAACTAATAACAATATTGGATGTCAACAGTAATTGAAAAAGTGTTTAAATATAAAAAAAACACCAAAGAGCACAGACCCTCTTAGACAGAGGTGAGTTCAATTTTGGTTCTCCTACTCCTTAGATTTACAGGAGTTACTCAATTCTCTCACAGTTTCCTCTTCTCTAAATTGGAGATAATAATAGCATTTAATTCATGGAGTAATTGTAAGGATTACACAGCCTAAAACACTTAGCACAGTGCCAGAACATAGAATGCGGCAAATCTTTGTTTTTGTCTCATGTAAGTCTCACAAGGACCCTATAAAGGATGCATTATCCCCATCTCACAGATCTGAAAACTGAGACTCCAAGAGGTATCCAACCTGCCTAATGCCTAATAAGGGACCTGACTGGGGGTGGGGAAGAACTGGATAGAGAGAAGACGGAGTGGAGGAAGGAGGAAAAGAGGAAGAAGCAGGCTGTGTGTGGGACAAAAGGAGGAAACTGAAGAAGAAAATGGAGCCTGCTGTGGTGAATGCTGGCCTGTGGTTACCTCAGAAGCCTCAGGGTTTTTGAGATGACATCTCTAATCCTTACAAGGTTGATTCACGCACCAGGAACTCTCCTTTCATTCAGTTTGTGTCTCATTGTGACACAGGACGTCTGAACTCCCACCAAATTCCTGAAGGAATTATTTATCCCTTAAGCTTGAAATCTCAACAAACTCAGAGCACCTGTCTCATGAAAGAAAACCCCTCATTGTAGTTCACATATCCAATCCACCTCAGCATCTCCTCCCTCCCTTAAAACCACAGATCAGTGTTTCATTAACTGACTTATCCAATGTAAATTATTGCATACGCGTGACACAAAAAGTTATACCACCATTGATAGTATCTAGCCCTTGTCTGATAAAATTTTTACTTGCAAGTTAGTCTGTAATTTAACTCCAATGAGAACAAAGGTTTTGCAATGGTCAATATAAAAATTTAGTGTATAAGTTATATTTATGCACTAATATATGTATGTTAGTTTCTTACTGCTGCTATAACAAATTACAACAGACTTAGTGGCTTAAAACAAACTGAATGTATTACCTTACATTTTTGGGGGTTTGAAGTCCAAAATGGGTTTTATGGAATAAATATGGTTGTTCGCAGAATTGTGTACCTTTGTTCCTTCTGGAGGCTATAGGGGAGAATCCATTTCATTGACATTTTTTCAAGTTTCCCAAGATTTATTTATTGCTAGAAGATGGGGCAGCCCTCAGAGCGTCGTGCCATCCAGGGTACCGTCCAGTGATATCATCTAGTGATGGAGTTTCTTGTCGTGTTTTGCTCATTTCTTTGACTTTTCCAGCTGCTAGAGGCTGCCTGCATTCCTTGGCTCGTGGCCTCTTCCTCCATCTTCGAAACCAGTAGTGTAGCATCTTCAAATCTCTTGCTCTAACCACAACCCTTACTTCTGTCATCTACGTCTCTGTCGTTACATCTTCTCTCTGACTCTGACCCTCGTGCCTCCTTCTATAAGGACTCTTATGACTATATTGAGCCCTTCCAGATTATCCAAGATGAACACCCATCCCCAAGTCCTTAACTTATGTAAATACACTTGCACTCCATGTAATACACTCCATGTAAGCAATATATTATAGGTTCTGGGGATTGGGGCATGAGCATCTATCATAATATGCTACCTAATTTTTTCAGCTCATTGATTTTTAATAATATGTAGAAACTCAGGATCCAATAGCTTTACCAACAAATACTGCCTCATTACCATCACCTTCCAGAGGAATTGAAAACTTGATGCAAGAGCCTAGGGCAGGTGTCATTGTCTGTCACTCTTCTTACAGGCTATAAAAAGTCCTGATAAATTTTGTCCAATATTGTCCTTGACATTTTCGTCATTAGAAAGAAAAATTTGGGTGGGTCTTTCTCAATTTCTATTTGAATATTCAAATTTGTACTTTAATAAAAGGCACTGGTTTTGAACCCCTTTATATTGCCAGAAACCCGTTTTTACTTTATATTTCTAAAGAGAGAGCCAAGGGTTTCGATGACCAACTCAGATGGCCCCAACTGCGCTGCTTTCTTGCACAGAACACTCTTCTTAGCCAATCAGAGGAGCTCCTGTCTACCTGGTTCTATCGATAGTTACAAGCCTCAGAAATCAAACCCTCAGACTTTCTATTTGACGATGCAGGCATGGAAGCATGGTTCCTGCACGGAAGGATGAAACTGTAGTTCAAACGAAATGCCAAGGATCTGTTACCAGTCTATGTAAAAGGAGACTAGATGTAGCATTTGGATCATATGGGAGAGACTGGCGGAGTAGCCAGTGGGATAGCCTTTTATGATTTCCCGTAGGGTCATACCGCTTCCGTAGGGGACATTTGAAACATTTGATGGGCAGGGAAGGGGAGTTGCTATAGGCATTTGTGTGGAAGGAGGCCAGGGTTGCTCAACTCAATGCACAGGACCCTTCTGCACTATGATAAATTGTCTCACCCAAATGCTAATAGCACCCCTGTTGAAAAGCAGATGGTCCTCTCCGTGTCTCCTTACCCAAGTTTCCTTCAGTCACCTCTGCTCCTCATTCTCCTAAAGACCCACTGTTTTCAGCATAAAAGATATTTAAGCCACAGTTTTTGTGCTCTAGAAGAAGCAGTAAATACCTCAAACAACACTGTACAGTAGCTTAGGTGAAAACACTACTAGTTTGTAAAGATTGGCACGCGTCCACAAGAGCGAATTAAAACCAAGAGCCCCTAAATTCTAAAATCGATTGTTACTCCTCTCCCCCACGGAATTAAAAATAAAAATGACACTAAACCATAACATAAGAAACTCTAACTTTGGTAAGAAAGTTCTGATCTGTCGTCTGGTGGCTACTCTGAGTTTTTAAAATAAATGTCAAATGCTTTAACATTTCTTTTCCTCACTTCTTTTGCCTGTCTATTGCTGCTCACTGAGTGAAAAAGAAAAAGAACTCTTCATTTTAAGTTTACTTCTAAAGGTTGTTGACAGCTCAGTGATGGGAAAGCAAGCCACTCGCTGCATCCTAACTCTCTTGCTGAACTCCAGTTCTGGTTCCATCACTTACTAACTAGATGACTTTGGGTAAGATGCTTAATATGTTTGTCTGTAAAATGGGAATTTCATATGCCTAATGGTTTGTAAGGACTAGATGAAAATGTATGTGCCTGGAATGTAATAAATGCTCAGTACATTTTAGCTATTCATAATATTATTACTGTGTCTTCCACTCCAGCCATTCTTCAATATCCATTCAAACACCTTGAATGACTAATGTCTGTGCTAGAGCCTGAGGAAGTAAGCTGACAGCCTTGACTTCAGTGTTTACAACTTGAAAGGGAAACGAGTTTGTAAATAAACAGTGTTGTAAGTTACTTGATTTAAAAGAATAAAGGCTAGATAGGTGTTCCTCCATTTACGATGAGGTTACATCCTGAGAAACCCATTGTCCGTTGAAAATATTCTAAATTGAAAGTGCATTTAATACTGCACTGTAGAGCATCGGTTGTTTACCCTCACGATCGTGTGGCTGAGTGGGAGCTGGGCTCACTGCTGCTGCCCAGCATACACCAGAGTATTGCATTGCATATCCCTAGCCCAGGAAAAGATCAAAATCCGAAGTACGGTTTCTAGTGAATGAGCATCACTTTTGCATCATGGCCAAGTCAAAAAATCGTTAAGTCGAGGAGGCTACAGCTGTGGTGGGTGGGTATGTGTGTGGAAAAAATGGTCAATTCTGAAGGCTTGGAAATGTCTGAGATTTCCTTAAAACCAAATGTTGCCACTGACTTTCTTAGAGTATTTTTTAATCTAATCGAAAGGAGTAGCTCTCATTCGGATGTGCAATGCATAGCACATGAGACTGTTTTAGGGAATGTTGGCAAATACTTCTTAAAAGACCATATTGCCTGAGAATTCTTTTCTGAACCCTTACTAGTAAGAACACAGCCAGATAAGAAACAAAATTGGCCAACAGCAATAAGATACCACGGATTGTTATCTGTGCATGTCTGATTTCAGAAATGTTCAAGTATGAAAACAATGTGTGTGGAATCAATAGAAATGTGGTATATGTAGAGTGAGTGTGTTATTTGGGAACTGCTCATGCTCTTAGCATTGAATACCTAGTAAACTGATTTGTCCTGTCTCACTTTGTCTACTTCCATTCCAAATCTAGCCTGTACAACGCCTTTTCCACTCAAATACTATTGATGGCTTCCTCCATTCCAATAAAACCAAATTCAAACCAGCTGACATGGCACTTTTAACAAAACCTCCTACATCTGGACCCTCAACCCTCTATACTATTCCATGTCCCTGTGCCTCACACCCACTTCCCCTCCTTTCAATTTTAACCTACTTGAATCCTTTCCAAAGATTTCTATCCCTTTGGAATATCTATTTATCAATTCTACTAATTGTCTACTGACATTTATTACCAATTGATTTTTCAACTGTTTCTCTCCCAGTCAGAAGTACAAGTTCTTTACAGAAATTCTTTATGAGACTACATTTATGATAGTCCTGAACTCATATAAACAAAGTAATGTACTAATATACTCTTGGGTTAATAGTTCTGGATTATATAATTACAAAATACTTAATAATCCTTATTAGTAACTATGCTTACAAATAAATAGCAAGTCTCAAAGAAGTAGGTTAACCTATAGCTACATAATTTATTGAGTATTTCATGTTGGTGAGCTTTTACACTATTATTACCCTTTCAATTTCTCTTGCAATTTTTGCCCACATTTGTTTTCCTCTACCTCACTGTCCTGTAACCAGGACATTCTGCACATGCACACAAGTAACACTTATGTTAAGCTGCAATTTCCCTTTCAATACTTGAAGTCCAACTCTCTTTTATATAACCCAGACTAGCATAGAAGGGGAGGCCATATGCACAAAATGATGCAGTAGATATTTAAAAATTAGTTTATTTTTCTACTTAACTTTTAATAAATGAGAAGAAACACAGTAGTCTGTCTCATAAAGAACATTTATAATACATAACAATCCATAAAGCCTCATGGTGAGGTAGGAACAGCTTTGGAAAACAATGCACAGTCATAAAACATACCAAATGTTAGGTAAAATTTGCAGCACTAAAGACATTTTATGTGCATCTGCATTTAATGAAATGATAGTTGCATTTAACTGTGCCACATCTGGCCCAAAGGACAGGCTATGGGAGACACAAAACAACACAACATGGAAATTTCATAAAGAATCACAGAATACACTGATATACTTCATTGTGCTGTTTCAAGGCAGAACCATAACATGGCAATTTGTGTGTTTTTATATATAAACCACATATTAATTGTATGTTACATTCCCTTCAGCATCTTTTTGCCAAAGACACTGGACCATAACATTTTTGGTTTAAAAGTTTAAATTTGAATGACATACAAAAAGCTCTTGTGCCAGTGAAAATGACTGCTAAATATTCCAGAGCTTGTTAGTAAAACAAAATAGCATTGCCTGCCACTTAGTATAGGTAGAGCTACATCAAAATAGTGCCATTACAATTTCCATTTCAGATGGTCAAACACTGTATTTGACAGTTTCAATTTAAAAAACAAGCAAAAAAAACCCCTCCACCTTCCCAAGAGTTTTAACACTGTTTTATGACTTAACTGAAACTCTATTAAAATAAATATTTCTATATTGTAGAATTATTCTCCATATTTATATATGAGAACATCTTAAGACAGCAGGTAGATGACATTTATATCATTCAAATATCTGCTTATAAACAGTAAAAATCTTCAACTCAATACCAGTTAGCCTACTAAATACTTCACATTAGATTCCATGGGTCTTTTCCCTCAAAACTTCCAAAAGTTCAAATTTAACTGAGGTTACTAAAGAAGACACAAACGGGTCAACATAATCTTCTACCTATTGTGATTTTCCAAAGGTGCTCTTGATGGAAGATTTTCCTATTCAAATTACATACCTTAGTTCGTCAAACATTGTTTTCTAAGATAGTAAAATACATACAGCAAAGTTTTTGTGAGTTTTTTTGACCTTTTTTGTAAGTTCTAGTCCACACTTTTACAATGCAGATGCCTTTAAAAAAAAAAATTTAACCAATCACATAAGCTAAAAGGTGACAATGGAGGATTAAATCTCTCTCATCACTAAGGCTGCATTTGGCTTGGAAAAATTTCTGGGTTGGTTTTAATTCAGACACATGCAGCATCTTCTTCTCACTAAACGGAGATAACAGACAAATTGCTAAACGTATATTCTAAATACACTGATCTTGCTCAAATATAAAAGAGCCAGCAGGAGAGATGCACCTCCTGAAACTGATGCAGTGTTATAAAACAGCATATTTAAATATTGGGTTTAAGTCTCCTAATAATTCAGGGTATTTCCCTCATTTTCTTTCCGGAAGGAATAAGCTATTTTAGAAAAGACACTTAAGTCCCACAATATTTAAATACAAAAGCATTTTTAAAAAAGATAATGCTAATATAGCTAAAAATGGGTTAGAAAGTGCATTGTAAAGAAATAAATAATTCTCTGCTAAAACTCAAAAGGTGAGTCAGTGCCCACTGATTTTGCTATTATGACAAAGTCCTTTGAAAAAAGAGACTCCTATTGTATCACTTTGTTACATATAAGCTACTTAAAATTATGAAAAGTGAACTAACTGAAATCTAAAGGCTGTTACCTTCAAAGCACTTCTGGGGGGGGAAAAAAAAAAGCCCTTGCCCCATGCTTATACACCAGTTAAAAAATCCTCATTCAGTTGATTTCTTATACATTATACAACCTTTAAGAAATAGACCCAACAGAGTATTGGTAAAGAAAACCCCACTGAATATAGTATTTTATCAGTTTTCCTATTGTATCATTACTGAAATGTTTCTATAACAAACTGTATTGAGATCTTAATATTTTGTAGTTTAAAGTATTAAATCAGGAATGTACACGATACAGTACAATTTGAAGCTTTCTCTCTTATTCACCCATATGAGATTTCCCAATTTCATTTTTAAAAAAACATTTCTGCAAAATCCAAAGTAACTATCAGTTTAGGAATTGAATTACACAATATCAGATAAGAGTATTAAAAGATCAAGATGTATTGCAAATTGGCAGGTTATGGTTTTGGCCCATTATAGTAAATGTGAACTTACAAACTATGTTCCTAAAATTACCTCATTCTCATTGGAAAAATCAGCTGCTCTTAAGTAGGCCCATTGCCAGCAATAGGCTTATACTAGAAAAGAAACACACCACCTACCAGATCATCCCTTTAAAAAGTTAACTGTCAAAGGCCAGCGCTTTCATCTTAAGACCCATTAAACAATGAATTATTTCAAACCCCAAAAGGTAGCCATCCCAAAAGTAGTCAGCTATAAAAGTCACTGAAGTAGTCAGGATACCTTATGTCTAAAAAAATAGAGCTATACATGATAACTGATATTAATATTCATCCTTTTGAGGACAAAAATCTATAGTTTCTTCACAAAGCATAACCTCTATCAAGAAAAATATAACTTAAATACCCTTAAATAACATTTGTGCATGGATTTGAAATCCATAGCAACAATAAAATAGCCAAGAACAATTTCCTGTGAAGCTATTGTGGCCTCTTAAAAAATAAGCCACTGTTGGAAGATCTGAGCAATGTCAAGACAGGATGACTTACAGAATCTGAATTACTAACTTTCCCTTAACTAATATTGCTTTGTAAGAATCTAATATCCAAACTGCATTAACCTTCAGATTTCTTTCTTCTCCCACATCAGTGGCTCTTGGCAAAACACAAGCATTGCTGGTTGTTGGAAAAGCTGCATTTGAATCCATTCAGAATTGGTCACTAGGAAATTACATTCACTCTGAAGTTTTTTAAAATACCCAAAATTTAAGAGATTCCATTATTTATAAGCTTGCATTTAACATGTAATTATTAGATTGAGTTCACTGTCCTTAAAAATATTTCCTGTATATATTTGGTGAGTAAACTTTCAGCTCAGTGTTTCTGATGCCAATCTTTCAAAGAAAGTAATGCTGGTGAACATGTCTGTATTTTAGACCAACTTTGGTAAGAGAAAATTTCTCAGAATAATTTTAAAATGTAGTCTGAATATTAACTTACAATAATCTAAATATTTAATTTGGTAAACTTTCTTCTGTGCTCTTACTCCCCATATGCCCTATTAGGTGTAAACTATAGTTCAATTTGTTAATTATTTCACTGTTTATTAGAATACTCCTCAGCAATATAGAATACAGGATAGTAACTGATCATTAGTATTAATAGAGCCTATGTGAAGAAAAAAAGGAACTTTTCCCAATATCTAGGAGTCACTCTTAAAATATGCTGCCATTATGCCATGTAATGATCTCAAAAGGCAAGTATATATTTCCTAAAATGTCAAAGGAAATAAAGTTGTGAATTTTAAAGTTCTAGCAGTTAATTCTGATTTAAAAAAAAAAATTAAAAAAAAAAAAAAATATATATATATATATATAAATAACACTGGGGGAAAAGAAAAGCAGAGAAATTCCAGTAACAATTTTAATTTATTTATCCCCCTAATTAATTTTTCACCATGGAAAAACTGGAAATCAAATGTCATTATGTTGTATAAGGTTTATACTTACTTTAAACAAAAATGTAACATAGTGTTAAAACTGGCTTCCCAAAATTGTACAGCGTAGCTGTACTCTGCACTAAGAATTACAAACTCGTAATATAGAACTCTGTTAAGCAGTCCCATTATGTTCTTACAAAAATAGAATTAAACTGTGTGACCAGACAAGGACTTCAATTACACTACTTGGCAAACTTAGAATTTCAATGGAGTCTTTTTCCTCTTGCAGTTTAAAGCGAAAGTCAAATATCACACCTTTTTCAAGACTCACAAAGATGATTCAGGTTGTTTGTTTGGCGTGTTTTTAAACTCGAGCACAACAGCAGGGACGTTTTCCGCTTTAGTCCGCCTGGGCTTCTCTAGATTCTCACTAAGTTCTAAACAAGAAATGCTAACTGTCGGGGCCTTTTCTGCATCCTTTCCAGAAAGGGCTTGTGGCCGTGTCCCACAGCATTGCTTCAAAGCACACTGAGTTCTGCAGGCAAGTTCGCACGGAACTACACTTGATTTAGAGCCTACACTAGCAAATTCAGGCTGAATGGTGGTAGCGTGAATTCCGTGATCATGAAAAACGTCTTTAATGATTTTAGCCACCTCCATGTATGATGTTGGGTCTTCACATTTTATGTGAGCAGTGGCAATGATTCTGCTTCCAGCAAGTTGCCAAACATGTAATTCATGAACTTCCTTAACTCCTTCAACATTTCGAAGTTCTTTTACCAAATGTCTGATATCAATTTGTTTAGGAACAGTTTGTAGAAGAATAAGAGCAGATTCCTTAAGTAATGGATAAGTTGTGTAAAGAAGTATACAAACCATTACAATACAAAGAGTGGGATCTAAATATAGTACCCAGCAAGGACCAGCTTCATAAACTGTTGCATGAGTACTATTCATCATTTCTACAAGTGCTCTGCAGGGGTCAGGGGTACATGGGTTCACACAGAACTCCCCTTCAGGACAACCTCTCCAAGAAAAGTAAAAGACCACGGCATTTACTACTACAATCACTGAACCCAAAGCATCGCCAAAGACATGCAGAAAAACTCCACGCATGTTAAGTTGTCCAGCCTTATCATCATCTTCTAATTCCATTTGGTCATTTTCTCTGATAAGATTCCCATTTAATTGTACATCCGTTACATCATTTCTGGACTTCTCTGGATCTGCAAAGAAATACAAATTCTGAATCAAATACACGTAAAGTGTTTATATAAACATCCTTGTCTCATTCCATTTAAATAAGGAGGTGAAAAATTTTTCATAAACCATAATTTTAAAATGTGCTCAGGGCAATTTAATACAAATTGACATACTGGGAACAAGCCAGGACAAAATGGCCAGGGCTAAATAAAGTCATTAAGATGATATTGTTTCTCCATTCTCCTAACTACCCTCCAATCTCCCTCACTCTAAAAAAAAAAGCTCATCTTTGCTGTGGGGTGGGGGTCCTGGGAACATTTTGTTATACTTTTTGGCCAAAAAGAAAAAATACTACCGAATGCTATCCCCCCAAATTAAATGCAACTATGGAGATGTCTATTACAAAGGCCTGATTTGACACAAAGCTCTAGTCAGTCTTTGTCATTTAGGTGTCAAATTTAACTTTTAAACTTTTATTAGTCTGTTGGTGGAGGTGGGTTTAGAAACTGACAAGAGCCTTCAAGACAAGTTGGAAATAAATGATCACCATCTACCTTACTACTCTTAAACCAAATGTATTAATCTGTTAAAGGAGATATATACATCGGAGCAGCTTAATTTTCTTGGAATAACACCCTGCAGAGTAGGAATGAGAAGAAATTCACTCATCTATTAAACCTTTTTCAATATACAACTTGAATTTCATTACCATAATATCCTGAATCTCGAAAAAAAGGAAAACTGTGTAGTATCATACAAGTAGGTAAATAAATATAAATGGAAAAAAAATGGAAAGAGATACACCAAACTGCTAAGGTCATGGAGCTTGGGTAGTACAGTATTGGTTGATTCCTTTTTGTCTCCTTTCTTCCAACATTTATTTCCACATTTCTTTCAAGAGCACTTAATAATTAGAATGAACAGCACTCATTAAAAATATAAGATGAATAAATTACCATCACTCTTATTTTAACATGCCTAGACAAGTCTTAATTGTAGGATTTTCAGGATTAGGTTTAGATTTTAGACAATTAACTGAAACATACATTGCCGTTCATAAAAGAAACCTTTAACCCGGGTTTTGAGTTCAGGAAAGTAATGCCTACAGGTAGCTCTGCACACAATATTGAGAAACTTGTTTAAAGGGCATAAGAACTACTTGCGTTTCAAACAGCCAACAGCAAAAGACGAATTGGGGATTCTCTCCATTTCCCAATAGGGCCAAGAAATTGAATTAGGAAGCATTTTTGATCCTGTAAAAACTCAACAGTCTCTTGGAAAGGTAGCCCGTAAAGACGGCCAAGTGCGGCTGCGGACTGCAGCGGGCTGACAGTCACCTTCCGACCCTACTCCGCTCTCAGAGGCACAGTCCCCACCTACACCCCCAGATGCGCTCCCTACCCCCTGGAACGCAACACTCGGGCTGAAAGGGGTCCTATTTGCACGCCTTCCCCGGCGGGAGGGGGCGGGACCTGGAGGGAGCGGGAAGGCGGCGGCACAACGCAAGCTCACTTGGGCACCAGGGGGCGTGCAGGCCATCCCGCCGGGGCCCGGCTAGGGTCTGGGCTCCCCAAACCAAACCACCTGCGGCGGCGAGTTTCTCCTTTTACCTGTCCCGTCCCTTTTCAGCCCGTTGGAGTTGCTACTATTGGTCACCAGCGTATTGGTCTCCTCCTGGTCAGGTCTCTGCTCGCCTGGGCTCACGCTGCTGTCGCTGTCCCCGGAGCGGCTGCTCTTGCTGCGGACCCCCTTAGGGAAACCGTGGCTGTGGCCGTGACCCCCGTGCGAGTGGCCGTGGCCGGAGTCGTTGCCGAAGCCACTGTGATGGTGGAAGAGGCAGAGCCCCAGCACGTTGACCACCAGCCCAGCCACGCCGACCCCAAGGACCACCAGCGGCTGCTGCATCTCATGCGGTTCGATGAAGCGCTCGATGGCCTCCAGCAGGATAGCGAAACAGAGGCCGGTCAGGAAGATGGCGTTCACCAGAGCCCCCATCACTTCGGCCCGGATCCAGCCGAACGTATTCTTCTGGGTGGCGTGGGTCCGCCGGGCGAAGCGCTCGGCCACCAGCGCCACCACCAGCGCCAACACGTCCGACAGCATGTGGAAGGAATCGGAGAGCATCGCCAGCGACGAGGTCACCCGACTCACCACCACCTCCAGCACCATGAACATGAAGGTCAGCATCAGCATGCATAGCAGCCGGCCCCGGTTCCGACCCCAGCACCCCATGGCTGCGGCTCAAGGGCCCGCCGAACGCGGCCCGGACACTGGGGAGACGGTGGCGGCGAGGCGCCGAGGGTCTGTCTGAGACCCCGCGACGGAGGAGGGAGGGTGGCGCGGGGCTCTCAGTGGGCCGCTCGGAACACTGCTGAGGGGCCTTTGGGACACCAGTGAGGGGCCTCCGGGGCCGTTCGGGGCGAGCCCCGGGTCAAGCCGCCGAGCCCCCGCGCCTGTGGGCGTCCCCGGCGAGCCAGCGGCAAGCACCTCCTCAGGCGTCCGTCCTCTGAGCCGGCGCGGAGGCCCGGCTCAGCCCCAGCAGCCCCCACACCCGCAGCCCCGCGACAGAGGCGGCGGCGGCGGGGAGCTGGGATTCCCGGAGCCCAAGCACCAAGAGCCAGAGCAGGAGCAGGCGGGCGGCGGGGAGCTGCGCGCTGCGAAGGCTCCAAGCATCTGCGGTCTCTCCGCGCAGGTCTCCCCTCCACTGGTCACCTCCGCTGTGGCTCGGGCCGAGGAACCGAAGCCAGGGGAGCTAAAAAGGCGGCGACCACGGCAGCTGCACTCGGCCCGGTCTCCGGCGCCTTCTTCGCCCCCCCGCTTTTGCAGACGGTTTACAAAAAAACTTTGCTTTGCACTCGGAACCCCCGTTTTCACACGGACCCAGGCGTGACAAGGCCTCGACGCCCCGCCCAACAGGCCCGGCATGCGTCCCGATTGGCCAGGACCTCCTCACGACAGCTGCCGCGCCCCGCCCATCCACGCTCGCTATTGGATAGAGGCTCGGCGGGGTGGGAGAGGGTGGTGTCGCGGCTTCAACAGATGGGGGCGGGGCCGTTTCCTCCTGGAGTCGGGCGTGGGCCGGGGGGCCGCGGCCGGGTGCAGCGACGGGCGTCGTGGGGGAGGGGAGGGGGCGCGGGCCGCGTGCAGCAGTAGGGGGAGGGGCAGGTGTGGCGAGGTCCCTGCTCTGGCGCTGCGGGTCTTCGCAGCCCACCGCACACCTGCGGGGCCGGGCAGCAAACAGACTTTGATCCCGGGAGCCGAGTCCACGTGGGGCGGGCCGCACGGCCGCTGGGTGACAGACAGCCTCCAGGGAGGGGGAGCCCCTGTGTGCGGGGCCCCGGTGTGCGCCCTCCTGTCAGAAGAACCTAGATTAGGCGACAGACTCTTAAACTAGTGCTGCAAGTAACTTGTGACTCTGCCCAACGCCGAGCTGAGGAGTTACTAGTACTTCAAGGCGGTCCCGCGAGTGGCGTGGACGGAATCTTTGTAAATGTTTAAGTAAAGCAAATCACCCCTATCACCACCATCCCCAGAAGACCTTGTGTAAAGTCAGATATTTCTGTCATTGATTATCTAAGGACAATTTAGGATACAGACTTCAAGTGTGAGAAACCTGGATTCTGGTCCTTTCCCACTAGCCAACTATATGGATTTGGGCAAGTCAACTAATCTCTCTAGACTAAGATTCCTTCTGACTCTAAAATTCTAAGGCTCT
The DNA here is from genome assembly GCF_036562045.2 of Rhinolophus sinicus. Taxonomy (NCBI): domain Eukaryota; kingdom Metazoa; phylum Chordata; class Mammalia; order Chiroptera; family Rhinolophidae; genus Rhinolophus; species Rhinolophus sinicus. Next base: position 17,769,476 of record NC_133766.1, on the reverse strand, counting down.
ATGATTTCACAAACATAGATTATAAACAGCAGAACCCTCTGTTGGTTGCTATGGGGGAGGGGAAGGGCAGTAAGAATACAGAAGAATGTGCTTCTGTCCAGGTGGAGGTAAAATACAAACATTTTTAAATTACGATGAAATACTTTTAATAAATTGTGCCAACACTAGTTTAGATTGGATATACATGCGCCATGCTCTGAGTGGAGATCAATTAGTCTGGGAATGAAGGCTTCCTAATGCTAAAGCAGGGGTGGGGGTGGGGTGGGACAGTGGCTGGAATCAGGGTGGCCTGAGCTGGACCCCCAAAGTCCTCACCACAGCCTCTGAGCCGAAGGAAGGACCCCCGACTGTTTTGGATTGCTACAAGACAAATGCAGTGCTAACCAGTGCCCCAGGATCTGTATGTAAAGTTTGTTTGGAGCAATGTTATTCTGTACTGTTTTATATTTCTTTTTTTTTTTTTTTCCACTTTTGTGTGATGCGTTTCTCATCTTCCCACCCATCCAGGCTGGAGAGCTGGGTCCTCATGTATTTCTGTTCTGCCAGAATAGAAAAGAATGGAGGCAAGTTTCCAAGATGTTACAAAGGAGGAATCGGTATGATTTGATGATTAATTGGATAGTGGGAGGGTGAAAACTGAGGAGGACAATTTAACAAAGATAATTGCGATGTTTTTAACCTGACAAGGAAGATATTGCTTAAATAGGTGAGGAAATTCGGGAAAGGTGGGGGAGGAGGGGCGGCACGAGCTGATTTTAAGGGGAACTAGCCCTTACTGAACCCGTTTTAAGTGAAGTCTGGATGGTGGCAGTGCTAAGGAGTGGGGAGATAGATTTTGGGACTTCCATAATCTCTTCTTCTTTGGTATGGACAATTGACATTTATCTGATCATATATGTAAACACAGCTTCAAAACTGCTGACCAGCTCCTCCTAATACAGAAATTGGGGAGCCACTCAATTTCCTATTGAGTGGTCAAGATATCCTATGGAAATGGCCAAGAGACAGAAGATCATTTTGCCTCCTATTGAGAGCTGCTGTGTCCTTTTATTTAAAAAAACAGATTCCTCCAAATGTGAGAATTTAATGCCCAAAGAGGAACCAAAAAAGAAATGTAGAAGGCAGGGATGCTCAACAAACAGGCTAGCAATCCCTTGAATAACTAAGCAGACAGAATTGGGAGATGTTTGGGTCCATATAAAAACAGACTCTTGGGTTCCGTTCAGTTCAATTCAGTAGTCACTAATGAGAAACTATTTTGTGCAGGCATTTTTTTTTCTCTCTTGTAAGCCATTTCCCAGACAATGTGCTTTATTTTCTCATAACCTGGTAGGGTTGGGGGTGAGGAGGAGGGAGTCGGAAGTACATTTTCCAGGTTGTAAAAACTTACAATCATACACTCCAGAAAGAGTAATATCATTTCCATAGTAGCAAAACATTTCAGTCAAAAAAGTTTTCTTTCCCCTAGCATTGTGTAGAAAAAATAATTTGGTGCCTTGATTCAAATTTGTCCTTTTTCAGCTGGTTGTCCTCGCATAGTATTAGCACAGCCAGGAGTGGGTTAAATGAAGGGAAACCATTCTATTATTCACCAGCTCCCCTGGAGGTTGTGGCCCCAGGTTGAGTAAAATGCCTTGGCTTTTTCTTCTTAGTGCTTGAGAAGTCTCCTGATAATTTGCTTAGTATCCAAACTGACTAAACTCAGCATACTTTAAAGATGAGAGAATAATGCTCGTTTTGGAAAAAGACTGCCAATTTGAGAGAAAGTCAAATGTTTAACACAAACTCTGCAATCTCAGAGCCCTCTAAGTAAAGTCTCTCCCAGCTCTTAATGCCAAGCTCCTCCAACCTGGAGTTTCCCAGCTCAAGGAGCTAGCTTGCAGGTTATCAATGCAAACCGTAGGTTTAAAAGGATTCCTGTAAAAACTGCTGAACACAGAAACATCTCTGAATCTTGGTTATAAAAAATTATGACCGTATGAAACTGTACCATTGAAAGACAGGAAGAAAACCATGTGAAAGCCACATTGCATTTGATTTTGGATGACAGGAAATCACTTCTAGTGTTCAATCTTAAAGCAAAAATGATGGGGAAATCAGATCTGTTTGTTTTGTTTTGGAATGCACTTGAATAATTCTTACAAATATAAACTAAAATCTCTAGCAGCAACAGGAGAGCCAAGGTTTGAATATTTAACTGCTCCCTGAGGGACCAGGCAGTCGAACAAGGAACAAACAAGTAACAATGCAGAAACATCACAGAGGTATCGGGGGAAGCATATGAAAGGGTCAGAGCAGGAAACCCTACGCAGAAGCTAAGGAGAACCAGGAGCAGTGCAGAGAGCGGAATGTGCACTGAGAAGCCCAGGACAATCGCTGTGCTTTTTGTATTTGTTGAAGCTAAAAAATGGCAGGTGAGAGTGAATAGCAAAGGGAAACTTTTTCTTGGAGACTGAAAACTGGATCTAAGTTCTCCAGTCATGCCTGGAAATTAAATCTAGAAATAAAGGCACTGACACCTATACGGAAAGGCTCACTAATAGTATTTGTGAATTTCTTAGATGCAGTGTTATGTAATATCAGAAATTGTTGAAGGCTCAGATAGTCAGTTTTATGGTTTAGATTGAATGCCTGTTCTTTCTTTAGTCTTTCTACTCTAGGAGATGGAGATTGTAATTAGAATACAATGTGAAGAAGTTAAAAAAAATTTAAAAGTATGTTCTTAGGACTGTCCATTGCATGTCTATAAAGACGATGCTGACCTGTAGAGCATTTTGAAAGCATCACACACCTCATGAGTTTTAGAAAGTTCAGGGACCTGGTCCTCAAAAGTTACTGTGTGACTTTGAACAAGTTATTAAACCTCTCTAGGCCTCACTTTTCACATCTTTTCAGTGAAGGGTGTAAGAGATGGTGTCTTAACTGGAGTTAAGTTATGAGTAAAGGAGATGCTGCTGCCTAGCTTGATACTCAGGTGGGCCTTTCAGGTTACCTGTACTTGGGGTCGCCCTGCATCCAGGGATGAGTTTTCAATTTGCAGATTCAGAAACTGCATGTTTATCATTTCACCTGGAGGAAACTGATTCACATGGACTCAAAATGGACTAATTTGCTGGCCAGACCACTTTCTCTGTCTGGAGGGGAGAACTCGTTGCACTGGGTAGGCAGGGCCCCTTGGAAGCAAGGCTGTGCGGGGAGGAGAGAACTAGACCAGAGGAGCGAGAGCTTCTGCGGCGGGGAGCATTTCCACTGCCTGTCTCTATACACACACTCTGTCCTCCTGCCCCTGACTTACACTCCATTTTGCTGCCAGAGGGATCTTTTCCAAACCTAGATCTGGTTGTTGGCGAAATACACATCTTCTACCACCAGCACCACCAGCACAGCTGTGATCCGTCAGTGGCTTCCCAGCACTCTAAGGAGAAGAACCGAACTCCTGTGCACAGGACTGGGCACGGCTGGCCCTGGCTGCCCTCCCCAGCCTCATCCCATCGCTCCATCTAATAGGACTGGCCTCTCTGATCACCAAGCATCCTCAGGCTCCCTCCTGCCCAGAGGCCTGTTCACGGACTGTTCCTTCTGCCTGCGGCACTCTTCTGTCCCCTCTCCGTCATCTGAGTTCTTGTTCATTCTTCAGCTCTCTGCTCAGCTCACGGTCCACTTCCTCAGGGAAGTCTCCTCTAAACCCTCTGACCAGGTTAAACCACGTTAGTACAAGTTCTCTTGGCTCTTTGCCCTGATCTTCTGCGGCACAAAGCAATGATGCAATTTACATTTATCCATGTGAGTGTTTGATTAGATTGCAAGCTCCGTGTCGGCAAGGGCAGTGTGCGCTTCTGCGCACCATTGTGTCCCGAGACAGCCTGGCTCGGTAAATATTTGTTGGATGAATGGATGCTCATTGCCTTTCTCAAGCTTAGTAATTCATGCATGCATTCATCAGCTCCTTATTAAACCCCTGGGGTTCCCTATCTCACTGGAACATGAGACTCAGAGGACCCTTTTCTTTTGGACAGTGTAGAAAACACTAATTAACTCACCTTTTTCTTTACTTCAAGCAGGCTACCACCCTTTTGCTGTGATATTATCTCACGCAAGATGCAATTAATTGGATGAAACTGGGATCCACCTTTGAAATCTGCCAAGATGATAATCTAGGTTCTCACAGTTTTCAAAGTCCTTCCATGTCCTTATTTTAAGTACATGATGACCCTATGAAGTTTGCAGGGCAGATTCTGCAGATTATGGACGGAGACCTCAAGGAATGAAAACATTTGCGCAAGGTCCCATGGCTTGTGAGGCCCTAATCATACGAGCAACATGTTTATTTTTAACCTCATACCCAAATTTGGAGGAAACAAACCCAGTTTGAGACTCGAGACCTCACATGCGCTACTACTACAAATTCTATAATTTGTCTCAGGTCTAAAAGTTTTTGGTTCTATGACTGTCTTATTAATTTGTAATTACTATAAGGACAAAGGGGAGGTGGCCTACTTGTGAGTGACACCTCTTTAACAGGTCACTCCAATGTCTGATTCTCTAGTGGTGTGTTCCAAAATTGGGTCCTGTTCACACAACTCTGTAGAATGAATTCGTTAATTTTTCTGCCCACCTCTTTCATCCGTTTCTTACTTTCAACCTCTTTAACAACCTGGGATGTCTGCCAAAGGACTAACAGTGAAAATACTGACCCTTCACGTGGCGTTAAAAATGCAGCTTCTGATTCAATACGGTCTGCAGTGGAGACAGATTCTGCATTTCCGATAAGCTCCTGGGGGATGCCAATGATGGTGGCGCCCAAATCATACTTTGAGGAACAAGGTATTAGAGCTTATTTTCTAACCCTGGAAGGAGGATATTACATGGAGTTAAGAGAGTCCCATCAAAAAAAGTATCCTCAACCTTAAAAATGTTTTAATTTTACTTTTTATTTTATAGTCATCTGTCCTATTTGAATTTTATTTTGTAATGAATGACATCACTTCTATATTAAAAATGTTTAATGAAATCAAGTGTCTTGTCCTGTAGGAAAGCACTCCTTAAAATAAATCAAACACTAGGTGTGAATAAGCATTTCAGTGTTTTCTTGCTGTGTCAGAGTAAAATAATTACTTTACAGCTTTTGGAAACATTAGTTACTCTGACTAGCATTCAGGATCTCTGAAGTCTGAATAACAGGTTGGGCTGAGGACTCAACAGTATGACTGGGGGTCTCTTGCATTCATGCCTTTCATTATCCAACAGGAAATGCCTTTCCCATCAGGCATTACTGATCAAATCCTCACAAAAAGTCTAAAAGACTAAAAGTGAATAAGGGGTATTTAATATTCAGGGCGCATCAGGAGCAGCAATAGTTACCAAGAAGCGCAGGTGGGAGTTGAGAATAGAGATGCTTCCCTCTCTCTGTCTGTCTGCTGATTCTAGAAGAGAGCAAGGAGGTGTAGCTTCATTGTGGCTGTATCTACAGACCATTCCCATGAGTCCTTGTTAGTGACGTGATGCTTTACGTTGGCTTCTAGGCTTATTCCATCATAGGTCAGAGATGACCACCTCCTAACCTCAAGAGAGACATCATTCAGTCCCCAAAGTGCCATTGTCTTAAAAGTGACCACAATCGAAACTATTGGGATTGCATTTCCAGGTGCTGCTCAGTAGCCCTCAAATTTGAGAGCAATGCTTTAATGGAAAAACCAGTGTCTGCTAAATTGGGGCAAACGGAGATTGTCTTCTCTCTCGACTGCCTCCTGGTAGGGAGCTTAGGAAGATGGAAGGGCTAAGTCTAATGGAAAAGAGAGTCTAGCTGCACATGTTGGGATAAAAAGAAGGAAGCGTTATTAAGGCTTCCTCTCTGTTTCTGTGGCCAGACCTTCAGTCTAGGCCTACATATCTCTCAGAGCAGTTACGTGTGCGCTTCAAATAGGTCTCCCATTCCCACTCTCCTCCAATCTATTCAACACAGTGCTTTCTGATCAATATTCTCAGACATCAGTACTCATATGACGTTCTTGCTCAAAATCTTCAGTGGCAGCCCATTACCCACAGAATAAGGCACAACATTTTATCTAGGTATTTAAGGCAGGCTGCATATGACCTTCATTTATTTCTCACTCGTCCTCAACACAAACTCTCCACTCTAGCCATAATGGTTCCAAGTTATCTAATGGCTCCGTGCCTCCGTTTCCTCAATATGGACCAAAAAGAATAACTTACTTCATTGGGTTGTTGTGAATTAGATGAGTTAATACATATAAGATGCTTAGGACAATACCTGACACATGGAAAGGGCTTGTAATGGATTGAATGGTGTCCCCCTCCCCCCAAAAGAAGATATGCTCATGTCCTAATTCTTGGAAACTACAAATGCTACCTCATTTGAAAAAAAGGGTCCTCTGCAGATATAATTAAGAATCTTGAGATGAAAAGATCATCCTGGATTATCTAGGTGGTCCCTAAATCCAATGACAGTGTACTAATAAGAAACACACAAGGTGACTAGACAGACAAAAGAAAACACCATGTGAAGACGGAGGCGGAGATGGCCAAGGAATGCCAACAGCCACCAGAAGCTAAAAGAGGCAAGGAAAGGAATTTCTCCTAGAGCCTCTGGAGGGAGCACAGACCTACCGACACCTAGAGTTCAGACTTCTGCTTCCAGAGCTGTGAGAATCAATGTCTGTGGCTTTAAGCTACTAAATTTGTGCTAATTTGTTATGGCAGCCACGGGGCTGCCCATTACAGGGCCCATTACATTTTAGCTATTATTATTATTATTATTATTATTATTATTAATTAATCCCCAAATGTGCCTTTTTATTTTCCTCTAAGCATCTTTTTTTCTTTCATTTCCTTTTAATCTCACTGTTCTCTTTAAGTGTACCTTGTACTTAGAAAACAGAATAAGTATTTATTGGAAGGAAAGAAAGAAGGAAGGAGAGATAGAAGGAAGGAAGAAAGGAAAGAAAGCAGGAAGGAAGGGAGGGAGGAAGAAAAGTCTGCCCCTACCACTTACTTGGTGCTCTATGCCCACAAAGCTTTTCCTGACTGTCCTATTCCATAAACTCTAGCACACACTCATTTGGTACTTTTCATCTGCTGCCTTGTCATGTACCTTTGTGTGTCTTTCTCCGCAAAGCTTCTTGAAGACAAGGATCCCTTCTTTCATCTTTCTGTATCCCCAGGGCTTAGCACATAGTAAGTAACTCAAGTCTGTAGCAATAATAATAATCCCGTTGTCAAAAGTTGTCCACTGATTTGTTACTTATTCTAGAGTTTCCCCAGGCCTTTCATGTATTGTGTCTTTGTCAATGCCAGCAGTTTTCTCCTTGTATCGACTGCCTTTCCCAGCTGCCACAGAACCTTCTAGTCCCAATATATTTTAAGGAGCAAAAGATGAAAGATGAATTTGAACAGGCGAATTCTTCTGCCGGGTAAACTTGTTTTGAAATAAGTACACTATAGGCCTGGACGTGAAAATCTTTTCCTTACACACATAGAGATTTGCTTTTCTTGGTGTTTCTCACAGTGGAATTCGTCTGATGTTTGTTCCCTTGTAAGCCTGTTTTCTGTGTGACTCACATAACTCCTCATGTTGGTTGGTGAACCCCCTAAACTCCAAGGAGCCGCTCGCTCAGCCTTAAGCTTCTCCCATCTGATGACAATTATTCTCATGGTTCAATGCAGATCACTCCTTTAGTTTTTCCACCACACAGTTCAAGAACTCAGAGATTGATAATTGCTAATGTGATATCAGATCGACTTAAAAAAAAAAAAAAAAGGCCCCCTTATTTCTACATATTTTCAAACTTAGAAAATGTTTCAAGGAACCCCATACAGGCTTTACGTAGATCCACGATTGTTAACATTTTACCCCATTTGCTTTAGCATTTGCATTCTCTCTTTCTCTCTCTTCTGAACCATATAAAGGAAGGTAAGTGACATACACCAGGATCCTTCACCTCTAAATACTTTGTGCATTTCCTAAAAATAGGAACATTCTCAACACAACCATGGAACATTTACTAGCTTATACATTTACGTTAGTACTGTCCATATTCCCATTTTGTTAGTTGATCTACTAATGTATTTTATAGCACTGTCCACACTCCCCGCTCTTGTACAACATCAAATCCAGGGTCAGGCTTGCATTTAGTTGTCCTTGAATCTGGAACATTTCCACAGCTTGTCTTTGAGTTTTATGATGTTGACTTTTTAAAAAAAAGAAAATAGTTCCCCTTATAAAAAAATTACAACATCCCCATATTGCATTTATCTGATGTTTTTGTTTATGCATTCTTGGCTGGAATACTGCAAAATTAACATTGTGTCCTTTTAAAGGTATCACAGCTGGAGGCACACAATATCCGTATGCCTGTTTTTGGTAATGTACATTTTTCTCACCCATCAAGGTGTTGCTTAAATTTTTCCACTGTATAAAGTTTTTTTTGTTGTTGTTTTTTTGTTGTTGTTTTTTTTTACTCCCTTGAACTGATAAGCAGTCTCTGGGGAGATACTTTCAGACTGTGCAACTATCTTGGTCATTCACATTTCCTCCTTAGATTTAGCCTCCATTGTAGGTTCTTAAAGATGGAATCATCTTTACTCTGATAATTACCAGTTGATGATTTTCCAGTTCTAGCAGTCCCTCCACATTTACCAGTCAACCCTCAGTATTTTATTGATTGATTCATTGATTGATTTCTCTATTTCTCTATTTATTATCTATTTATTATCAGTAAAGGACCCAAACATATTATTTTTTCAATGGTTTTTCATTCATCACTGTACTTAAATTTTGGTGCTGAATTTGTCCCCGTTTTTACCACTGGGACCCCCTTCAAGCTGACTCCTGTGTCAGATATTTCACAGAGGTTCCTGAATTTTGATTGAAAGAAAAGATACAAGGTTTTCATATATTCTGTGCAGCCTAACATAACAGGAGAGTATGTCATGCAGTGGTAAAGAGTTTGGAATTGAGAGTGATCTGGGTCGATTCTGGCTTTCCTATTTACTGGCAATGTTTCTTGAGTAGATTACTTAACCATTTCTGTGCCTCAGTTACCTCATGATATGTGAAAATAGTAGAACCTACCTCATAGGCATGTTGTGATAATTAAGTGAGACCATGTATGTAAGCTGCTTGGCGGAGTAACTGACACATCAGTTCTTGATACATGTGGGCTAGTGCCATCGTTTTATTTCTCCATATGACATGGTCTTATGCATGGTCTGAGTTGTCTCAATTGTTACTGCTGCTCCCTACCACTAGCAACTGCCACCCAAACGTAACCCCAAATCCATATCTCTTTGTTCTTTTACAATATATGTCAATTAATTGAATTGTTGAATATTGTATGTCTCCAGGGATCCACAGATAATTCTAGCCCTGCTTTCCTTCTGTCGAAGATGAGGAAGGAGTCTGAGACCCTGAGAAGCCAGATGGCTTGTTCCAGGTCACCCAGGAAGCGTGGAAGAGCTAGGAAGGGGGCCCAGTCTTCAACTACACACTGGGTATGACATATCCTTTCTCTACCATGATCAAGAGCCACATTCGTTTGGTTTCTTTTCCCAGTCAAGGGGGATTATTCAAAGCATCAGTGGGAACGCATCTCATTTGCTGCATGACTCATCCTCGTTCCAAGATTAACATGCTCCGCTTTCATTCTTTGCCTCCCACTCAGTTTCACATCCAGCAGGAGCCCTGAGAGTCTCTGTGTCCTATCCACCCCCACCCCACCCCGCTCTCCTCCCTCCCCAGCTGCGCTTTTCTACCTCCTGGCCCCAGACTCTCCCCTCATCCTCAGATTCCAATGGCCATTTTTGTTGGACTCTGCTTTAAGAAAGGCATGTCTTCCTGAAATACCCCTCTGATCTATGTTGAAAATAGAAGAAAGAAATATACTTTCCTTGCAGCAGATGTACAGGAACAAGTGTTTGTCCATATGCTTCCGACATTCCATTAATGTCCAAGCATTGTAGCAAAAGTTTGCATTTCTGAACATACACATTTTATTTCAACCTCCTCCACAAGAAAATGATGGCTTCTTCTGATGCGCTGGGATGTTGCTGAACAAAATAGAACTGGGAATAAACGTGTCATTGGCTGCGGCTTGGAGGATCTTTTTTATTGTGCCAAGATTTTAGGTTTTGTGCTATTTTTTTGAAACACGCTCTGACCTGTATAATTTGAGCCTGCTTGCATCTAAATGCTAGTAAAATACTGAAATAGTTACAGATGGAATGATATGATGAGTGGGATTTGCTTCAAAATAATCCAGGATGTGGAGAAAAGTGTGTGTGGGGAGAGCAGTGGATAAATGAAGTAAGATTGGCCGTGAATTGATCAAGTTTGATGGAGAGTGATGCGTACATAGGGCTTCTGCACCTTTTTGTATGATTGAAATGATCTGTAACGAAAAGTTTGTAAACACTAGTTTAAATTTTCATAATTAACTTTCTACTTTTTTTTTCTCTTTGTTTCTTTTTGTTTGTTTTTCACTCTGCTTCTCCCAAATCTGCACTTTCTTGAAAGCGAGCTCAGGCTGTGCACCCTTTAATAAAAGCTTCCTGACTACTTCAATCTACGAAAGTACTGTCACCACTTAGCCCCTAAATGTGTATTTCCTTACATTAGCATGAGTTCGTCTTATAGCCTCATTAGCTTGGATACTTGATAAAGACAGAGACTAAACCTTCTGTTCTGGGGTAAACCCCACACTTCCTGGCTTAAAGCTGGGCTCAGTCAATGCTTCCTAACTGATGGACATGGTTGTTGGTAGATTGGTGAAACGTGTCCCGAACAGAGTCAATATAAAGAACAGGTTGGAGATTTGTCATAGTTTTTTCTTTAAAGCTCTTCTGAAGAGAGTTGGCAATATCTCATTTTTCCTGTAGGCTTAAGAGAAATTCTTCCCCAACTGAAGCATTTCGCATTAGGTAGTGATTCAAGAACAATTGATGCAAATGCTCGTGGATAGTTTACCCCCAAAGGAGATTTAATGAAATAAAATCCTAAATATGGGAATAATCTTAGAACTCTGCATCTCCTCCCATTACACAGTCTAATTGAAGGAGGCAGTAAGGTGGAAAAATGTCAAAAAGAAAATGTCAGTTGTTAGCTTTCAAACTTTTGCCGGAGGAGCCATGTAAGAACCCTCTCATTTTAGGCTTGTCCATGCTGGTTTAATGAAGGGTGAGAGCCAAATTCAAAGGGAATCTCACTGAACTGGAGTTTGCGTATGAGTTTCCTCACACACACTGATCTTTCGAAATGCTTAGAACTGCTGCTTTTTTTCAGACTGGGGAGGAGCCACTACTGCAAAGTTGGAAAGAGTCCAAGAAAAATGTCTCCATCTTTCTTCTCCCATTGGGGAGCACAGGGGAATCAGGCCATCCGTAAGTCCTCCTGGAAAGGAGACACAGCAGCCTCCCTCTGGATCAGATTTTATTTCAATAATTGCCCTCAGAATCAGAAAAATGCCTTCCATCAGCCTAACCTTCACCTACAGGTTCCCATGGTCATGGCTACTGTTGCTCCATATTTCCTGGGCAGTCATAACTTGTTTTGTTGTGCGTTGCTTTATTGCACTTTGCAGATACTATATTTTTTTAATAAATTGAAGATTTGTAGCCATCCTGCATTGAGCAAGTCTGTCAGCATCATTTTTCCAGGAGGCTGAGAGGATGGTTAGCACTTTCTTAGCAATAAAGTATTTTTAAATTAAGGTATGCACATTTTTTTGGACATAATGCTATTGCATACTTAATAGACTACATTACAGTGTAAACATCACTTTAATATGCACTGGGAAGCCAAAAACATTCAGGTGATTTGGTTTATTGCGATACTCCCTTCACCGCGGTGGTCTGGGATGGAACCTGCAGTATCTCTGAGCTCTGCCTGTATTTGTAGTCCACTGATTTGTCTCAATCTCCTCCAGGGAAAACAGTCCCTGGAGATGATGGATCAGGGAAGTACAATTGTTTGGCATTCGGGCAGGGCAGGAAAGATCTCAAAACACAGAATAGTCTGCCTTTAACTCCTGAAGCTCCCCACACAGCATCTCTGAGTGGGTCTTTCAAGACTTCCCGGGGGTAGACTCTTCAATAGAACAAGTGAGGCCTCACAACAGAGAAACATTGAAAGACTAACAGCAAGACAGAATTTGGTTAGACTTACGGGAAGAACTGTTGGGAATTACGAACTTGAACCAAGAAGTTGGAGACATTATGAAGTCTTTGCCCCCAGACAATCATTAGTCTTGGACAGTTTCGTTGTTCACCAGCAGCCAAGCAAGTGAACCAAATGACCTCTTGAAATCCCTTCCAGCTATAGTGTCCTTTGAGTCTAGAAACTGAGCAAGTTTCCCTTTTGTTCCGGTTGTACTCTGAACTCCAGGTGAGTCACCTTGGCTGGGCTTTAATCACTCAGTCGGAACTGTAAAACACAGGTGGTTGTAATGGGTGACAAGTCCAGCATCCAGGCAGCTGCATGAGTCACAGTTGCCAGATTTCTGCTAAATTAGGTGGTACTTTTGAGATGGTTGACAATGGTGTGTAGCTCAGCTCCTTCAAATAGGCCCATTATAGAGGTTGGGTGGAAGTTTTCCAGAGTATTTGAAGGATATTTTCCTCCAGAAAGATGCATTTTAGTATTCTTTTAGATGTGCTGTGAATAAGGGGGCTTTCTTTTTCCAAAAGGGAGTTCTGAGGCAGCTTAAATTCCTTTACCCCAGCACCCTGAAGTGCTTTCTAACTATAGCATGAATTAAATGTAAGCACGATGCCGAGCAAGTACTACCTCTCAACAAATACTTCTTTCTTGACTGATGGTGTGGGGTGTGTCTCCTGCATCCAGTGAAAATGCCCACATTCAAACTTGGTGACTTTGGGAGAAGACTAGGAAAGGGCAGCTGCAGAGAGGCCCCCTGGGAAGCTATCGCGTAAACGGTGAGTTCTTCAACTAAGGCTTTGGGCTGACCATGACTTTGAGAGCCAGTTTTTGTAAACAAGTGACCACAACCACAAACCACAGCGTATTAAGGCTGTGTGCACAGGAAACGGGGAGACACATGTCATGCATTTCCCTAACTCATCAACTGCAGTGGACTACAAAGGGCAGTGGCCCTGTCTTTGAAAATGATGGACAGATATGTCTGACAGCTGTTACCCAAATGTTTGGTGATGCTATAAATCACTGAGCAGTGCTCCCAGGGACAGTCTGGAGCCACTCTCTATTCTTCAAGGTGGGCACTTGGGTAATTGAGGATCACTAGGCAGTTTGGTAAGACTACCTATTTCTTTACACGTCTACTTGTAAAAAGAACCCTGGGTCGGTGTCAGGAGACCTGGGTGCTAGTCGTGGCTCTTCGACAAATGGTCACTGTCACCTTACACAAATTGCTTTCTCTCTTTCTGGGTCTCAGTTCCTTATCTGCTCATTTACAGATTAATCTGGTTATTCAGATGCTGCCTCCCACCCCCCAGACCCACTGATGCAGTGTCTCCAGAGGTGGGCACTGGACAAGTGAAATTCGCAAAAGCTCCCAAGGAGATTCCGATGTGCAGTCAAAAGAAGAATCACTGGATTAAGAGGTTGCTAAGTTCTATGATTCTCCAGGAGTGAGAGGAAAGAAAAAAAAAAGCATAGCTCCATAAAGTGAACTGTTTATCATTCAGTCCAGCTTAGGGCACTCAATCTCCAAGTGTGGTCAGGGGCTCACTGCTCGTTTGTGCTATTTCTCCAGGTACTGTTTGGGCTTGATTTGGAAAGTTAATATTGTGTAATGAAAATGCCAGTGTTCTCAAGCCTTGCATACATTAATAATTAATTAAAATAATTCTATAATTACCAGACATGACCTCATTAGTTACCATTATTCTAATGGAATCTGCTGAGGATGCTTATTTTCCCCTCCTGGAGATGTGATCTACAACCTTAGACATTCTCTAAGAGGGCCTCTGAGACAGTCGTTGGGCTGAGCGAAAGATGTTAAGAAAGGTTACACCCACAACTCTTTTCTCATTCTGAGCACTTTCCCTAGAAGTTCTTATACACATTCGTGGGTTGAGAATGGTCACTGGAGAGAGTAAGGTAACATTTGGCCAGGGAGCCCAGGAAGGCCCAGACCCTGTCCTTTGGCCAGCGAACCCTCCCCATAAGGTTCTTGAGGAAAACCCATGCTCAAAGGACGATGGGTGACAGCAAAGGCTGATTTGGAGACATAGACCCCAACCTCCAATGTGGAGCTGAAGATCTAGATTGGATGGAGCGCATACAGAACCCCTTTTGACTTAGGCACGAAGCAGCCTTTCTTCCTTTATCCCTTTTCCGTAAGTCCTGGGTCTCACAATGTTCTGTGGAGAGGAAATACTAGTCAACAAGAAGAGAGCACAGGAAGCAGGGCACCAGGGCAAAGGGCATTTGCGTCATTACTAGGAGCAGAGCCAGTCGAGACTGCCCACCCCAGGCCTTCTAGGTAAAGGCAGACTTGACAGACAAATGGAAATATCTAAAGAAATGATACTAGAGAGAGCCAAAGAGAAGGCAGATGCTACTGCTCCAGCAAGATTGTCCAAAGAGAGAAAAAAAATCATGGCCTACCTTCTAGAGGCAGCTGGGAAGGCTCCTAGAAAAAGAGCCTGGCACCCCCAAAGATCACCCTCTGGGGTTCAGTTTCCATCAAATACCCTTCCTGTCAAGTGTGTCTTTCTCCCCTATATAGTGGGTGCTAGATGTTGGTTATAGACTGAATGTGTCGCCGCAAAATTCACATGTTGAAGCCTTAACCCTCACTCTGATGGTGTTTGGATGTGGGGCTTTTGGGAAGTCATTAGGAATAGATGAGGTCATGAAGGTAGGGTTTTTAATGATGGGATTCGTGTCTTTATAAGAAGAGACACCAGAGAGCTTGCTCTCTGTCTCAGCATGCACAAAGAAGAGGTCACGTGAACAGACAGCAAAATGGCAGCCACCTACAAGCTAAGAGAAGAGGCCTCAGAATGAAACCTATCTTGCCAGCACCTTGATGTTGGGCTTCCCAGCCTCCAGAATTGTGAGAAATAGATGTCTGTCGTTTAAGCCGTTCAGTCTGTGGTATTTTATTAGCAGCCTGAACTAAGACAGTACTCAATACATTTTAATTGAATGACTGAAAGATTGAACCAATGAAAATATTTTGCTTCCCATGGAGATATTCCTTTGAGATGCAAAGGAGGCCCAATTCAAAAATGTTTAAGCAACAACAGAGAATTTATTGGTTTATGTAACTGAAAAGTTCAGGATTTAATCTTTGGGCACCAGCCTGATTGAAAGGTACCAACACTGTCGTCAAAAATGTTTTTCTCTCCATTTCTCTTCTCTGCTTTGTTCGGTGTTGACTTCATCTGCAACATTTCTCCAAGCTTATCTTTGACTGGCTTAGAAACCCAAGTTGAAAAACAGCATTGTTTTCCCAATAGCTCTAGCAAAGTCCTGCAGTTGACTCTCACTGGACCAACCTGGGACATGTGCCTCTCCTGAACGCCCTTATGGTCAGAGAGATGGGAAGTGTGCATGGATTATGTGCTCCTCCACAGGGGTTGTGGGTCAAGCCTTACAGGAACCTCATGGCCTCAGGAGAGGGAGGAATGGTTTCCCAGAGGCAAACCAGCATCCCGCACCTGAAGAAGGAGAGTAAATACTGCTCAGGCAAATAAAACACAGAAACAACAGGTGTCCAACACAGGTAGTGTATGACTTTCAAGAATTAATATGGCAGTGGCCAGTTGGCTCAGTTGGTTAGAACGCAGTTCTCATAATACCAAGGTCACCAGTTTGATTCCCACATGGGCCAGTGAGCTGCGTCCTCCACAACTAGACTGAAAACAATGACTTGACTTGGAGCTGATGGGTCCTGGAGAAAGCACACTGTACCCTAATATTCCCCAATTAAAAAAAAAAAGAATTAATATGAACAGTAAAGCCATAACTTAAGATTAATGTTGCTTTTAAGGTTAATTTTGAAAATAATTGTTTTGCTTTAATTAAAATAATTGGAAATAAAAATATGCTTAACTTTCAGTCAGTATACTTGAACTTCATACTAAAGTCTTATCCAATAAAATCCTTTTAAAAATAACTATTTTCTTCTGCTTGTATAAGTAATACTTACTCATTATAAAAATTTTTCAGAAAATACAACAAAATGCAAAGAAGAAAATGGCCATCCCTTAGAATCCTAAAAAATATTAACTACTGAATTTTTTTTTATAACCTTCCAGACTGGTTTATATACTATGTATTATGCAATCTATTTTACAGAGTGTATTTTAAGGAATATATTTAAATGTTGGCTATTGTTTCATCTTTATAAATATCTAAATTGCTTTTAATAATTGCAATGTATGACATTTATTTAATAAATTGGTAAATATTAAGATTGTTTCCAATTTTTCACTATTCTAACCAGTGCTCCCTTGGGCAGCCTTGATGATATAGATTTACACACTTGTGAGATTATTTCTTTATGAGAAATTCCTAGAAGCAAACTTGCTGTGACAAAAGGTACAGGTAATTTGAATTACGATGCATATAAAAACTGGCTGTTTGTGTCTTTTGCCCATTTTTCTCTTTTCCTGTTGATTTGTAAATTTTTTTTATATGTTACATATATTCTCTTAGGCTGAGTTCCCCAGAAGCAGACTCTAAGACAGTGTCCCATGCAGGAGTTTATTGGGGGTGTGCCCTTGGGATCAACACCGATAAGAGAATGAAAAAAAGCAGGATAGGGCAGAAAGCCTCACTCAGCTGACCTCATGGAGAGCTCTGGAGCTGGGATGACCCTTCAATAGTTCTACATTGAGGCAAGAAGGCCAAGCCTTTATACCTCTTTATTGACCAGTCATTGGATGAGGGCTGCCCCAGGGAGGGGGATGACCTCCGGCAAAGTGGCTGTCTTCAGCTGTGGACAGCTGCAGGAGAGCAACCAGCTGTGACACCAACACTCCCTACAGATGGGGGATTAACACCCCAGTACTGAAGGTGGGATTTGGAAGGTGAGATTTGGATGGTACACCCCAGCATCCACTACAGATATCTTTGACTACCATATGTGTACTACCATACGTGTTGTGGATATTTTTCCCACTTTGTCATTTGTCTGTTGACTAACTGTTAAGAGTTACTGTTTATTTTATTGAATTTTTAAAAATGTTTTATAGTCAAATGAATTCTTTTTATTTTATTTTTTTATTTTTATTGGGGAATATTGGAGAACATTGTGACTCTCCAAGGCCCATCAGCTCCAAGTCGCTGTCCCTCAATCTAGTTGTGGAGGGAGCAGCTCAGCTCCAATTTCAGTTGCTGTCCTCAGTCTTTAGTTGCAGGGGGCGCAGCCCACCCTCCCATGCCGGAATTGAACCGACAACCGTGTTGTTGAGAGCTCTCGCTCTAAACAACTGAGCCATCTGGCCGCCCCTCCAGCAGCTCAGTGGCAGCTCATTATCTTCAATCTAGTTGTGGAGGGCGCAGCTCATAGGCCCATGTGGGAATCGAACCGGCAACCCCACCGTTCAGAGCTCGCACTCCAACCAAGTGAGCCATCCAGCTGCCCCAATGAATTCATTTTTTTCTTCATGATTTCTGACTTTTATATCATCCTTAAAAAGTCCTTCCCCACCTCAAGATCATTTAAAAATCTGTATTTTCCTCTCGTATTCTCATTTTTATTCCCATTTCAATCTTGAATGAATCCTTCTGGAATTTATTTTGATTTAAGGTATGAAGTAGGTATCTTTTTTAATGATAAGGGCCAGTTTTCCCAGCACCATTTATTAAATAATGCATCTTTTCTCCGTGGATTTGAAGTGACATCTTTAGTGAAACTATTTATACTTCATTCCATTTCTAGCTCTCGATGATGTTCTATTGATCTGTCTGTACCTGTACTAGTGTAACACTGATTTATTTTATTTTTTAGTTTACACACACTGAAATTCACTCTTTGGGGTGTACAGTTCTGAGTTTTCCAAATACATAGATTGTGTAAAATAGAGAACAGCTCCATAGTCTCCCAAATTCCCTCATGCTGTCCTTTTGCAGTCAAACTTCCCCTCCCCTTTTAACCCTGGCAACCACTAATCTGTTTTCTGTCCCTATCGTTTTGCCTTTTCCAGAATATTATATAAATGGAATCATACAATGTGTCACCTTTTGAATGTGGCTTTTTTCACTCAGTGTGATGTCCTTCAGATCCATCCAAGTTGTCGCCTGTATCAATAGTTCCTTCCTTCTTATCACTGTGTAATAGGCCATTGTCTGAATGTGCCATGGTTTGTTTTTCTCATACCCCAACTCAGGGACCTTTGAGTTGTTTCCAGCTTCTGGTGATGATGAAGGAAGCTGCTGTAACTATTCATTTTTTGTGTCACTATCGGTCTTCATTTCACTTGGATAAATACCAGGAGGGGGATTTCTGGGTCATACTTTTAATTACCACATGTGTATCTGACTATTTG
Organism: Rhinolophus sinicus; assembly: GCF_036562045.2. Classification (NCBI taxonomy): domain Eukaryota; kingdom Metazoa; phylum Chordata; class Mammalia; order Chiroptera; family Rhinolophidae; genus Rhinolophus; species Rhinolophus sinicus. The sequence goes on along the minus strand of NC_133766.1, from coordinate 17,750,981 downwards.
TCATGTGTATTCATACATGAAAGGGAAAGTGACTGCCTCATTACCTTATTACTCTTTGTGTTCTTTTGCTCCCTTCTCTTCTTCTTCCTTCCCCTTTTTATCCCATTAGGGTATTGACTATATTTGCATTGTTCGTTGATGATTTGTGTAGAAAGCCACCTATTTTAAGTCATGATACATCTTACATGACAATAAATTTCTGAAACAAAACTGAGTAGCCCCAATATCTGATAAACAAGTAGTGATTTTGCTAATTGTCCTACCGTTACAGACAAGAACAAGTACCTTTAGCCTGGATGTATGTGACACCAAGGCGTTTCTTTTGTACGCCGAGGCATTGAGATTCAGATGAGTCAAATTCCTCTGAATCAGGTGAGCATACCTGCATGAAACCAGTGGGCAGAGGGCCCTGGGTGGAATCAGGTCACCAGAAAAGCATAGGTAATCCTGGGAACCACCACTAATTGTTCTCAAGGATAGTCCACCCTCTTTAGAATCTCCTCCTCTGACACATAGCTCACCATAAATCATGGGGAAAATACATCCCATTAGGACACAGGTATTTCCAGGTTGAAGGAGTCCTAGAGAACTCCCTGGTTTCCTTGCTGGGAGACAAGCTTACGCTGTAGACATGAGGAATATACACTCTCCAACTACCTTCAGTAGTTACTTCCAATATGTACCAATCTTCACCATCTGTGTGTCGAACAAAAACTCTTGTTTTAAACACATTTTCTCCCAGCCTTTCCTTGACATGACACCAGCAAACTCTTGTAAAACTAGAAGTACGTGTTCAAAGGCAGCCTTGAACAGGGTGCTTTCATCAGGGCAGGTGATTCAATTAGGTTGTTTATCCACTTAGGCACACTGCGTCTCAGACACCTCAGGGACTTCCTTTTAATTTGTTTGTCTCCCTTTGTTAATGGGGTATGCTAAGTGAAATGAGGTGTCTCTTATGGAAGTGCCTGCAAAGAGGAAGTCATTGCACATTCACCAATGTGGCATTCTCCATGATTTGCCAGTTGTAAAGGAATGCAGAGACGCTTCCTGCCTGCTCCTTTACACTGGCGAAAAGCTCTACTGTTGCTCTGTGCCCTGTGTCAGGAGAGAACTGATTTCTTTTAGGGGCTCACAGGGTGCTCTGGCTTCCCATGGTTTTTGAGCTGTCGTAGTGATCAATCCACAGCATGGGTTTCAAGTAGGATATTTGTTCAGTCTTCTATGCTTTCATTCAAACCTTGAGTTGAATTAAGCACCTACTTTGTGCTGGAAATAAGACAGTCCTTGACATTCAGAATATTTGTGTGTGTGTGTGTTTTACTTTTATATTTTTATTAAGTTTATTGGGGTTATTATTAACCAATAGGTTCATAAAATTATATAGGTTTCAAGTGTACAATTTTATAATATATCATCTGTATATTGCATCGTGTGTTCACCACCCAAAGTGAAATCTCCTTCAGGTTATTTATGATGGACTAGAAACTATGGTTTGGAGATTAAGGATGGAGGCCCTGAAGTCAAGCCAGGGATGGATGCAGGTTTTGTGGGGACAAGAGCTAACACAGTCTGGGGACTCTTTAAGAAAGAAGAACACAAAATTACAAACACGAATTAGGCACAGGCCTTGCAAAGAGAAATATAAATGAAGGGCCCTAAAACTTCAGCTCGCTCGTTTCTCAGAAGAGCCTCTTTGGAGCCAGGCACACTCAGGTTCAAACCTCCACTATGCGATCTGGGGCACGTGACTGAAGGGCTCTCTGCTCAGTCTCCTCATCTGCAAAATGATGAGATGATAAAGTAGACTTCAGAGTGTTGGGAGGGCTCCAAAGATGCAGACTCAAAGCATTTGGCCCACTGTCTGGCCCGTGACAGGTCCATAGTAAACGTTAGCGATTATTAGGAGTGTAATTAGCACTGTGAGCTTTCATCACGTAGGACTGCATGCCCAGGAAACCTAGCTTCCTGAGCAGAATTTAGGAACGAGAGAGAGAATGAAGTCCAAATCCACACATTCTTCCCAGTCCAGCTGGTATGTGGTACATATGTGGTATGACCGTGAAGCTGGGCCCGATCATGCTCCAACCACACCACATACAGCAGATGGCAGGCCTTACATGTCTCCTTGCTCTGAGAGCTGATTCAGTCTGAGGTCACAAAGCATTTATCTTCAAAAACAGTGTATGAATACACAATTATGTAATTAAACCAGACATGTCTGGTTCTGCTTTCCTTGAGGAAAAGACGTTCATTCAGCATAAGTGAGAAGGATAAATACAAACTAGTTTCATTTTTCAATGTGTGAGAAATGGATGGGTGGTAATAAAACAAGAAAGGCCATTTGGAAACTATTAAATTACATCCTTTCTATTTGCGCACACAGTCGTCTGATTTTGATGCCATCATGTCCCTGCAAAGTACGCAAATATATGCTTCCCTATTGCTAGTTTACAGATGTTTAACTTGACATTCTAACAAATTTTCCTTTTTTTTTTTCAGGCCAAAAACTAATCCTTCCCGCCTCAAAAAGATTTACATAGTCTCTGTCTCATAGCCTGTCGTGGACATCAGCCCTGAGAGTCCCTCTGAGAGAAGAGGACGAAGCAATTGGAAAATACATGGATAAACAAGTTATCAGAGCAGACCACTGCTGCTTCCTCCCTTTGAAATTTTCTTTTTGAAATCTTAGCAGATTTTGAAGTCTGTGCTATCCAAAGACTGATAAACAAAATACAATTATGCTTCAGTTAACTAGCATCAGTGGTAGCTCCAACGGGTGGTGAGGAGACAATGATTTAATTATCCCATCATTTCCAATAGCCACCTCTAGCCACGCCAAATAGCCACACAATCTGAGCAGACACAGCATGCTTGCTGTGTAAACACGATTTCAAGACAAGCTTCCAGCCTCCTTTTCTAACAGATTGCTGGTGCTTAAGCCCCTCCTGTGTAGAAACTCTGACTAGAAAAGCAGACTAGAATGTTCTGGTGATAGAAGTTAATTGAATTACCTAAAGGTTAACCAGAAAAGCTTATTTGTTTCAATCTTTGTAGTAGAAAACCATTGTTAAGATGTGTTCATTCCGTTCTTGCCTTAGTAGATAGAATGACCTTAATGTAAACTTCCATGAAACAGGGCCAAGTCTTACAGCCCAGCCCAGATGGTTGGTGCAGAGGAAGGAGGCATTCATGTTTGATAATATAATTAAGTAATGAGTTAGGCTGTGGAACAAATACAGTGTTTAAGTAGTTCACCAATTCCCTTTAGTCTTGTCTTTATTTATGTAACTGACATGAAGTATAAATCCCTTGAACATAATAAAGATACGTGATTTTTAAGATTTTAAAGAATTTCTTATTATTTAGGTTCATTTAAAGTCATCATTCTTTTGAAAAGATACTGTTTTGTAGAAGTATTTATATACAAGTGACCTCAAAGGATGTCTTACTTGCTTTTAAAAAAAAAACCAATAGATATGCATTAGAAAGAGAAGCAGATGAACTATCTAATTCACCCATTCATCAAATATTTCTTGAACATCTGCTGTGTGCCAATATCTGAGGATTCACTGGTGAACAGAAAAATCTGGACTCTGCCCCACAGAGCTACACATGAACGTAATATAAACATAATTACAACTTGAAATTAGATTCCAATAGGGACACAAGTCGGGGGTGGTGGTGGTGTGTGTGGCTAATTTAGTGTAGGAGGATTGGAAAGTTCCCTTTAAGGAATGACATTTAAGCGAGACTTGATGTAAGAACAGGGATTAGGCAAATATCACGGAAACTATTACGCACAGAGGGGTCAGCATATGAGAAGATCATGAGGGAGAGACACCTAGTACATACCTTCTGGGAACTTTACAGAGCAAGGTAGGCAGGGTCAGCTCACACAGGCCTTGTGGGCCATGTGGGGGGCTGTTCATTGCCTCTGATGCTTTCCTTTCCCTTTCTTTCTTCCCAACAGAACCCTGAACATGAGCCTTGGAGTCTCAGATGGCGCCACCATCCTCTCCACTGCCACATGCTTCAGAGGACGCAGATCCCACCCCCAGCTTAAGGAGTGGACCTGATTGATCTAAGCCAATCAATAAATGGCATTTCTTTGGTGAGTCTTACTGGGCGAGCGGTGTGTACATGATCTAAAGTGGCCCAATCAGCTTGCAGAGAGAAGCTTAGATTCCATGGCTGGGAAAATGGTCACTGTCTCTTTTCCACCGTTCCAGTTACTCAGCGAAGGGAGGAATCGATCCACCCTAAGATGAAGCCAGTGCTGAGTGTGGAGAAGTGGACAGAGCCTGGGTCCTAAGGACCACTTTTGAGTTGCTGAATCAACCAACCCCAGAGCCTCCTGGAAGTCACCCCTGTTTCCTTGGACACTACCAACTTAGCTCCCCCAACTGCCTGGTAAATCCCTCTATCTCTTTGCTGGATCCCTTTACACTTACCAATCTTTAAATGTGGTTGTTCTGCAAAGTTCCTCTGAATTTCTTTCCACATTTTCTCTCTGGGAGATCTCACCCACTTCCACGGCTTCCTTCTATGCTTAAGGGTCTGCTCACCAAGCTCATTTGCTCATCTGCATTTCTTTATGACAGCTCCTCCAAGTGATGGTCCAGCTTGAATATCTCCAGGAAACTCACTGGTAATGCAATTAAGTTCCAAATTGATGTACAGTTGACCCTTGAGCAACACTGGTTTGAACTGCATGGGTCGACTTATATGCAGATTTTTTTCAATAAACATAATTTCATCCCTCCATATCTCTGGGTTTTGCCTCCGTGGATTCAACCAACTAAGGACTGAAAACAGTATTTTCCATCCACGGTTCAGAATTGCAGATGCAAATGCCAACTGTATGCGTTATTCTACGCCATTTTATACAAGGGACTTGAGCATCTGGGAATTTTGGTATCCATAGGTGTCCTGTGACCAGTACCTCGTATATACCAAGGGACAACTGTAGTTATGTTTGGGGGAGCCCAAAGTTATACACAAATTTTCAACTCCTAACCCCACGTTGTTCAAGGGTCAACTGTAGCTTCTTTTTAGAACCAGCAGCTACTTCTGATTTTCCCGAATGCAGAAATAGTTGATTAAATTGTATATGAAGAAGCCAGAGGGAATCTCACAGACCCATGAATAGGAAGTACATGCAGAAAGCGGACAGCCTTCAAGGATCCAGCCAGTTGCTCCAGGCTTGCTCTCTGAAGCCATAGCTGCATCTGCTTCATTCTTCTCTATATTGTAGACTGGCTTCCTCTGCTCCTTGGTTATATGGAAGAACGGGGTCAGCAGCAGGTCATCAACTGCGCCAATCCCATCTTCAATCTCCCCGAGAGAGGCAGACATCACTTTCTCAGTTCTAGTGCCAAGTTGAGAAAGAGTTTAGATTGACCCATCTCAGGTCAGGTGCACCCAGATGGGGTTGGGTATTAACACAGTTGCCTCCACAATAACCATGGAGAGATATGGGGAGTGGGCAGTTTCCAGAAGGAAGGAAAGGTCCATTCACAGAAATAGAAGGAGTGCTAGGCTGCCAAAACAACAGGGTTCCAGAACAAGGACCCTTGCCTGTGAGTGAGGGGATAGCTTCTAGAGAAAAAGGTTAAGGATATGAGGCAGACATTCCAAGATTTCATCAGGGTAGAGACCTTGGAGCCATTTTTGACTTTTCCCTCTGCCACCATCCACCCACTTCCATAATGTCTAATAAGACACTCATTTCAATCACTTCTTCTTTCAACATACTTCCTGGTTGCCCCTCTCTTTCCTTTCTCACTTTAGTTCCCTAGTTTCAGCCTCATTGCCTAACCTCCTGATTATTATTCTCTAACAGCTGCACGAGTTTGCCAGACTTTCCCCTCTTCCTATCCATTCAACCGTCAGACTAGTCTTCCTAACATACCACCTGGAAGAGTTTGCATCCCAGGTCTACAAACCTCCAGAGTCACCTGGCTGCCTATAGAATAAAGTCCCAACCTTTTCGTTGGCTATTCAAGACTCTCCCCGAGTTGTAATCGGCATCATGAATTGCCTCCTCTGCATCTGTGACCTTCTAGGTCTTTCCATGGAGTTTCCCAGCCATGTGCCCAGGGTGGTATTCTACCTACCTCCAGCTCAGGAGTAGGGCTTGAAAAGCTTAAACTCACCACCATTACCCCATCACCTTGGCCTTAGTGAATGGTTTAGGAAAAGGCACTGAGCTAGGTCCACTCTAGCCGGCATATTCTCCAAGCCAGTGTTATTGGCTCAGGGTGTGGCATGTGAGCCCAGATGACCCACCAGAGCGAACACCAGGACTTCTGCTAGTCGGGCTGGGGCATGGAGGCTCTTTCTCCTCCTGAACGTAAATAGAGAAGTTTATACCCCTAGGGGCTGCTACCAGCTGTCTTTGTTCTCAAGAATAGCTGAAAGCAGGGCAATTTGCCTAAAAACAATTTTCTGAAGGCCAATTATCTGAAAGCCAATTTCTGAATCAAACTTAAAATATGGCATTTTAATTGACTGTTTTAAACAAGAATATTCCTTAAATTATGTTTTTGGCAAATCGATCATTCAGCAGATTGACTTAGAGCCAGGCCGGAGGGTTTAGAATAATGCCTCCTTCAGAAGAAGAGTGGGAAGGCGTAAATGCAAGGTCCTTGCTGTGGTCTTTGAACCCTGGATTGGACTTTGACTGAAGTCTGCCACACCTGCCGACTTGTCCCAAACAAGAGCCAGTCCGTTCCCATCAGAGTGTAACTCGGGTTTGGTCAGGTTTCCTGCTGGTGCACCTGAAAGCGTCTGAACTGATACAACAATGCATCTTGCTGAATATTTCCAAATTCTGATCTTCTGAGCCTCGGCTGTAACCAAACCAATCTACTCACATTTCCCAATATGCTTCATGCTTTCCCGTTGCCGTGATCGTCGTCTTAGCATTCCTCCCTCCAGCCCCTCTGCCCATTCCATGTCCTCTGGCCTCTCAGACAGGACACAGGAGCCTCTCTCATCTGCTCAGGCTGCCACAGCACTCCGTGCTCCATGCATTCCAGCTTTCGCGGTCCCAAGAATCAAAGACTCCCTTACATTTCTTCAGAAGGAACTGAGGCAGCTCCTGGAGTCATCCCTTCCCATCGTCTCTCTTCCAGAGCCTCCTGGTCACCTTTTCACAGTGTTTTCTGCTTGCGCTGTGTGTCTGCTTTGGTCCCATCTCTGTGGATGGGCAGCCTGTGAGTCACCGTTGTTGTTCCCTTGTAATGTCAGCATACATCTGCCCCACCATGTCCCCTCTTCTACCTCAGGGTGTCCTTTCAGCTTCTGCTCCCTCAGCATATATCTCATTTTTTCCATGGGTCCAGCTCAGATTTCCTAGAGAGAATTTGATTGGAATAAGTAATCTTTTCCCGCCAGGCCATGCTGGGTCCCTCTGGCCTGCAGCTGGCCACTTACTGGGTCAGAGATTCACCCTTGTGAGAAGGTGATGGATTGTACAGTCCCATTGGGCTGCCCCTTCCATAGGGTTGAGGGAGGAGAGGACTGGTCATCTGGAAATGGACTGTGGGCACAGCAGGACCAGCCTGGCATTTGAGGACACTGTACCACCCATTTGGCACTCCATCACATACCCCATTTGTGTGTTGCTATATTGAGTCATTTAAAGTATTGTTTATTATATAAGTTTGCATGTGTTTGTTTTTTATCCCTTCAACGAGGTTATAAATGTCTTTAACAATAGAGACAATGCCCCTAAATGTCTGTAATAAAATGATAAGTAATAGTTACCAAGCACTTACCATGTACCAGGTATAGTTGTAGCCACTTAAAAACAAAGAACAAAAAGCCCCTCAGTCTAAGCCCCACCTATTACCATCCGCACCTGACAGAGGAGGAAGTTAAGGCCACATCACACAAACCAATCAAAGGGTTCTGATTCGAACCCAGCCAGCTTGATTCCAGAATCGGTGCTCTTAGACCATGGTCCCTTCTCCAGCTGGTATTCTCCACTTGTTTATTGCAGCTGTGCATACTGTGCCAAAAGAAAAATGCCCTCTCTCTGTGCTGGTTTAGTTCTCACTGGCCTATTCCAGAAAGACTTACTTTTTGGCTGAAAGCCTCTTTTTCAGTCAGCACACTAATGCCAGAGAAATATCAACAGAGCAAAAGACAATCCATTTTCAAACCCAAAACTCCCTCTTGGCTCAAAGTGAGTTCGTCAGCCAGATGCCCCTCCCTTCCCCCATGTTTTCCTGGCACCACTTTGCAGAAATCTGGATGCAAGGGCCGTGTGCAAGGTGGTTTCTGCAGGCTTGAGCAATTGTTAGACAGGCGTGCAGGCTGGAGCGCCAGCCAGGAAATCATTTCAGCGGCTTCCATCTTCCCTTCATGCCAAGTTCAGGGGGCAGAGGAGGGGGTTCTTAGCCCAGATTCTCCTGGGATGGTGTCCAAGTATCCTGACGCTGGGCATTGGGTATTCCCATCCCAGCAGTTAATCTATTGACCCCTAGCACCTCAGGTCCCCAGGGACACTTTCCTGCCAGAGGTGACTGTGCCTCCCTGCCCCCCTCCCCAACTCTCTGCCAGGGCTCGTGAGCAACAGGCTATCTCAGTGAATGCCTCCAACCTCCTCCAGAGACAGAAAAGGGCAGGTTTTGGGGACCACGCAGGTCTTGCTGGTTGTCAGGAGTCAGAGGAACACTCACAGTCTCTGCCAAGGTCTCCTCTGGCTCTAAGGCTTCTCTCCTCTCTGCCTCTCTTCCTACCACACGCATCCCAATAGGCCAACCCTTCTGTTCGTTACCCAGACCCCCTTTACGTCACTTCCATTTCTTCACAGAGTCTGGGGAGTCTTCTGAATCCTGATTTGAATATAGAAGCGATGGAGGAAAAAGGAAGAACCGTGGGCCAGAAGGGGGTTGCAAGAGGAAGCAGAGAATCAGCTGACAGTGCCTGAAGCGGAAGGCCTGCCTCAGGCCCAGCAAAACCAAAGCTACACTCTGCTTCCAGTGCACCCATGGGCCTGCCAGTGAGGTGGTTGGGGAAGAGCCCCAGGGAAGCCTTTCTTTTTTTTTTTTTTTTTAAATATGTTTTTTCTTGTGTGGTATACAATGGGAATTGTACTTCTTGTTGATTCTACAAAGAAGGGCTTTATTTTTTAATTTTATTTTTATTTATTTATTTATTTATTTTTCAAAGATTTTATTGGGGAAGGGGAACAGGACTTTAATGGGGAACAGTGTGTACTTCCAGGCCCTTTTTCCAAGTCAAGTTGTTGTCCTTTCAATCTTAGTTGTGGAGGGTGCCGTTTAGCTTCAAGTTGTTGTCCTTTCAGTCTTAGTTGTGGAGGGCGCGGCTCAGCTCCAGGTCCAGTTGCTGTTTCTAGTTGCAGGGGGCACAGCCCACCATCCCTTGAGGGACTCGAGGAATTGAACTGGCAACCTTGTGGTTGAGAGCCCACTGGCCCATGTGGGAATTGAACTGGCAGCCTTTGGAGTTAGGAGCATGGAGCCCCAACTGCCTGAGCCACTGGGCCGGCCCAGGGATGCCTTTCTAATGAAAGGCATAGGGAGAGAGTCTGAGGGACAGAGAGAGAGAGAACTCCAACCCTCTGTCCTCTTTGTTGCTTGCTTATCCCCACCAGTCCAGCTACTGACCCTCTTAGTTGTTCCTCTCTCTTCTGAACAGAGCCACATTTTCTGAATAGACACGTGATAGTAAGCAGGAACGTCGCTTCTGGAAGAGAACTTAGGCCTCGTCTTTTTATAGTTGAGGAAACTGAGGCCCACAGAGGAGTCGCATCTTGACCAAAATCGCACAGCTAATGAGCAGTAAAGCTGAGACGAAAAATAACTACTTGTATCACATGAGGTCTCTCTAATTCATCCACCCGTACAAAGGCCCCTCACGGAGAATGTGCTGGCCAGTTTCCCAAAACAGTGTCCAAGAACCCGGACCACTTATTATCTCTTCAGGCTTGCCCAGGGAGTGTCAATTTGTTCTAGCACAGATTGTATTCTACGTAGTCATCATTCTTCACTGTATTGGGACACACTCCCCAACGCAGGTTGTTCTGTGTGGGGCTGCAGCCGGCCCCACAGCCCCCATACCACGCACAGTCCAGGTGCTTTCTGCTTTCTGTGACCTGTTTGCCAAGCCAGGTTCCAACTGTGTCTGGGTTTCTGTGGGCAGAAACCCAGAGGGCACAGCCTCTTCCCCGACAAACCCAGCCATGCCAGCTGGCACTGCTGCTTTCTGCCCTCCAGGCTTTCTGCCCTCTGCTGGCCCTTGGGTTACTTTTGGGGGTGTGTTCTGCATCCCCCTCCTCAGTGCTATAGCTTCCCATTTAGTAGCTGTGGGGGGGATACTATTGGAGCCCTCTGGGAACACTATAGAAAGAACTTCCCATGCCTTGCTCTCTGACCAAAATGAATAGGCCGCCATTTTGAAATCCCAACACATCTAGAGGTGACCGAATGGAAGCTCCAGAGCCTTCTGGGCACTACTGAGTGCCCAGAATTGTTACTTCGCAGTCTGTATAATGAGAGTGCTGGTGGGCGGGGTGGGTGGGTTGAGAATGAGGTGTTAGGGCATCAAGGTTCACGTCAAACTGTCTTAGAAAAAGTCAGGATGAGTGTCCTAGGAAAAAGCTATTAATAGGCCTCCTTCCACATGCTCAGCTTTCCGGGGCTGGAGCTGTGTGAGGATGAGTCAGCAGATGGAAAGGCTAATGGCGAACATCTAAAAGCAGAACCATCTCTCCGGCAGGGGAAGTAGAGGCTATGAGATAGCACTTTTCACCAACCTCTGATCTTGTACCACCCCGCCCTCCTTTGAGTATGTGATCTGCTCAGCTGGTGCATTACTGATGTTGTCAGTTTCAATTCTTAAACCAGAATTTAAATCACCAAAAACACCCAGGAAGTCCTTCCTCTCACTTCCCCTTCTATACTTTCTCTTCATTGACTAAGCCAGTAGCCAGGCAAGAGGGCCCATCCTTGCAAGGTGAAGGGCTGCTTGAGCAATATTTATGCCCCTCTATGCACCTGTCTACCTGCTGGTTCACTCTGGGATGAGCTCCCAGTGTAGATTAGACACACACTATTGAGCCCCAGGCCCTGTGACAGGCAACTTTACATATCACATCTTTGCAATAACCCCATGAGGCTGATCTATTGATATCTTGTTTTCACAGATGAAAAATCAAAGCTAAGAGCGATTACGCTATTTGCCCAAGAAGCTAATCTCATTTATCAAGAGTATAACATATGCCAGGGGCTTGTGTACAGTTTTTTAAAGATAGGTAAACATCCTCATTTTACAGATGAGAAAACCGAGTCTCAGAGGCACCAAGGCAACCCCGGAAGTAGAAGCACCATGACTTGATTCTGAGTCCACCTGACTCCCAATCTGGTGCTTTCTCCAGGCCACAAGGCAGCAGGGACTCCAGTCATGTCTCTGCCTCTAAACCCACCACACCCCTGCCTCTCCAGGAAAGGACTTGCCTTTGTGCCCTGATTGAATGCCTATCAGTCCGGGGGTGCCCAGTATCAGTACTGGCAGACTGGCCTCAGGGCAGATCCTCCCTTATCACAGATTACAGCGTTGTACCTCCATCCTCTTACAAAGGTGGGACCAGGCAGGGCCAATCCCAAAGAATCGGTTTAGGACAGTGACAGTTAAGAGAATGGCTTAAAGAGAACATTTTCCTGAGATCAAGCCCACGGTGATGTGAGCAGAACTTATTGTCAGCCCCAGGTTTAAATGAAGTGGCCTTCAAGGTAACAGATATAACATCAACCTGCCAATTTTTATTACATCATAAAATTTCTGTGGTTCATGATAGGTAACTTTAGATACAGGAATATTTGACTCTCAGGAAAGTTGCATACAGAGAGGGTAGTGAGGGGACGAACGAGGGTCTCTGATTTCTAAGATACTGCAAGTGGAGGGGACAACGAGAGAGTCAGGATGTTTTTAACTCCAGGAAAAAGGTACAAAAAGTCAGTATTTCTTGAGCCTATTTCCCCAACCACCCGATAAAAAAATAGCCCTGCTCTTCCCTATCTTTACTCTGTTTTATATTTTTTCATAGCCCTTTTCTCTAACTCAGATTACATTCTGTATTAACTTGTTTGTTTGTTTCTTTTCTATCTCCCTTCTCCCCCATAAGAATGTTAGCTCCACAAGAACAAGTGCTCTTGTCTTTTGTGTGCTGCAGGTGCTAGAGCTAGAAAACATAAGAAGCCCTCAGTAAAGGAGCATTGAATGAATGAATGAATGAATGAATGAATGAATGAATGAATGCATGAATGAATGCATGAATGAACCTTGAGGGGTCATTTAACCACATGCAGATGTTCTCCATGCCAGTTTCTTTGGGGAGTGGGTGTCATGGTCCTCTGAACCTGACCACTCCCTGGCTCAGTGTCAGCCAGACAGAGAATCTCCTCTGACTTTGATGGAAGAAAGAGGAGGCTGGCACTTGCAAAGGTCCCCTAGTTGAGACCTATTAAGCCCTCAACAGAGGATGTAGGAGACAGTTCCCACCTCGTCCCAAGGGAATCCCCATTGTTGAGAGCTTCCCCCTGGAATGTGGCAGTGTCTGAAGCCAGATGTGGAGAGCAGGGAGACTTTCTGGAAAGCACCCACCCCAGATGACTCTGGCCCATCCCACCCCCCACTTAAGCCCTCCCCCGGCCCCAGCTAAACTGTGTGTACACAGGGGGCAGATGCCGGCAAGTGTTGTCTCTGTTCCCCAGCTACATGGATAACAAGACACTTGGCATGCTCAGATGAAAGGGGGCTCTCCTTGCAAAGGGCCGGGTTGCACAATCCCACTGAGCTCCCTGGAATGGGAAGCTGGTCCCTCTCAACTGGTGATTACCACTATGGAGATTAAAGGCTTCCTGTCAGAGAGAGCAGTCTCCCTGAGCCAAACAACATTGAAGGCTGGACGGCTGCCATCTTGTCAGGACTGCTCTTGGCAGTCAGTGCTGGAGTGACTGGCTCCCTCCCTGGCCAACGAGCCTCAGGCAAAGTCCAGGTGCCCAGGCCAGAAGAGTCCCTCAGTGAGCACCGTGCTGTGGCCTGAGTGCTTTCTCAGCCTCCTCAGCTCCAGCCTCTGCCACCTTGGCGAGAGCGGCTGCCGTGGCCCCTCTGATGGGAAGAAGCTGAAGGTCCTCACTCGCTCGCCTTTTCCAAGGCACCCTGAGAGTTTATTTCTGATGTGTGTCAGAGGGTGAAGGGGAAGAAAGACATGCTGGGGATACTAGCTCAGGAGAGTGTGAGGGGTCGAGAAGGCCTATGCATCCTGAGCTTGCCATCTTTAAGCCGCCAGGGGCCTGAGCCAGCCAGACCCTGGTCTTCCAGCTTAGTGCCCTCAAACTGGCTAAAGATCAAAAGCATCTGGAGCTCCTGGTAAGAAAGCAGACCTCGGGCTCTACCTTGTGAGTTCTGGCTCAAGACATCTGAGGTGGGGCCTAGAAATCTGGGTTTTTATGAAGCCCCCAGATAATTCTGATGCAGCCTGCTCTGGGTGTACCTGAGTGGGGGCAGGGGACAGGATCATTGGGTGAGAAGTCAGAAAACAGGACTCTGGCCTCAGCTTTGTCAGGTGACTTTGGGGGAGTCGCTTCACCTCTCTGGGCCTCAGTTTCCTTGTCAGTAAAATACAGGACTTGAACAATTTGTCCCCATCCTCAGAGTATAGCTCAAGAAGACATGTTCACTTCACCACCCCAAATCCTGTGATACTTTCAGACCACAGCCATGGCCATGGCTCCAAGGAATGTCCTGGCCTTTAGGCCGCCCTTAGCTGGGAGGAAGACTATTCAGGAAGCTCTGATAATAACAGTGACAGCTGTCATCATTTATTCAGAGCCAGGCTCTGAGCTAAGCGCTTTATTCTCATTGCCTCGTACAGTCTTCACAACAGCCCTCCAAGGCAGCGCTTACCCACAGAACTTTCTGCGATGATGGGAACAGTGTGTGTCTGCTGTGTCCAATACAGTGGCCACCAGCCACATGTGGCTATTGAACATCTGAAATATGGCTGGGGAAACAGAGACAATGACTCTTATTAATTTTGATTTTACGTAACTTTAATTAAATTGAAACAGCCATACCTGGCAAGTGGCTATTGCATTGGCCAGCACTACTCCAAGGTGTGGGCTAGTATTGTTTTCATCTAGGGGATGAAAGAACAAGATTAGACAAGTGAGGTGGCTGAGTGGTAGAGCTGGGGTTCGAATCCAGATCTGATGGCTGTGCTCTAATCACTATAGTATTTGCCAGAATGAGTCCCACCAAGTCAGAAAGGCAGGACTCCAGTCCCAAACTGGCCTCTGTGAAGCCGGCTGACACCTCTCTCGGCCTCTAGTGGTCTCTAAGGTCCTGACAGCTCAGACATCCTAGGCCTGTGTGTTTGGGGTGAAGACATGGAGAGAATATGGGAAATATTCTGCTATCTGACATCAATGTCCACCTACCCAGGCCCCTCATGCCACAGTTCTCACAACTCACTGGTCTTCTCCAAGACCCAACTGTTAGATTCTTCTGAAGATGGACTCCTCACAACACTTCGATGATGTAAATAGTATTATACCCATTCTACGGATGAAGAAACTGAGGTTCAGAGGGAGGAAGTAACTTGTCCAAGATCTCACAGCATGGTGGGGAGTACAGGGCCTAGCAGGGTGGGGAGCCTCCTTACACACTCACACCACACATACACCCCATTCACACCCACCACACATGCTCAGCACTCATACATGTATACATGGTTTCACATCCTGTTCACATGCTGTCATCCACATACATCACACACATTGACACTCATGTTCACAGTCATACACCCACACACATTCACTCACACACACTCACACTCACACTCATACACTCCCTCTTACACACACACACACACTGAGAACAGGGTCAGGAACTTGTTCGTTGTTTCCAAGAGTGTGGAGGAAGTAGGCTCTGCCCCTCCTGCCGGTGGAGACAAAGGGAGACAGAGAACTGTCCAGGAGCCTGGCTTCCGCTGGGCAGGGAGGTGCCACCTAGGCATGCTCTGGAGTTGCCCTTTCTTCCTCTTGGCCTCCCCTGCTGTCCCTGGGGCTCCTGCAGGGCTCTGGTCCGGGAGGACCCCACTGCCATCTGCAGTCTGGTCAGGGCTGACGGGCTTGTTGGGGAGAGAGAGATGGTGCAAGAAAGAGGGAAAGCTAATTTCTCGGGGGATTAGGACATGCATGCAAACGGAAAGAACTCTAACTCACTGCTCTTTTCTTTAAGATGATTCTCCCTTCACCACAAGGACAGAGGGCCTGAGTGTCAGGGGAGAAATATCCCCATGTCTCCACTGTGATCAGTGCTGCCCCTAACCACGAGCCAGGTGGACCGCTTTCCAACCTGATTAGCCAGAGACCCCGGGTGTTTCACAAACAGGTCCCTCAAGCTTCTCAGCCAGCCCCAGGAAACCTACCCGCCCACCTTCCTGGGGCCTCCTAAGAAGCTCCGATAAACACCCCTTTGTAACTTTTGTTACAGCTGGGTCTTTGGTTCCTGGCCTCCACCTCTGAACCCCTGCACTAGGCCACTCGTCCACCCCAGGACCGGGCCTTCTTCCTGGCACGACCCTGGGCCAGGCCTCACTGAGTGCAGGCCCAGCAGCCTTGCCCCTACAGACACAACCCCTGTATCTTCATTGGTCCCTGGATGCCCACAGGGCTGGAGGCCTAGCCTCGGACACCCCCACCTCTGGGCCCTGCACATGCTCTCTTCCTCCCATTGTTCCTGCCTGCCTGTGCTCTTGCCAAGAGCTGCTCTGGAGTGTGGGAGGGGTGCTGTCCGCTCAGCAGGCTCACTTGGCCTTCAGAGTCAACCCTCCATTCCCAGAGCCCCCTGCGGTCCTTGGTATCCTGCGTCCTTTTCAGACATCCTGATCCCTCTTCTGGATTCCTGGCCTGAGCTCCCAGGCTGTGCCACGACTGTGTCACAGAACTCCGAGTCTGCAACTCCAGCCCAAGCCCACTGCACAAGAGCGTGAATAGGAGAAGACCGGTGGCTGCTCGGAACAAGGGCCTCTCCCCTCTCCCCTCTCCAGGAAGGGAAGGGAAGAAGCTCTCTGACGGGAGGGGCAGGCCAGTTGCTTCTGACCAGGAAGGCAGGAAAATGGGGAATTCCAGCGCCGCTCATCATTGGCCAGTGACTTCACAGCTCATTTGGCTCTGTGACCACACCTGGCAGAGCATCCCCAGGCAGCCCCGGCTGCCTCCTCTGTGTTACCACAGCCCCAGCTTCAGAACAGGCATCCCAGAGTCTGGGCTCTGGCCCTAATGTTCACACATGTTTTTCTTTCTTTAAACTTATTAACAGCAACTCCTTGCACCCTAGAGCCTCCCTTTACCCCTCCCCCCTTACCACATTCACTCCCAGGGCCTGTCTGTCTGGGTCCTGTGTTAATGAGTTTCTGCATTTCTCAAGCTCTCTTTGATCCCGATTTTAACGAGCTCAGCTCTCCCTAGCCAGGCGCCTGGGCCAGGAAAGTCAGCTCCTTCCCATGTTTCCCCAAAAATAAGACCGGGTCTTATATTAAGGTTTGCTCCAAAAGACACATTAGGGCTTACGTTCAGGGGATGTCATCCTGAAAACTCATGCTAGGATTTATTTTCTGGTTAGGTCTTATTTTCGGGGCAACACAGTAGGAAGCATGAAGCTGCAGAGAGTTTTGGTCCCTCTGTTTATCATGGGTCTCAAATAGTCCTTGGGATTCCAGAATAATTCGGGAGTTGGCAATGGGTCCCCTCAGGGTGAAGAAGCTGGGCATATCCCCACCATGCTAGGCAGTGCTATTCATTCATTCATTCATTCATTCATTCATTCATTCAACCAGCACATACATCTATTGAGTTCCCACTTAGGGAGGCAGTAGCCTAAAGTGGAGGCCTAGGAACAGAGGTCAAATTCAGTGGGAACACAGGGTTGGGGCGACAAGGAAAGCGGGGCCTGCTGCTCACTCCTGGAAAAATGTCAAATGCTTTAGCCTCCTGGACTGTAAGTTCCTGAAACCTGTAGGGAAGGCATCATATCCTTTTTTTTTTAAGTCTCTAGATCCTGGCACTAAATCTAATACATAACGTTTCCTTAATAAAGGATTAATGACTGAATGAATGAATGCATGAACAAATGAATGAACTGAGGTTCTGGACCCACAGCCCATTGTCCTTTGGAAAGAGGCTTCCCACTCTGGGAGAGCAGGAAGAGGAAGGGAAACACCAGAGATTGCCTGGTTAGTGCATTCCTGCCTCCCCTTCTTTTTAATGATAATTATAGAGCTGAGGTGGAAGGTAGGATGTTGAGACACTGCAAGCAAAAGTGACAGTTTGTAGCCACTAGAGAGAGAAGAGGCAATGGTATCCTTGGTGTTTATTTAGAAAGTGAGTGGATGGGTGAGCGGGATGGGCAGTGGCCGTGGGGTACTCTGATTTTCATGCCTCTGCAAAACCTTCCAGTGGAATGCCATTTGGTTCTGGTCTCTCCCATCCTTCCAGAAGACCCCAACACAACTCTACAGCATCAGTGTGTGTGTGTGTGTGTGTGTGTGTGTGTGTGTGTGTGTGTAAATATAGCAACAATCACAGAACTCTATTCAGTTCCATTCAACCAAGATGTATCAAACTTTTACCAAGGACCTCCTTGGAATAAATATGTAAAATGTGAGCCCCTGATCACAGTCTAGTGGGGCTGGCAGACAAGAAACCAAAATGTTAAATACAGTATGGAATATACAAACACAGGGTGAGCCATTGCTTAGCCAATCTGCTGTATCATGATAGAGTCTGTTGTGAAATGGAAAGCTCCATGAGGACAGGAACTTGTCATATTCCCAGTCCCAGGCACAGAGTCTCACACAGAGACAGAGTAAGGACTAGATGAACAGAGCTGGAACAAAGGAATGCTGAATGTATACCAACTTCAGGAACCGAAGAAAAACCAGGAAGTAGAAAAATCAGGATAAGAAAACAGAACAACTGGCCCCAAAGGAAATGGCGTTAACTCAGGGAACTCGAATAATTCTAATGTATAATTTCAGAGCAATCCAAGAAGATATGGATGGCATCTGATCCAAAACAGATTGATGAGGAAAAAGAAACAATTAAAAAAGAAGAAAGTTTCTTAGAAATTAAAGCTGTGATTGCTACAATAAAATATTTAATATAAGGACTTCAAAGAAAAGGTCAACCAATCTGCTAGAATACAAACAAACAAAACATAGAGATAGAGACTCAATCTAAGAAGTCCAACATCCAAGAGAGAAAATAAAGGGGAGAAATTATCAAAGAAATAAGAGAAGACAGTTTCCTAAACCTGAAAAAGAATTCAAATCTTCCAGTTTGAAAGGGCCCACCAAGTACCACACAGGGTGAATGGGTCGGAAAAAAGCCCATAGCGATAGACACATGTTCTCAGAATTACCTGGGGCCTTCATGTAAAGACAAATTTTGACCACAGACCTTCAGCAACTCCCACCTTCCATATTTCTAATGGTGGACAGGGCCCTGAGCCATTCCAGCTCAAACTACCTGATAGGGCAGAGGCAGGCTTGTGTAGACATTATCTCTGCTCATTGTAAGAGCAATAAAAGCAAATAGGCTACAGCTTGCTGACATGTTTATATTCCTATGGCTTTTCCCCCTGCAACTGCTCCCCAACATGAAGCAACTTCATAAGACCTTCCTCTGAGAGGTTTAAAAGCCTGGACTCTGGAGCCACCCTGTCTGGGTATGAATTCTAGCTCTGCCTTTTACTAGCTTGGGCAAGTTACTTAACCTCTTTGTGCCTCAGTTTTCTCATCTATAAAATGGGAATGAAAATAGAACTTACCTCAGAGGGCCACTGTGAGGATTCAATCATTAATAAGCCTGAAGTGCATATAACAGCACCTTTTCTAAGAACAAACACTGGAAGAGGGCCTGCTACTATTATTTAAAGACTTAAAGGTAACTGATAGAAGAATTGCAAAGTATCATCAAAATAACCAAGCGGGGAGTGGATGGTGGCAGGGAGTAGAAGGTGCTAGGGATGAGCTAGGTTGCTACTGGTTCAAGCCAGGGCTTCAGTGGACATTGGGGATGGGAGACGAATACATGATGGTGTGAGCTCACCGTGTGGAGCTATGACGCGACCATCAGTAGAACTAAACCCAGCAACTGTTGTGGATGGTTCCCTCTGGGAGCGGGACTGAAGGTGATGAAGATGTTTCTCATCTTAAGTCTTTTGTGCTGTTTGATTTTCCACATACATATGTACGGAGTCAGACAATTAAGTTCGTGAACTCATCCTGGAAAAAGTGCTACATACTTTTTGCTATCACTGTGGTCACCTTCGAAGTACTCCCCTGGGGAAGCTATGCACCAATGCCAGTGCCTAGTCCACCCTTCAAGCAATTTTGGAACTCTTTTTCTGGAATGGCCATCAGAGCTGTCGTCACACAACCCTTGATGTCCTGAATGTCATCAAAATATCTTCCTTTCAGTATTTCCTTTCTCTTTGGGTAAAGAAAGAAGCCATTGGGGGCCAGATCAGGTGAGTAGGGAGGGTGTTCCAATGCAGTTATTTGTTTACTGGCTAAAAACTCCCTCACAGACAGTGCTGTGTGAGCTGGTGCATTGCCGTGATGCAAGAGCTATGAATTGTTGGTGAAAAGTTCAGGTTGTCTAACTTTTCCACACAGCCTTTTCAGCACTTTCAAACAGTAAACTTGGTGAAACATTTGTCCAGTTGGTACAAATTCAAAATGAATAATCCTTGTAATATCAAGAAAGGGTAGCAACATCATTGCAACAATGACAAACTTAATTGTCAGACTTCATAGTATTTGCATGCTTTCTTTTAAAACAAGGACCCTTTTAGTTTCAAGCAAGTTGCTAGTGCCAGTGGTGTCTCCATGGGCCATGATGGGAGTATTTACACCTTGGGAGTCAGCAAATGCTGCAAGCCAGAGCTTTTTACTCCGACAATGGTCTATCAGCTCACCACTAGATGAGCCAGATATTTCTGTGGTAACTTTTAACAATTTTGATAACTCCTGCTGAAAACTCCAAAGGTCAGAAGCATGGTGAGCCCGTCTTGGGGTCTGGGTTCATCCTGAGACTTAAGGGAAATAAAGTTTTCCCCTCCTGCTGTCCAGGGTGTTTACGGTCTGCCTGAACCCCTGAGGATCCTGGCATTTCAGTCCAGCCAAGGTGTCACCCTAGTGACAGTCCCCTCCTGACATGATAACAGAGACATGAACTCTGGGTGTCAGTTATTCCTTTAACCAAAATACATGTATTGTGTATCTATTACATGCCAGGCATGGGCTGGAGAGCCCTCGTCCCAGGACAAGCCCTTACGGGCTGCCTCCTGCCTCATCAGTAGAGCAAGGGCTCTAGAAACTTGGCAGCAGCTGGAAAGCATAAGTCCTTTTAGATTAGTGCTTCTCAGACTTGAGGGAGCATCAGAATCACCAGATGGCTGAGCCTGGAATTTCTGATTCAGTGGAAGTCACGAATGGGGCCAGAAAATTTTGCATTTCGAACAAGCTCCCAGGTGCCAGGATGCTACAGCTGCTGGTCTGGGGACCACACTTGTAAAATGACTGCTCTAGAGATTCTAAACCACAGTGACTCTCCAGGGCAGGAAAGAACATGGGAGGTTTGCATTTCCACCCTTGAGATACGTGACTTGATTAAAGTCTCCCAGCTCAGTGAGTACCCTGAGCCAGTGAAAGGATTGGCCGAGACCAGATCCCTGGTGTGGAAACACACATGTGAAAATGCATGCACGTTTGCATTTATTTACAGGCAATTTTAGATGTCAGAGGCACAGATTATCCCTCCAGATCTTTAGCATCATGGTTAAGTTTGTGAGGTCTGCAGTCTTAAAGCCCAATTTCAGCCCCACTTGCCAGCTGCTGGACCCTGGGCAAATTACCCACTCCCTGTGGTCTGTCATTTCAACTGTTGGTTGGGGTTAATAGACAGGATTGTTCTGGGCCATGTGTTCTGAACGGAACAGTGATGAAAGTGCTCAGTGCACAGCCCGTGCCTCACACGTGGAGGCCATCACTGGCCATGACTGAAATTACAGTCCTGTCATTACTGATTGGTGTTTCTAACTACATCTTTGTATTAGAGGTAATTTGGAGTGGGGAGTGGAGGTGTTTGGTTTTAGTGTGTGTTCAGTGTCCCTCATCAGACGAGCATTTGGGGTCTGGGACAGATGCTTTCCTCCTGTATCTTCTAACAGCGCTCTGTTCCCAACGGCTTTTTAATCCAGTGCACGGACAGAATGACAGAGAGAACTCTTAAGAACTCAGTTGTTCCTGTTCCGTGCTGGAAAGGAGAAAGAGTTAAGAATTCCAGAGCAGGCCTCTGGCTCGGAAATTTCCTTTCTGTGAAATAGCTATTTGAAAAAAAAAAAAAAAAAAGGAGGATAGGAGAAATTTAGCTTGTATATGTGTTTATACGTGTCTTTTTTACTATCTACTCCCACCCATCACATACGAGGTCAGACAATTAAGTCCATGAACTCATCCTAGAAAAAGTGCTACGTACATCATTGCTAAATGTCACTATGGTCACCTTCGAAGTACTCCCCTTGGGAAGTTATGCTCCGATGCCAGCACCTAGTGCACTCTTCAAAGCAATTTTGGAAGTCTCTTTCTGGAATGGCCATCAGAGCTGTTGTCGTATTACCCTTGATGTCCTGAATGTCATCAAAATGTCTTCCTTTCAATATTTCTTTTACCTTCTTGTAAAGAAAGAAATCATTGGGGGCCTGATCAGGTGGGTAGGGAGAGTGTTCCAATGCAGTTATTTGTTTACTGGCTAAAATCTCCCTCACAGACAGTGCTGTGTGAGCTGGTATATTGTCGTGATTGTTGGGGAAAAGTTCAGGCCGTCTAACTTTTTCATGCAGCCTTTTCAGCACTTCCAAATAGTAAACTTGGTTAAGCGGTTGTCCAGTTGGTACAACTTCATAATGAAGAATCCCTCTGATATAAAAAATGTCAGCAACATGTTTGCAGCAAGTTCACAAACTTAATTGTCAGAACTTTTACTGTCAAAAGAGGTTTTGAAAGGTGTAGGCTATAAATCCATGTAGCCAAGGGCTGTGTCTATTCCACGTGCCCCTGTATCATCAGCGCCAAACACACTGCTGACACTTGACTGCCATTCAGTAAATGTATACTGAATAGCTTAAATGAATACTGACCCAAGGGAAGGGGCTGGATGCAGAAACTTGGGAAAGAAGAAAAGAAACAGTGAATACGTGAAACTGGGTTTCTCCAGCTGATGATGAGGAGGTCCCGGAAGAAAGGGCTGGCGCAGCAGCTAAGAGCTATGGTCTAAGTGTTGGCATCTGCTGGCAGGTGGTCTGTGATCCTAAGTCAGGAGGCCCAAGGCTCTGTGGCTCTTAACCAGCTAGATCACTCCTCCTTCCCACAAATGCTGTTTCTGTCTTTGCTCCTGCTGGTTCCTGGACGTAGGGTTGCCACATTTAGCAAAGCAAAATTCAGGATGGCAAATTAAATTTAAATTTCAGATAAGTAACAAATACCTTTTTAGTATACGCTTGTTTCATATATTATTAAGGACATGTCCTAAAATTTTTTTACTGTTTATCTGAAGTTTAAATTTAACTGGATGTTCTATATTTTTTCTACCCTGCCTGGGCCCAGAGTGCCCTCTTCAGCTCATGTACTTGGGGAACTTAGTACATGAGACCCCCATCCAGATGTCATTTCTCAGAAACTTTCTCTGATGCTCCACTCCACCCCAGGCAGATTTCATTGTTCTAGCCCTGTGGTCCCATCTCACACCTAACCAACATGGACAGGTGGGCCATCTCCCTCCTTTGACCCCGATTGCATCCCTGGCTCATGGATCAACCTGTCATCAATGGGGTGCCCAGAACATAGGAGGATGAGTATTGAGAAGAGAGATGGAGAAAAAGTCAGAACCATAGACAGAGGATAAAGCAAAAAGATGCTTCTGACTTTGTAGCCGTGTGATGCCAATGACTGGCTACCACATTAGAACTTTATGTCCTTACCCAGTTCTTTGTCGAGTCTCTGAATGGCGAAAGAGATGGTTTACTGAAAACCAGCAGCAACTTTCTTTCCTAGCAACTCAGGCCATTTATTCAAGGTTCCCTGCTGGAGGCATTCTCTACTCTATGGGTAATCTGAATCCCCTGTGTGACTTGATTGAACAGAAGTACACCCAATGGGAGCAGAAAGGAGGGCCACGGCGTAGATCTCAAATGATTTTGTCGTAAGAGAATTTGGGCCAACAGTGGGGCACCTGAAAGGTGGGGCAACAGGTGTCCCCATGTTCATAGCTCAGAATCCTGGTGGGAGTTATGTGGCTTTCTGGACTGTCTGTGTCTCTCCTTCTCACTGAGTGTCACAGGCCTTTTCCTCAGCTGCGGGGGATTCCTGAAATGTGTTACCACAGAGAGACGGGCTGCAGGCGCTGTCCCCACCCTGTCTCTCTCATGAGTCATCACCTCCAGAAGGAGAACAAGGCGACTGGTATCTCTACTGTGGAGCCCCTGGGTGGGGAAGCTGCTACCTTATCTCGACAGCCCGGGTGCCGCTGACTGTACCCACAAAAAAAGGGCCAAGAAGCCAATTGGTAACCAAGCCACCTTCCTTCCTCACAGGGCTAAGCCTAGAAGAACCTGAAACCAGACTTCCCCGCCAGAAGCAGGCCACGGGGCCCTCTCAGCACATGAGCAACGTCCCTGACGGTGCCCTCTTCAGCCCCCCAGGAGGCCGTTGGAGCCCGAGGGAGTCTCCAGAAGGGAGGCCCAGTCAGAGGACTGACTGCAAGGCTCCCAGCATGCCCAGGTCCCTGTACCTCCTCCAACCCGTGCTGAACTGACTCTAGTCCTATAGCTGCTGGGGCTTTGTATATGCCCCACCCAGCCCGAGAATCTGGATCAAAGCCCTTCCAGACCAGTGACCTCTGGGGCTCCAACCCAATGGAGGATGCAGTTAAAAGGAGGGCCTTCCAGAGGCACTGGGGAGTGGGGAGCAACCTCACTGGCCCAGAGCCAGAGAAGTCCCATAAATAACATGAGTGGGGGTGGGGCACGGCTGGCTGGGCTGGAGGGGGAGAGAAGAGAGAATGGAGGGAGGTGAGACAGGATGACTCTATGATGTAATCACATGCCCAATTTCCCCAGCAGTGCCAAGGGTGTGAGGCTTTGCTTTGGGTGCTGCTATAATTATATCTCAAATGGAAATAATAATAATAATAATTCTCTTCTACATGTTGCCACTAGAGCAGGGCTGTTGAAAGGGTGAGAAGAGAGAAAGCAGCACCTTGTTTTCCAGACCGGCCTGTGATGCTCCCAGATAGTCATTCCCGGGCCCAGTGAGGCCCAACTTTTTTCGTATTGCTTCCCTCGCTCCGAAGGAGGAGACTCTGGTGGGAAGAAAGGACTTTACATGACTGTGGGCTGTCCACACTGTGGCCGAAGCACTCACTGTTGGGAGGCAGAGAAGAGCTGGCTGGGCTCAGGGCTACTGTCTGTGACTCTAACTACTGTACGCGAGGCTGGAGACCTCAGCTTCCTCCGTGACAGCCCCGTGCCCCCCAATCCCTGAGAAGAAGAGGAGGCTAAGGAGAGAAGGAGACAGAGGGAAGGCAGTCAGACCTTTGTCCTGATACATTAGTGATCATCCTGCCTCCTGGGCTGGGACAGGGGCAACACTGGAGCCTGGGCCTTGGGGCCACTCACCACATCAGGTGACTCACACTTGTAAAATGCAAATCAGTGTCAAGCCATTGACATTTGGCCTGTTTCCCATCTCCTTGTAACTGAAATGTCACCACCGAGGAAGGGACCGGATGGATTAATAGGAGAGAGATGATGTCTGAGCCTCGGGTTCTGGGATTATAACCCCAGGAATAGCTACAACATTGAGGTCACGAAACCTGTGTCTTCACTGAGCCCTTCCCTACACGACCTCATTCATCTTTACAACCTATAACGTGAGTACTAACATTAGACCCACTTTAAAGACGAAGACACTGAGGCTTAAGGTAGGAAATAACTTGCCCAAAGTCCCACAGATAGCAGTGAACCAACCCAGAGCTCACTGGCTCTAAGTCCAGCCTCTGAGTGTCTGCACTGTGTCCCCTTTTGGGAATAGCAGCCTTGACCAAAGGGCTCTGTGGTTCCAAATGCTCTGTGGCTCCTGGACCCTCAAGGTTGCAGGTTCATTCTGATGCACTTGGATGATGGCCCCAGGGATAGGGGAAGAGGACACCAATGACCAGAGGTAGAATCCATGTGTGACTCTAGGAAATTACCTATGAGCCTCAGTTTCCTCATTTGTCAAACTAGCATGATAATTTATATCTGTGCCTTAGTGATGCAGGTGAAAATACAGGAGCTTGTGTGTACAATCCAGCACCTGGTACGGGCTTTCGATTTTACTCTTCGGCAAGGCCTTCTACCACTTAGCTTTGCTTTCCCTGTTTGAAAATGAGATGAGTGATTTCCAACATCCTTCACTGCTTCTCCGTCTTCAGGCTCATCCCTTACGCCATCCTTCCCCCAGGCTGGGGAGATGGGGAAGATAGCCGAGCGAAGACCACCGAGCTTCCTCTGCTGAGCTCATTAGTGGCAAGAGGAGGGCAGAACCCTTTTAGAGCTTTGTTTTATGGGAGGAAGCAGCATTGCCCAGGCCCTGGAGACTGGCCAGTGACCTCACAGCTGGGGAATGGAACTTGGAAGCATTTTGGGCTTCAGGGGAAAGCATAATGGGAAGTTTCTGTGAGGAGCTAGCACAGAAACAAATGGTGCTGCCCAGAGAGTAAGCCTCTAAGACCACACCGTCCCCGAAACTCCACGCATCGGCACCCGGCCCCAGGGTTTCAGTCAGTAGGGCTGCTGCCGAGCCAGGCATCCAAACCCCATATACTTTGGAGGGATGGTTATGGGACCATTATTAATGGTCAGAGCTCTGCCACCTCAGCCAGCCCTTGGGCCCCAGAGCCTATGGAATGGGGCAGGGCTCACCAGACCGATGTGGGAAGGCTGCGACTAGGGAGCACTGTGACATGAAGGCTGAAGTCATTCCAGGCTGCCTCAGGATCAAAGCCGCCATAGTCCTCCTTCCCACCTGCACTGGTCAGTAGAGAGTAGAGTAGGCTGCCTAACAAGCCTTCCTGTTCCTCCTCCTGTGGAATTCCCCTCAACAAGGGCCGAGTCAGATGCCCCCACGTTCCTCCAGTTCAGAGTCCATACCCACAGCCCTGCGTGGTAGGCAGCCAGCCAAGAGGAGAGCCTGGAAGCCAGGTGAAGGGGACAGACACATAGGGGGTTGATTGCAGCAGGATGGCACAGTGCAGCCCTTGAGGCTGGGGGCTGCTGGCCTTACTCATGCCTCCCATGGCTAAATACCCACACATTGGCACGGGATATGGCCTGGTGCCAGCCAGAGAGGGAGAAAGAGTATGGCAGCCTTCCAGGATGCCCATCCAGGGGAGTAAGGCTTCCTCCTCGCTCCTCAAAGGCCCTGAAGCTGGGGCACCAAGAAGGTACAAAGCAAATAGAGGTCTCATCAAAGGATGAGAAGGCCTGGGAGGGACCCATCCTCCCCCCACCACCTGCCCCATGATGGTCGCTGTCCTGGGAGCTTAGAGGGAGCCAAGACAAGTAAATAGTTTTAAGAATTCTGGCAAAACACCTCCAGGACTCTCAGGAAAGAGGTGAGTGGAGCTTTATGGATGGGCTTGTGGTCTCATCTCCCCTTCACAAACCTGTTCAAGATCAGTCATCAAGCCTCAGTAAACCTCCTCAGACCCTGAAGAACATGCCCACCCCCACCTCAGCCACGAGGCTAACTCCAATGGCTTTTGCCCACTACTGTCATGAAACTGTGGTTCTTACTGTCACCAGAACCTTCCCCGGGGCCCAGAGCAGTGGTCAGTTCTCACTCTCCTCTTCCTCGTCAGCAGTGTTTGACACAGCCTATCCCCTCCCCCCTCCCAGAAAGACTTTCCTTCCTTGGCTTCCTCCTATCTCTCCCAGGCCCCGCTCTCTTCCCTCAGCTGCTTCCTGGTCACCTTGCCAACCTCTGGCTGTTGGGCCCACCCCATTCCTTAGCATGTCACACAATGTCCGCACCACCTCTGCACTGAGACCCGCGACTGTCCAGCCTGGTCTCTCCCTGAGTTCCACACTGGCTTGACATCACCAACTGCACAGCCAAGAGGCATCTCACACGGACGTGCCCAAGGAGGTGGAGAAATCAGAATTGCCATCCCCTGCTGGTGGGAGTGTGAAATGCCACTGTGGAAAACAGTTGGGCCAAGAATTCCATACGACCCAGCAGTTTCGCTCTTAGGTACCTACCTGAGGGAAATGAAAACTTAAGTCCCCAAAAAACCTGTATGTGAAGGTGTTACCAAAAACATAGTACCCAAATTCCTGAATTGTTTACTTTTTAAATCGATTAAGGTAACATCAAAGCTATGCATAAAACATCACCACCTACCTGTCTGCATAGACTACGTTTCTTTCTTGCTCTTGGCCTGGGAATTGCTCGTGGTCCTGTGTTTGCTGGGCGGCGGAAGGGGTGGGGGTGGGGGGAGCATTAGCAAAGGAGGTGGGAGGGCCTGAGGAAGGACTCCTGGATTTGCTCTAAATTTTGCTTCTGCTTGGATGTAGAATCCAAGATCAGACTGTGCTCTAGGATTCTTCTCGAAGACTGTGAGCCTGGAGGCAAGGGGCTATACCTCTCTTACCAAATTGGGAGCTTCTCTGGGGTAAAAAAACTGGGTTCCTGCATCATGCTGGAAGCTCGCTGAGGGCAGAGCTAGAAGCCTTCTGTCATGCAGGGTGGCCTGCGGGGTCTCTGGTCCCGCTCCCCGCATAAGAACACAGGATATGGTGAGCCCAAAAAGGAACACCCATGGAGCCATAGATAGGGGAGTCATACCACTATAGTCTCGCTGGCAGCTAGGTTGGAGACACAGGAAGCAGGAGCCACGTGATCCGCAACCTGCCGTCCACTTCTCTGCAATCTACAACCTGCAATCCGCCGTGCTAAGTACAATCCGCTCTTGCCAGCTCAGCCACCATCTTCTTGCTAGCCCCCATTTCCTGCTAGTGTAGCCACGGCAGTTATATTAGTGGCCAATGGCTCACTGGTTACAGCTGACGGCCAACTAGCCACAGCTGATGGCCATCCAATGACAGTTGATGGCCATTTACTACCTGATCCAGCACCTTTCCACGTGAGGCCGAGAGCCTGGAAACTGCACTCCTGGCTCTGTCCCCACACCTTCTTTCCTCAGTGTTCACCGCCATCCCCTCCTGCCCCAGTGTCCTCCTCACAGGGCCACCAACAACAGAGGTTACTGCTGGACAGGAGAGCTAACAGCCACAAGAAAATGCTGCCAGTGGAGTCTTGTGCCAATATAGGTCTTGGCAGCCAAGGTATTCCCAGGACATGCCTCATGTGGTGGGATTGTGGGTTTTGCCATCCCAAGCTGAGTCTTCTGTGGTTTCCCCCCAAGAAACCACGGGCTGTGTTACTGGCTTGATATTTCCCCCTCCTGCTGCCTAGTCTTGGGTCAGAGGGGGTCCCTTGAAACACCTCTATTCTATTCTCTCCAGGTTGAACCACATGTCCTGGTTCCTGAGGATGACAGTGAGGGAGGCAGCCGTCACAGGGCTGGGATCCTAGGAGCAAGCCCATTTTTGCAGCTGGGCAAACAGTAAGGTCTCTGCTGGGGGCTTACTTGGCCCCAGCTGCTCACCTCTCCCCATGGGGGGACAGCAGCCAAGGCCTGCAACTGACTGGAGAATGCTCAGGGCTGACAGCACGCTTGCTGAGCTCTGTTTGTACCCCTCTCTTCCATCTCATGAAATTTCCAAGGCAGCTTGTGTATGGGGGATGAACTACCCAAACTGTATAGTCGTTATTACAAAAATGGCTTCTTTTCTCAACCATTTTGGAGTTTGTGTCCCAGCTCTGCCACTTCCTGTGTGTGACCTTGGGCAGGCCCCCCTGGCTTTGCCAGGTCTCTACTTTGTCATCTGTGAATTGGGGATCACAATATCTACTTGCAAGGATTAACTAAGGTGACGTCTATAAAGCAATTCTTAGCAGTGCCTGGTAAACAGCCGGCAATCCTGAAATGCTATTTTATTGTTGTTATGGCTATCCCTTCCCACTGTGTTTCTGGAAGCCTCTGGTGGGCTGGTTACAACACAAACATATGGGACCTGTGCACCTACAGAGTATGTTTGGGGCCTGCTTTATCAGATGGGAGGAGAATGAGGCCCCAGGGCCACCCTTGCAGGGCCCCAAAGGAAGCTGTCAGCTGGAAGAGGCCTCACCGTAATCCAGCCACACAACTCTCCCCATGGGCGGGACCACATTTATCAGATCTATTCAGGTGACCGGGATTGTTGGCTCATATGTTTCCTGCATCTTCCAGTGAGAGTGTCCCATCTGTCATGAGACCGGGGAGACGCAGACTTTCCTAAGAATCCTCGCTCCTACCTTGGGAAAATGAAGAGCTGAGTCTGCTTTTATTTTTCCAAGGCAATCAAGGATTTGAAATGACGTGTTTTATTTGATATAGTTACAGTGGTTGAAAACCGTGCTGTGAGATAGAACTCCTGTGATGATGAAAATGTCTTATCGAAACACTGCCCAGGATGTCACCACTAGCCATGTGTGGTGGCTGGGCACCTGAGATGTGGCTAGTGTCACCGAGGAACTGGATTTTTTATTTTATTTCATCGTAATTAATTTAAATGTAAGTCGCCACATGCAGCCAGTGGCTATGGTATTGGACAGCACGGTCGTAGAGCACGACTGCACTGAGCAGCTCTGTGGCAGGCTGGGCATGATACTGACCTTCCCTGAGCTTCTTTTCTGTCTTCTGTGTGGTGGAGATCATGATGACACCTGGCTCATCGGATTGATTTGAGGGTTAAATAAGGAAATAAATATAAAGCATTTAGCACAATAAGAACTCAATAAAGACCAGTTATTGCTTCAGGGGCCTTTGTCTTTCAGTCACCAAATAGCTGAACACTTAGGTTGTACCAGGCACAATCCTAGGCACAGGGGATGCAACAATGAATCTTCAAGACCCTCACCTCTCCAGGAATCTCTATCTGAATGAGGGAAACCGACAGGTAATTAAGGGCTGTGGTGCAGCAATGGTGATAACTCGGGCATTGTAGGAGACCTCCAAAATCGTCTAAGATGGGAAAAAGAAGGTGAGGGAAGGCTTCCTAGAGGAAGCCATGTTGCTTTCTCTATATTTACTGGCTCAACTTGACTTCAACTTGACTAAATCCCACCACCACTTGACCTTGTCTCTGTAAATTCTTGTAATTGCTTTCCTTTGCTGCTATAACAAATTACCACAAACTTAGTGGTTAGAAACAACACATTATTTTACAGTTCTGGAGATTAGAAGTCTGAAATAGCTTTCACCGGGCTAAAATCAAAGTGTCAGCAGAGCTGCATTCCTTCTGGAGGCTCTAGGGGATAGTCCATTTCCTTGTCTTTTTCAGCTTCTAGAGCCTTCATTCCTTGTCTGGTGGTCCCTTATGTCATCTTCAATGCCACAGAATCTTTAAATCTCTTCTCTCTCTCTCCCTTCTCTCCTCACCTCTCTCTCTCTCTCTCTCTCTCTCTCTCTCTCTCTCTCCCTTACCTATCTCCTGTAAGGAGCCTGGTGATTACATGAAAGCCACTCAGATAATCCAAGATAATCTCCCTATCTCAAGATCCTTAATTTAATTCTGCAAAGTCCTTTTTGCCGTGTAAGGCAATGTATTCACAGGTTCTGGAGATTAGGATGTGGACATCTTGTTTGTTTCTTTTTTAAAAAGCTCTAGTGACATAAAATTCATACCATACAATTCACCCATTTAAAGTGCACAGTTCAGTAGCATTTTAGTATATTCATAAATATGTGCCACCATTACCACACCAAGTTTAGAACATTCTTATCATGTCAAGAAGAAGCCCTATAACATGTAGATCTCCCCACCTACCTTCACCAACCCCTGACCCCCTACCCTAAGCAACCACTAATCTACTTGTCTCTATAGATTTCCCTATTCTGGACTTTCATATAGATGCAATTATACAATATGTAGTCTTTTTCTGTTTAACTTTCACTTAACATATGGTTTCAAGGTTTATCCTTGTCGTAGCATATGTCAGTACTTCATTCATTTTTATGGCCAAATAATATTCCATTGTATAGATATACTCGATTTTGTTTATCCATTCATCAGTTGACAGTCACTTGGGTTGTTTCCATCTTTTGGTTATTATGACTAATGCTGCTATAAATATTTGTGTAAAAGTTTCTGGGTAGGGTGGGGGGTGGGAGATGAGGGTAAGGGGGATCAAATATATGGTGATGGAAGGAGAACTGACTCTGGGTGGTGAACACACAATGGGATTTATAGATGATGTAATACAGAATTGTACACCTGAAATCTATGTAATTTTACTAACAATTGTCACCCCAATAAATTTAAAAAATTGAAAAAAAAAAAAAAGACCCAAATGAGAAAACATAAAAAAAAAAAAAAAAGGTTTCTGGGTAGACATCTATTTTCACTTCTCTTAGATATACACCTAGGAGTGGAATTGCTGAGTGGGATGTGGCCATCTTGGGAGAGGTCATACTCTTACTTCAAAGTCTTGAAAGACTCTAATAACTAAGGCCAGCTTAT
The DNA here is from genome assembly GCF_036562045.2 of Rhinolophus sinicus. Lineage (NCBI taxonomy): Eukaryota > Metazoa > Chordata > Mammalia > Chiroptera > Rhinolophidae > Rhinolophus > Rhinolophus sinicus. The sequence goes on along the minus strand of NC_133766.1, from coordinate 17,719,217 downwards.
GGCAAATTCATTCACTTAGGTCAGGATTGCAACTATTGCTGCATGGAGAGGCAAATTCATAGGCACACACAGGCAGCAGGTGATATAGGGCAGTGCTGATGATGACCACAGCAGAAATTGGTCATTTCAACCCCGTTCACACCTCCCTTCTAAAATGTTCATAAGCCATCTGGCTGCACTTCATTTTACCCTTGGAGATTAATCCTTTCTACAAACCTCTCCTCCTGCTGGAGCTGGTCTGAGTGAGTTCCTCTTCCTTCCTTACGACACTAATAATACCAGAAGGTGGTTTTGAGTATTTGGTGAAAGATCAATGAGAAAACTCATATGAAAGTGAAGTATTTCAGAAATGAAGGTGGGAGGGAGACCCAGGTTGAACTGAAGTTATGTTCAAGCTAGAGCCAACCAGGGGGAGCCCACAAGGCCTCCCGCAGTATCAGGCCCAGCAGGAATGGATGCAGGATGTGGTGGGGTACATCAGGAGGTGACAGGGGCCACTCAGGGGAGAGCCCTGGAAGGGGACAGAAATAGGAAGAGGGGTTGGCAGCCGACAGTGCAGATGGGGCTTGTTGGGAACACATATGGGACACCTCTGGCACTTTCAAGGATGGTCATGGGAACTTTACAGAGAGCCAGGGGTCTGACCAGGCAAGAGGGCAGAAGCCAGAGTAACAGGAAGAGTCACAGTGCGGTAATCTACATTCCAAGAAGCAATTCTGCACCTCTCAATCGGATTTCCCATTGAAGAGAACAGAGAGGCTGACAGGCTGCCTCCTGGAGACCACAGAGGGGGAACACGTAGCATCTCCTTGCCTGTGCAAGGTTCTGGGGTACCTTTCATTCTACTCCCTCTGGACAGCTTACAACCAAAGTCTCTCTCCAGGAACCACTTTGAATTAAGGGATTGAATTCAAAAGAGTTAATGTTTTTTGCAAGGAGGACAAAGGTTGAGTCAAATTGGCCAGCCTGGTCAAGTGACAGGGCAGGAGAACTCCGCAGAGGCAGTGGTCAGAAAGGAGAATTATCTGGACACAGGCAGCTAAACAACTCTTATCATGGAGCAGACCACTGGGGGAAGGAAGGGAGCAGAGGGAGGTGCAGGAGGAGGGATGTGAACTTACACAGGTCAGGAGGGCAGTGAGTGGGAGACTAGAAGGAGCTGTAAGAGGAGAGAGTATGAGAGGGGAGGCGCAGAGAACACCGGAAGGGAGGCAAGGTGGGGCCATCGTTCATAGAAGTCATCATTCATTTATTCACTCACTCATTTAACAAACTCGTACTGAGCTCCTGCTGTGTGCTGGGTCAGCTAGCGGGCTCTGGACATCAAGGTGATCAAAATAGTGTCTCTGCCCTTCGAGCCAGGGCCCCCAGAAGGTGGGCACCTTGCACTTCTGGTTCTTTGTCCTCCAACACGTTCTTACTTCCAGGGATTCTTCCTTTGGGACCAATAAATGGAGAATTATTTTGCTGAAAACCTATCATAGCCCTGACCTCATCAGTGTCAATGTGTGTTCCTGCAGGGAGAACAATATCATGGAGCATGAGCACCGAGCCGTGGCCTCATGAGCTGACACATGTCCATGGAACCCCTTGTCTCTACGCGTAAGGATCTGCTCTCCTCCTGGATGCCCCCAGTCCCCCAGCAAAATGCCCAGGACCGCAGACTGGTGAGCAAAGGGAGGGAACTCTCAGAGACCCAGGGACATGGCAGGAGAAAGGGTCCAGGCTTTGGAGACAAAGGTAACATGGAACAGCAGGGAGAGCTCCAGAGACCAAGACAGGTTCTCAGTTCAGATCTGGGCTTGAATGTAAACCCTTTGAGCCTCGGTTACTTCACTTCTCAGATGAGAAGAGTATCCCCCAGGGCAGTTGTAGAAGCTTGAACTGGACAGTGTATGTGAATGTGACCAGCCCAGTGTCAGGATCCACTTGTTTACAAAGGGAATCTAGGGAAGGGAGCCCATCTCCTTCTCCCCAGGAAACACACTTCTTATCAGCCACTGCCACAGGCATACAGGCAGCGGGGCTTCCAGACTGCCATCTAAAGGGCACACCTGGCTGCTTGTCAAAGGGATTGCCACCCCGCCCTCAGGCTACTGAACTTTGAACAGAAGACGGGTTAATATTTCCCCCTAGGAGCCTTAAATCTGCACAGCATTTGCAGTTTTCACTACCAACCCCATGGGGTGGATAGGAAAGGTATTAAGAAACCCATTTCACAGATGAGGAAACAGAGGCCCAGAGAAGTTAGATTTTTTTCTAGGGTAACAGCTAGAAAAGATCCCTGGGCTGCCAGTGAGTTCAGGGCATTTTTCCCCCAAATGGTGCCACAGCTCAGAGGGGACCTGCAAGCCCCAGCCCTCCAACTTCATTCACAGTTGAGGCAGATGGGGTTGGATGAGAGCCCTGGGCAGGCTCATAATTTGGTCCCCCTTCTCTAAATAGGCACACAGCATTTGTTCAGCCAAAGGATAAGAAAAACTGATTTTTCCTTTCAATAAAAGTCTATCTTTGAAGGTCAAAATAAAGGTTTATGACATATACTGCATGTAACCAAACATTTTAACCTAATTGAATTTGTCTTTCTTTTCAGTTTTTCCATCACTCAGCATTAGTCACTCACACTCATCCGGAGGGAAGTAACTAGCATAGATAGTTACAAAATCTTCAAAATGTGCTTTTAAATTTTTTTCCCAGTATTCATGTCAGCAAAAGATTCCCCACTTTTCTGTGGTTTTGCTCATTTTTGTTTTCTTCTGCAGTTGTGAAACTAGGCAATTTTTTCAAAGATGCATCAGTTAGATAGTTTATAGCTGTAAGAAACCTAAAACTCAATTCAACGATGAAGAATGTCATTGTTTTGCAGATCTGCTAAAGCAGAGGTTGGGCAGGCTTCAGGATCAGCTGGGTTTGGTAGCTCAGCTCCATTCTCAGCAATTCCTTTGGCTGTGTTTTCCTCCATGTTGGCTTCCTGCACTTGCTGGTTCATCTCATAGGAGCAAAATGGTTGCAGTGACCAGCCAAAAAGTGGCAGCAATCCAAGTGTCCATTGATAGATGGGTGGATAAACAGGTGGAGTATATACCTACAATGGGATATTATTCAGCTCTATAAAAGAAGGAAATTCTGACACATTCTGCAACATGGATGAACCTTGGAAACATGTGAAGTGAAGTAAGCCAGTCACAAAGATGCAAATTCTCCATTATTCCACTTACATGATGTACCTAGATAGTTGAATAAATAGAGATAGAAAGTAAAATGGTGCTTGCCAGGGGCTGGAACGAAGGAGGAAGTGGGGAGTTATTATATAATGGGAACAGAGTTTCAGTTTGGAAAGATGAAACAAGTTCTGGAGATGGTGGTGGTGCTGGTTGCTCAGCACTGTGAAAGTTAGTGTCAGTGAGCTGCACACTGAAAAATAGTTCAAATGGTAACTTTTATGTGATGGATATTTTACCACAGTTTTGTACAAGATGGCTACAGTAGCCTCAGGATTCCCACCACTCTGAAGAAGACTCCCTTTTCAGGGAAAGAATGTTTCTTTTCCAGATGTTCCTACCAAATCAACAGCCTCATTAGGGTCACAGCCCCTCATTCCCAAATCACCCCTATGGCCAGGAATAGCGTTCTCATTGGTTAACTTGGTCTAGATCCCTGACCCAATCACTATAATAAAAGGTCTGGGATTATCCTTAGACCAGTCACACCAACCCCCACAGTAGGGGTGGAGTCAACTTCTCCTGCACCACATGGGGGAGAAGTTATAGGGAGAGGAAGGGGGCGGGAGGGGTAGGGAGGAGGAGGACACATGAGCAGCACAATGGAGGTATCAAGAAAAAGGCAGAAGGGACATAGAAGCCAGTGGGTAGCAGAGACTGTGGGCCATCCTCCAACATCCATTCTTCCCTTTTCCTGGACACACAACTAGACTACATTTCCCAGCCTCCTTTGCAGTTGTATGTGGTCAGAGGTCTAAGTAGTGGCCAGTGGAATGTGAGTAGAAGGTCTGTGTTTCACCTCTAGGCCTAAGCCTTAAGGCAGCAGGCCTGCCTCCTCTGCGCTCTCTTTACCCTTCTCTACAGCTTCAACCGTGCAAAGGAGGCCATGGCCTCTGGGGAACGCAGAGCAGCTCAGTGGAGGGAACCTGGGTCCCTAAATAACTGCCCCCAAACTAGGACCGCTTGCTTCACCACTTTCACACATAAGAGAAAGAAATTTCTATCATATGTAAACTGCTGCAGGGATGGGCAAAGTGTGGGCCACTGCCCGTTTTTGTAAATAAAGTTTTATTGTAAATAGCACCTGCCATATAGTACCACCTGCTTCAGGTGACTGTCAGTCTCAGGATTGGTGATCCAGGTATGGACGAAAAAGGGGTGTTGTAATAAATCCTTAATTCCTAACTGAGCAGGTCATGGTGGGTAGTCACTCCCCAGGCCTGTAACTTCTTTAGACAAAGGTTTAGAAGCCAGCCTGACCATTGTCCTCATGCCTCTAGGGCACCCCATCTTTGAAGTCCAGAAGTAATACCCCCCAAAGGTGGAACACCCTCAAGCGAGCAAATAATCTTAACGACCCTGTAATCCAACGCCCGTCTTGCTTTCTCCCACCATCACGTAATCTTCCTTATGTTCCCTCCTTAACCTCAAATGTGTAAAAGTAACTGCAAAACTGTAATTCTCTGGAGCATTTGAGATCCTACCTCCCCGGCAATTGTCATCGGTTTGGACTCAAACAAACTCATAAACATTCTCTACAGGTTTGGATATTTCTTACATTGATACAGGCAACGTTGCACAAGGCAGCCTGTGGAAAAATTTTCAATAGAAATCAGTAGGTCCGGGACAATATATATTTTATTTCTACTCAGTAGCTCTGTTTTCTTTGGCAGAAGCTGGACCAACTTTCACATGACCAGTATAAGAAAGATGTGCAGAAGCCTGAGTTTACTGGCCCCACACTTACTTCAGTGAGGTTTTGAGCTCCTTATAGATAGGCACCCACCCCTTACTATGCCTCTGGACACTGTTTGGGGTGCTTCTCTCAGCCTGGTCTTTGCCTGCCCCACCCCTGGCTCTGGCCAAACAGGTCCCTGCAGAACCAGAGCAGAGATGTCTGCTGGTCCTAGAGGGTTCCCACAAGACAGGGCTCTTTTCAGTCTCCCTTGGGGACAATTCTGACCCGTCAGTACAATGTGACTCGGTGAGTCTTGAGCGTCTCTGAAGGCATGTCCAGTAGTGATGAAGACTTACTCGAGGGTTGGGTTGGATGCAGGCTCAGAGGTAAAGAAAGGAAAAACAACTTGGGCCAACATTTGCCTAAAGCTCCAGGGTGAAGCCCAAACACTCAGGAGTCAGATGTGGGGATTTGAAGGTCAGCCGCACTGTTTGCTAACTATGTGATCTTAGGAGGCAAATTACTTAACGTTTCTGTGCTTCCTGTTGGGCTGATAACCATAGTATCTCTCTCGCAGGGTTGTTAAGAACCTGACACGAGATTTTGCTCAGCAAATGTTAGCTCTTAGCTCCAGAGTTTCCCACCTCTGATCAGCTTTAAAGGCTTCCATAAAATAATTGGGACGTGTGAGTGCCAAGAGGTCTTTGTGAAAAGCAAGCCTGCTGGGAGGTAATGCCTGACTCTTCCTGATTGTGTCAGGATTTTCGGTGTTCTTCCTCCAGGGAGCAGCCAGAGCAGGGTGGAGGGGCAGAGCGGGAAAGGAGGGGACTGCCCTGCCGCTTCCTTCCACTCACAGTCACTGGGGAGAAAATGGAAGTTCGCCAGACTGGGTGAACTGATGTCATGTCTAGGCTTGATCTGCACTTGAACCTTGATCTCTTGAAATGGTTTACCTTCCTAACCAAGAGTAACACTCTAGTCTCACTAAGTTCTTAGAAAATGCTCATTCAAAGTTTCCTAGAAGGCACTGGCCAGACCTTTCTTATTCTTGAGACTGCAGTTCACTCTCACCTTCCCAGGGAGGCCTGGGGTAGGGGAGGCCCCCAGCCTGCCCCACAGCACCTTGCACGCTCTCATCATAAACTCATCACACATCTACGTTTGCAATTTGTTCAACAAATATTTATTGCGTGCTCGCCATGTGCAGTTCTTTGCTTATTGTCTGTCTTGCCACCACCTGTGACTGGTCCACGGAACTTCTGAACCATAGTCGTGAAGATTGTTCAGTGAATGAGGAGGCCCCCAAGCCTTTGTGATTCTAAAGTATAATCACAGCTAAGATGAATTCAGTTCTGTTTGCATTCCAGGAGCAGTGTAAATGCTGTCGATTTATTCATTCAACAACTCTGGGAAATAGAGATTCTCATCCAACTTCTGCCGATGAGGCTATGGAAGCCCCCAGCTCTCGCCCTGCCCAACCTCTCACAGCTGTGGGTGACCTGTGCGGTTCAGCATTCGTTCCCTGACCATCACACTGCTAACCAGCTATGCACTAACCCTGCTGTCCCTTGCTGGGTAGAGACATAGATATTATTTCAAATCTTTGATTTTAGCTTAGAAAAGGGAAATAGTAGACTCCAGTTTTCAAAATATGGTCATGCAAGTGGATCCTGGGACAGCCCCCCTCCAGGGTCAAGTACGATCAGGGCATTGTTCACACTAAGATAAAAGACTATGAAGCAAGGCAAACCCAGCCAACCTTCCTGCCTTAGGAAGGCCAGATATATTGTGGGAATCTCCATGGTGAGGACCGTGTGGGGCTGGACTATGGGAACCCCATGACGACTCTTTCAGGTAACAACCTCCCATCTTTGGGGTTCTGCTCGTTGGGCCTGTGGGGCTTTACTCACCTACCTTCTGATAGGCAGGGCTGACCTTAGCCTATAAACATTTGTAGCATTTGCAGGGCCCACATGCCTAAGTGTCAGCTAGTTGCAGCCCCTCTCAGAAGCCCAGGGCCTGTGGTAAGGCCTTTTGCTGTGACTGTCTGGGAATAAGAATGCTAAAAACACAGAATTGATCTCCGTTTTAAGCAAAGCACAAGTTAGCCTTAAAAAAAAAAGACCCAATTTTGGCCTGTGGGGTGGAGGTGGCGTGAGGCAGAATGAAATGGAAAATCCCAGAGAAGCAAACAGTCCCCCTGAGAAAGGGAGAGCCCTCCTTCTGCCTTCAGTTCACCACCTCTGGTGTCTGGGGTACCGGGAGAAGGACTGAAGGAAAGAGGGGAGGCAGAATTGAGGCCAGGCTCTTAATAAACTTAACTCTCTGAAATAAAAGCAGAGTTCAAGATCCACCTGGGTTTCCAATTACCTTCTCAGAGGGAGTCAGGGACCACCGACCAGGGCGGGGGTATGAGAACTCAGTTTGGTTCTAGAACCTTTGTAACTTCATGCTTGCTATTTTGATGACAGCTTGCCTGATTTCCCAGGGGAAAACCAGCCGAAAGAGGGAGAATGGGTGACCCTGCGTTGGAAACAGAAGAAAGGAAGTTAGCATTACACTCCCCAGCCAGCTACTTCCCTGGGACTTGATCAAGGAAGGAAGGCAAAGGTCACCAGAGCTCCTGTGGGCCTGAGAATGGGCGTGGAGGGCTGGGACCCGGAGGGTGGGTTCCGTAATGACATAGAACCGAGGTCGGTGGAAACAGGCTGGCTCGGGAAAGTCACAGATCTGTTTGAGAATCCTTCCATCTCCAGCTAGCAATTCACTAGCTGTGTGAGCTTCATCTGTGAAATGGAGATTATCCAATAATTGTGATGAGAAATGTAGGCTACTAAATGCATACGGCTAATACAGGGGCGGATGGAGAGTAAAACCTCAATAAATACTAGTTGTCCTGGGGCCTCCCTCACTCACCTGACCTGGGGCTGGAAGGCTGTCCTCACTCTCTTATTTCAGGTCCCTCATAAATCAAGTCAAGGTTAAGACTGCAGCCCACAGTGAGAGCAGGCCTGGGCTTGTGCGAAGTTCATGGCCCCACATGCCCCTGAACCTGTGAGCCTGCTCTCGTTGGCGTGGGTTGATGTCCCTGGACGCAGAGGCCCAGAAAATGTGGGATATGCCGAGGCCGTTCCCCAGCACCCTCAGGCAGCTTGACACACAGAGGTTGCCCTAGTAAGATGCCCCCACAGTGATTGCCCTAGGCCTTGGCATTGTGCAGGCAGATGACGTGAGCCCAGCTCCCCTCCTGTCAGAATCTGCCTGCCTTACAGCAGTCCTGCCAGCCCAGCTTGTCCCCCACTCCCCTGTCCCAGCCAAGTTTCACCTGAGCAGGCTGTCTTTTCATTTTCTGTACCTCATCTGCCCAGAGGGGCGATCACTGAAGGGAGCAGAGGATGCTGGGGAAGGA